>NC_091246.1:115628939-115931969 GCF_042477335.2 Ovis canadensis
GGGGAGGCGAGCCTCCTCGAGGGAAGAAGAGGCAGCCCAGCCTCGTTTGGTTCAAGCCCTACTTGGCTGGAGCCGAGTGCGCCTCCAGGACGGCAAAGCTCCAGCTCTGCTCAGAGGCCCGTTCTGGCAGAGTTGCTGGCGCGAGGCTGCTCTGCCCTGGGCGAGCCTTGCCCAGACTTGCCTCGCTGCTAGGCTTCCTGCCCAGGAAGGAGCAGGCTGTGCGAGGCTGGGAGACGCCACTGGCGCCTTCCTGGCCTCAGCTCCGCTCCTGCCTTGCCTTTGCACCTAGGCCCCAGGCGTCCTTGGGGAGGGCTTAGGGGCCGGTGGCTTGCACACTGCCAAAGGCTGCAGCAGGAAGAGCTCTGTGCGAGGGAAGGGAAGGGCCAGTGCAGGGCTCCTCCAGAGGTTGCTTGGCCGCCCAGACTCAGCGCCGCACGGAGTGCACCAGGCTCCCAGGGCCCCTGGCTGGGGTCTGCAGCCCCGCACACCCGGAGGCTGACTCCCTGGGCACCCAGCAGCTGCCTCACACACGTAGCTTCCCTAGCGCTCTCCTCCCCAGCAGAGACGTGTGCAGCTGGTTGGGGCCTGCCCCTGCGTGCCTGGGCTCCCGCCCACAGCCCCAGCTCAGGGCAAGCAGCCCCTGAGCCAAGACCTGCAGGAGGCGCAGAGCGCCCCCACCTGGAAGCCGAGTGAACAGCTGGCGGGGAGGCGAGCCTCCTCGAGGGAAGAAGAGGCAGCCCAGCCTCGTTTGGCTCAAGCCCTACTTGGCTGGAGCTGAGTGCGCCTCCAGGACGGCAGAGCTCCAGCTCTGCTCAGAGGCCCGTTCTGGCAGAGTTGCTGGCGCGAGGCTGCTCTGCCCTGGGCGAGCCTTGCCCAGACTTGCCTCGCTGCTAGGCTTCCCGCCCAGGAAGGAGCAGGCTGCGCGAGGCTGGGAGACGCCACTGGCGCCTTCCTGGCCTCAGCTCCGCTCCTGCCTTGCCTTTACACCTAGGCCCTAGGCGTCCTTGGGGAGGGCTTAGGGGCCGGTGGCTTGCACACTGCCAAGGGCTGCAGCAGGAAGAGCTCTGTGCGAGGGAAGGGAAGGGCCAGTGCAGGGCTCCTCCAGCGGTTGCTTGGCCGCCCAGACTCAGCGCCGCACGGAGTGCACCAGGCTCCCAGGGCCCCTGGCTGGGGTCTGCAGCCCCGCACACCCGGAGGCTGACTCCCTGGGCGCCCAGCAGCTGCCTCACACACGTAGCTTCCATAGCGCTCTCCTCCCCAGCAGAGACGTGTGCAGCTGGTTGGGGCCTGCCCCTGCGTGCCTGGGCTCCCGCCCACAGCCCCAGCTCAGGGCAAGCAGCCCCTGAGCCAAGACCTGCAGGAGGCGCACAGCGCCCCCACCTGGAAGCCGAGTGAACAGCTGGCGGGGAGGCGAGCCTCCTCGAGGGAAGAAGAGGCAGCCCAGCCTCGTTTGGCTCAAGCCCTACTTGGCTGGAGCTGAGTGCGCCTCCAGGACGGCAGAGCTCCAGCTCTGCTCAGAGGCCCGTTCTGGCAGAGTTGCTGGCGCGAGGCTGCTCTGCCCTGGGCGAGCCTTGCCCAGACTTGCCTCGCTGCTAGGCTTCCCGCCCAGGAAGGAGCAGGCTGCGCGAGGCTGGGAGACGACACTGGCGCCTTCCTGGCCTCAGCTCCGCTCCTGCCTTGCCTTTACACCTAGGCCCTAGGCTTCCTTGGGGAGGGCTTAGGTCCCGGTGGCTTGCACACTGCCAAGGGCTCCAGCAGGAAGAGTTCTGTGCGAGGGAAGGGAAGGGCCAGTGCAGGGCTCCTCCAGCGGTTGCTTGGCCGCCCAGACTCAGCGCCGCACGGAGTGCACCAGGCTCCCAGGGCCCCTGGCTGGGGTCTGCAGCCCCGCACACCCGGAGGCTGACTCCCTGGGCGCCCAGCAGCTGCCTCACACACGTAGCTTCCCTAGCGCTCTCCTCCCCAGCAGAGACGTGTGCAGCTGGTTGGGGCCTGCCCCTGCGTGCCTGGGCTCCCGCCCACAGCCCCAGCTCAGGGCAAGCAGCCCCTGAGCCAAGACCTGCAGGAGGCGCACAGCACCCCCACCTGGAAGCCGAGTGAACAGCTGGCGGGGAGGCGAGCCTCCTCGAGGGAAGAAGAGGCAGCCCAGCCTCGTTTGGTTCAAGCCCTACTTGGCTGGAGCCGAGTGCGCCTCCAGGACGGCAGAGCTCCAGCTCTGCTCAGAGGCCCGTTCTGGCAGAGTTGCTGGCGCGAGGCTGCTCTGCCCTGGGCGAGCCTTGCCCAGACTTGCCTCGCTGCTAGGCTTCCTGCCCAGGAAGGAGCAGGCTGTGCGAGGCTGGGAGACGCCACTGGCCTCTTCCTGGCCTCAGCTCCGCTCCTGCCTTGCCTTTGCACCTAGGCCCCAGGCGTCCTTGGGGAGGGCTTAGGGGCCGGTGGCTTGCACACTGCCAAAGGCTGCAGCAGGAAGAGCTCTGTGCGAGGGAAGGGAAGGGCCAGTGCAGGGCTCCTCCAGAGGTTGCTTGGCCGCCCAGACTCAGCGCCGCACGGAGTGCACCAGGCTCCCAGGGCCCCTGGCTGGGGTCTGCAGCCCCGCACACCCGGAGGCTGACTCCCTGGGCGCCCAGCAGCTGCCTCACACACGTAGCTTCCCTAGCGCTCTCCTCCCCAGCAGAGACGTGTGCAGCTGGTTGGGGCCTGCCCCTGCGTGCCTGGGCTCCCGCCCACAGTCCCAGCTCAGGGCAAGCAGCCCCTGAGCCAAGACCTGCAGGAGGCGCAGAGCGCCCCCACCTGGAAACCTAGTGAACAGCTGGCGGGGAGGCGAGCCTCCTCGAGGGAAGAAGAGGCAGCCCAGCCTCGTTTGGTTCAAGCCCTACTTGGCTGGAGCCGAGTGCGCCTCCAGGACGGCAGAGCTCCAGCTCTGCTCAGAGGCCCGTTCTGGCAGAGTTGCTGGCGCGAGGCTGCTCTGCCCTGGGCGAGCCTTGCCCAGACTTGCCTCGCTGCTAGGCTTCCTGCCCAGGAAGGAGCAGGCTGTGGGAGGCTGGGAGACGCCACTGGCGCCTTCCTGGCCTCAGCTCCGCTCCTGCCTTGCCTTTGCACCTAGGCCCCAGGCGTCCTTGGGGAGGGCTTAGGGGCCGGTGGCTTGCACACTGCCAAAGGCTGCAGCAGGAGGAGCTCTGTGCGAGGGAAGGGAAGGGCCAGTGCAGGGCTCCTCCAGAGGTTGCTTGGCCGCCCAGACTCAGCGCCGCACGGAGTGCACCAGGCTCCCAGGGCCCCTGGCTGGGGTCTGCAGCCCCGCACACCCGGAGGCTGACTCCCTGGGCACCCAGCAGCTGCCTCACACACGTAGCTTCCCTAGCGCTCTCCTCCCCAGCAGAGACGTGTGCAGCTGGTTGGGGCCTGCCCCTGCGTGCCTGGGCTCCCGCCCACAGCCCCAGCTCAGGGCAAGCAGGCCCTGAGCCAAGACCTGCAGGAGGCGCAGAGCGCCCCCACCTGGAAGCCGAGTGAACAGCTGGCGGGGAGGCGAGCCTCCTCGAGGGAAGAAGAGGCAGCCCAGCCTCGTTTGGCTCAAGCCCTACTTGGCTGGAGCTGAGTGCGCCTCCAGGACGGCAGAGCTCCAGCTCTGCTCAGAGGCCCGTTCTGGCAGAGTTGCTGGCGCGAGGCTGCTCTGCCCTGGGCGAGCCTTGCCCAGACATGCCTCGCTGCTAGGCTTCCCGCCCAGGAAGGAGCAGGCTGCGCGAGGCTGGGAGACGCCACTGGCGCCTTCCTGGCCTCAGCTCCGCTCCTGCCTTGCCTTTACACCTAGGCCCCAGGCGTCCTTGGGGAGGGCTTAGGGGCCGGTGGCTTGCACACTGCCAAGGGCTCCAGCAGGAAGAGCTCTGTGCGAGGGAAGGGAAGGGCCAGTGCAGGGCTCCTCCAGCGGTTGCTTGGCCGCGCAGACTCAGCGCCGCACGGAGTGCACCAGGCTCCCTGGGACCCTGGCTGGGGTCTGCAGCCCCGCACACCCGGAGGCTGACTCCCTGGGCGCCCAGCAGCTGCCTCACACACGTAGCTTCCCTAGCGCTCTCCTCCCCAACAGAGACGTGTGCAGCTGGTTGGGGCCTGCCCCTGCTGCCTGGGCTCCCGCCCACAGCCCCAGCTCAGGGCAAGCAGCCCCTGAG
Organism: Ovis canadensis; assembly: GCF_042477335.2. Taxonomy (NCBI): domain Eukaryota; kingdom Metazoa; phylum Chordata; class Mammalia; order Artiodactyla; family Bovidae; genus Ovis; species Ovis canadensis. Next base: position 115,633,094 of record NC_091246.1, read on the forward strand.
CCAAGACCTGCAGGAGGCGCAGAGCGCCCCCACCTGGAAGCCGAGTGAACAGCTGGCGGGGAGGCGAGCCTCCTCGAGGGAAGAAGAGGCAGCCCAGCCTCGTTTGGCTCAAGCCCTACTTGGCTGGAGCCGAGTGCGCCTCCAGGACGGCAGAGCTCCAGCTCTGCTCAGAGGCCCGTTCTGGCAGAGTTGCTGGCGCGAGGCTGCTCTGCCCTGGGCGAGCCTTGCCCAGACTTGCCTCGCTGCTAGGCTTCCCGCCCAGGAAGGAGCAGGCTGCGCGAGGCTGGGAGACGCCACTGGCGCATTCCTGGCCTCAGCTCCGCTCCTGCCTTGCCTTTACAACTAGGCCCCAGGCGTCCTTGGGGAGGGCTTAGGGGCCGGTGGCTTGCACACTGCCAAGGTCTCCAGCAGGAAGAGCTCTGTGCGAGGGAAGGGAAGGGCCAGTGCAGGGCTCCTCCAGCGGTTGCTTGGCCGCCCAGACTCAGCGCCGCACGGAGTGCACCAGGCTCCCAGGGCCCCTGGCTGGGGTCTGCAGCCCTGCACACCCGGAGGCTGACTCCCTGGGCGCCCAGCAGCTGCCTCACACACGTAGCTTCCCTAGCGCTCTCCTCCCCAGCAGAGACGTGTGCAGCTGGTTGGGGCCTGCCCCTGCGTGCCTGGGCTCCCGCCCACAGCCCCAGCTCAGGGCAAGCAGCCCCTGAGCCAAGACCTGCAGGAGGCGCAGAGCGCCCCCACCTGGAAGCCGAGTGAACAGCTGGCGGGGAGGCGAGCCTCCTCGAGGGAAGAAGAGGCAGCCCAGCCTCGTTTGGCTCAAGCCCTACTTGGCTGGAGCCGAGTGCGCCTCCAGGACGGCAGAGCTCCAGCTCTGCTCAGAGGCCTGTTCTGGTAGAGTTGCTGGCGCGAGGCTGCTCTGCCCTGGGCGAGCCTTGCCCAGACTTGCCTCGCTGCTAGGCTTCCTGCCCAGGAAGGAGCAGTCTGCGCGAGGCTGGGAGACGCCACTGGCGCCTTCCTGGCCTCAGCTCCGCTCCTGCCTTGCCTTTACACCTAGGCCCCAGGCGTCCTTGGGGAGGGCTTAGGGGCCGGTGGCTTGCACACTGCCAAGGGCTGCAGCAGGAAGAGCTCTGTGCGAGGGAAGGGAAGGGCCAGTGCAGGGCTCCTCCAGCGGTTGCTTGGCCGCCCAGACTAAGCGCCGCACGGAGTGCACCAGGCTCCCAGGGCCCCTGGCTGCGGTCTGCAGCCCCGCACACCCGGAGGCTGACTCCCTGGGCGCCCAGCAGCTGCCTCACACACGTAGCTTCCCTAGCGCTCTCCTCCCCAGCAGAGACGTGTGCAGCTGGTTGGGGCCTGCCCCTGCGTGCCTGGGCTCCCGCCCACAGCCCCAGCTCAGGGCAAGCAGCCCCTGAGCCAAGACCTGCAGGAGGCGCAGAGCGCCCCCACCTGGAAACCGAGTGAACAGCTGGCGGGGAGGCGAGCCTCCTCGAGGGAAGAAGAGGCAGCCCAGCCTCGTTTGGTTCAAGCCCTACTTGGCTGGAGCCGAGTGAGCCTCCAGGACGGCAGAGCTCCAGCTCTGCTCAGAGGCCCGTTCTGGCAGAGTTGCTGGCGCGAGGCTGCTCTGCCCTGGGCGAGCCTTGCCCAGACTTGCCTCGCTGCTAGGCTTCCTGCCCAGGAAGGAGCAGGCTGTGCGAGGCTGGGAGACGCCACTGGCGCCTTCCTGGCCTCAGCTCCGCTCCTGCCTTGCCTTTGCACCTAGGCCCCAGGCGTCCTTGGGGAGGGCTTAGGGGCCGGTGGCTTGCACACTGCCAAAGGCTGCAGCAGGAAGAGCTCTGTGCGAGGGAAGGGAAGGGCCAGTGCAGGGCTCCTCCAGAGGTGGCTTGGCCGCCCAGACTCAGCGCCGCACGGAGTGCACCAGGCTCCCAGGGCCCCTGGCTGGGGTCTGCAGCCCCGCACACCCGGAGGCTGACTCCCTGGGCACCCAGCAGCTGCCTCACACACGTAGCTTCCCTAGCGCTCTCCTCCCCAGCAGAGACGTGTGCAGCTGGTTGGGGCCTGCCCCTGCGTGCCTGGGCTCCCGCCCACAGCCCCAGCTCAGGGCAAGCAGGCCCTGAGCCAAGACCTGCAGGAGGCGCAGAGCGCCCCCACCTGGAAGCCGAGTGAACAGCTGGCGGGGAGGCGAGCCTCCTCGAGGGAAGAAGAGGCAGCCCAGCCTCGTTTGGCTCAAGCCCTACTTGGCTGGAGCTGAGTGCGCCTCCAGGACGGCAGAGCTCCAGCTCTGCTCAGAGGCCCGTTCTGGCAGAGTTGCTGGCGCGAGGCTGCTCTGCCCTGGGCGAGCCTTGCCCAGACTTGCCTCGCTGCTAGGCTTCCCGCCCAGGAAGGAGCAGGCTGCGCGAGGCTGGGAGACGCCACTGGCGCCTTCCTGGCCTCAGCTCCGCTCCTGCCTTGCCTTTACACCTAGGCCCCAGGCGTCCTTGGGGAGGGCTTAGGGGCCGGTGGCTTGCACACTGCCAAGGTCTCCAGCAGGAAGAGCTCTGTGCGAGGGAAGGGAAGGGCCAGTGCAGGGCTCCTCCAGCGGTTGCTTGGCCGCCCAGACTCAGCGCCGCACGGAGTGCACCAGGCTCCCTGGGACCCTGGCTGGGGTCTGCAGCCCCGCACACCCGGAGGCTGACTCCCTGGGCGCCCAGCAGCTGCCTCACACACGGAGCTTCCCTAGCGCTCTCCTCCCCAACAGAGACGTGTGCAGCTGGTTGGGGCCTGCCCCTGCGTGCCTGGGCTCCCGCCCACAGCCCCAGCTCAGGTCAAGCAGCCCCTGAGCCAAGACCTGCAGGAGGCGCACAGCGCCCCCACCTGGAAGCCGAGTGAACAGCTGGCGGGGAGGCGAGCCTCCTCGAGGGAAGAAGAGGCAGCCCAGCCTCGTTTGGCTCAAGCCCTACTTGGCTGGAGGCGAGTGCGCCTCCAGGACGGCAGAGCTCCAGCTCTGCTCAGAGGCCCGTTCTGGCAGAGTTGCTGGCGCGAGGCTGCTCTGCCCTGGGCGAGCCTTGCCCAGACTTGCCTCGCTGCTAGGCTTCCCGCCCAGGAAGGAGCAGGCTGCGCGAGGCTGGGAGACGCCACTGGCGCCTTCCTGGCCTCAGCTCCGCTCCTGCCTTGCCTTTACACCTAGGCCCCAGGCGTCCTTGGGGAGGGCTTAGGGGCCGGTGGCTTGCACACTGCCAAGGTCTCCAGCAGGAAGAGCTCTGTGCGAGGGAAGGGAAGGGCCAGTGCAGGGCTCCTCCAGCGGTTGCTTGGCCGCCCAGACTCAGCGCCGCACGGAGTGCACCAGGCTCCCAGGGCCCCTGGCTGGGGTCTGCAGCCCTGCACACCCGGAGGCTGACTCCCTGGGCGCCCAGCAGCTGCCTCACACACGTAGCTTCCCTAGCGCTCTCCTCCCCAGCAGAGACGTGTGCAGCTGGTTGGGGCCTGCCCCTGCGTGCCTGGGCTCCCGCCCACAGCCCCAGCTCAGGGCAAGCAGCCCCTGAGCCAAGACCTGCAGGAGGCGCAGAGCGCCCCCACCTGGAAGCCGAGTGAACAGCTGGCGGGGAGGCGAGCCTCCTCGAGGGAAGAAGAGGCAGCCCAGCCTCGTTTGGCTCAAGCCCTACTTGGCTGGAGCCGAGTGCGCCTCCAGGACGGCAGAGCTCCAGCTCTGCTCAGAGGCCTGTTCTGGCAGAGTTGCTGGCGCGAGGCTGCTCTGCCCTGGGCGAGCCTTGCCCAGACTTGCCTCGCTGCTAGGCTTCCTGCCCAGGAAGGAGCAGTCTGCGCGAGGCTGGGAGACGCCACTGGCGCCTTCCTGGCCTCTGCTCCGCTCCTGCCTTGCCTTTACACCTAGGCCCCAGGCGTCCTTGGGGAGGGCTTAGGGGCCGGTGGCTTGCACACTGCCAAGGGCTGCAGCAGGAAGAGCTCTGTGCGAGGGAAGGGAAGGGCCAGTGCAGGGCTCCTCCAGCGGTTGCTTGGCCGCCCAGACTCAGCGCCGCACGGAGTGCACCAGGCTCCCAGGGCCCCTGGCTGGGGTCTGCAGCCCCGCACACCCGGAGGCTGACTCCCTGGGCGCCCAGCAGCTGCCTCACACACGTAGCTTCCCTAGCGCTCTCCTCCCCAGCAGAGACGTGTGCAGCTGGTTGGGGCCTGCCCCTGCGTGCCTGGGCTCCCGCCCACAGCCCCAGCTCAGGGCAAGCAGCCCCTGAGCCAAGACCTGCAGGAGGCGCAGAGCGCCCCCACCTGGAAACCGAGTGAACAGCTGGCGGGGAGGCGAGCCTCCTCGAGGGAAGAAGAGGCAGACCAGCCTCGTTTGGTTCAAGCCCTACTTGGCTGGAGCCGAGTGCGCCTCCAGGACGGCAGAGCTCCAGCTCTGCTCAGAGACCCGTTCTGGCAGAGTTGCTGGGGCGAGGCTGCTCTGCCCTGGGCGAGCCTTGCCCAGACTTGCCTCGCTGCTAGGCTTCCTGCCCAGGAAGGAGCAGGCTGCGCGAGGCTGGGAGACGCCACTGGCGCCTTCCTGGCCTCAGCTCCGCTCCTGCCTTGCCTTTGCACCTAGGCCCCAGGCGTCCTTGGGGAGGGCTTAGGGGCCGGTGGCTTGCACACTGCCAAAGGCTGCAGCAGGAAGAGCTCTGTGCGAGGGAAGGGAAGGGCCAGTGCAGGGCTCCTCCAGAGGTTGCTTGGCCGCCCAGACTCAGCGCCGCCCGGAGTGCACCAGGCTCCCAGGGCCCCTGGCTGGGGTCTGCAGCCCCGCACACCCGGAGGCTGACTCCCTGGGCACCCAGCAGCTGCCTCACACACGTAGCTTCCCTAGCGCTCTCCTCCCCAGCAGAGACGTGTGCAGCTGGTTGGGGCCTGCCCCTGCGTGCCTGGGCTCCCGCCCACAGCCCCAGCTCAGGGCAAGCAGCCCCTGAGCCAAGACCTGCAGGAGGCGCAGAGCGCCCCCACCTGGAAGCCGAGTGAACAGCTGGCGGGGAGGCGAGCCTCCTCGAGGGAAGAAGAGGCAGCCCAGCCTCGTTTGGCTCAAGCCCTACTTGGCTGGAGCTGAGTGCGCCTCCAGGACGGCAGAGCTCCAGCTCTGCTCAGAGGCCCGTTCTGGCAGAGTTGCTGGCGCGAGGCTGCTCTGCCCTGGGCGAGCCTTGCCCAGACTTGCCTCGCTGCTAGGCTTCCCGCCCAGGAAGGAGCAGGCTGCGCGAGGCTGGGAGACGCCACTGGCGCCTTCCTGGCCTCAGCTCCGCTCCTGCCTTGCCTTTACACCTAGGCCCCAGGCGTCCTTTGGGAGGGCTTAGGGGCCGGTGGCTTGCACACTGCCAAGGTCTCCAGCAGGAAGAGCTCTGTGCGAGGGAAGGGAAGGGCCAGTGCAGAGCTCCTCCAGCGGTTGCTTGGCCGCCCAGACTCAGCGCCGCACGGAGTGCACCAGGCTCCCTGGGACCCTGGCTGGGGTCTGCAGCCCCGCACACCCGGAGGCTGACTCCCTGGGCGCCCAGCAGCTGCCTCACACACGTAGCTTCCCTAGCGCTCTCCTCCCCAACAGAGACGTGTGCAGCTGGTTGGGGCCTGCCCCTGCGTGCCTGGGCTCCCGCCCACAGCCCCAGCTCAGGGCAAGCAGCCCCTGAGCCAAGACCTGCAGGAGGCGCAGAGCGCCCCCACCTGGAAACCGAGTGAACAGCTGGCGGGGAGGCGAGCCTCCTCGAGGGAAGAAGAGGCAGCCCAGCCTCGTTTGGTTCAAGCCCTACTTGGCTGGAGCCGAGTGAGCCTCCAGGACGGCAGAGCTCCAGCTCTGCTCAGAGGCCCGTTCTGGCAGAGTTGCTGGCGCGAGGCTGCTCTGCCCTGGGCGAGCCTTGCCCAGACTTGCCTCGCTGCTAGGCTTCCTGCCCAGGAAGGAGCAGGCTGTGCGAGGCTGGGAGACGCCACTGGCGCCTTCCTGGCCTCAGCTCCGCTCCTGCCTTGCCTTTGCACCTAGGCCCCAGGCGTCCTTGGGGAGGGCTTAGGGGCCGGTGGCTTGCATACTGCCAAAGGCTGCAGCAGGAAGAGCTCTGTGCGAGGGAAGGGAAGGGCCAGTGCAGGGCTCCTCCAGAGGTGGCTTGGCCGCCCAGACTCAGCGCCGCACGGAGTGCACCAGGCTCCCAGGGCCCCTGGCTGGGGTCTGCAGCCCCGCACACCCGGAGGCTGACTCCCTGGGCACCCAGCAGCTGCCTCACACACGTAGCTTCCCTAGCGCTCTCCTCCCCAGCAGAGACGTGTGCAGCTGGTTGGGGCCTGCCCCTGCGTGCCTGGGCTCCCGCCCACAGCCCCAGCTCAGGGCAAGCAGGCCCTGAGCCAAGACCTGCAGGAGGCGCAGAGCGCCCCCACCTGGAAGCCGAGTGAACAGCTGGCGGGGAGGCGAGCCTCCTCGAGGGAAGAAGAGGCAGCCCAGCCTCGTTTGGCTCAAGCCCTACTTGGCTGGAGCTGAGTGCGCCTCCAGGACGGCAGAGCTCCAGCTCTGCTCAGAGGCCCGTTCTGGCAGAGTTGCTGGCGCGAGGCTGCTCTGCCCTGGGCGAGCCTTGCCCAGACTTGCCTCGCTGCTAGGCTTCCCGCCCAGGAAGGAGCAGGCTGCGCGAGGCTGGGAGACGCCACTGGCGCCTTCCTGGCCTCAGCTCCGCTCCTGCCTTGCCTTTACACCTAGGCCCCAGGCGTCCTTGGGGAGGGCTTAGGGGCCGGTGGCTTGCACACTGCCAAGGTCTCCAGCAGGAAGAGCTCTGTGCGAGGGAAGGGAAGGGCCAGTGCAGGGCTCCTCCAGCGGTTGCTTGGCCGCCCAGACTCAGCGCCGCACGGAGTGCACCAGGCTCCCTGGGACCCTGGCTGGGGTCTGCAGCCCCGCACACCCGGAGGCTGACTCCCTGGGCGCCCAGCAGCTGCCTCACACACGTAGCTTCCCTAGCGCTCTCCTCCCCAACAGAGACGTGTGCAGCTGGTTGGGGCCTGCCCCTGCGTGCCTGGGCTCCCGCCCACAGCCCCAGCTCAGGGCAAGCAGCCCCTGAGCCAAGACCTGCAGGAGGCGCACAGCGCCCCCACCTGGAAGCCGAGTGAACAGCTGGCGGGGAGGCGAGCCTCCTCGAGGGAAGAAGAGGCAGCCCAGCCTCGTTTGGCTCAAGCCCTACTTGGCTGGAGCCGAGTGCGCCTCCAGGACGGCAGAGCTCCAGCTCTGCTCAGAGGCCCGTTCTGGCAGAGTTGCTGGCGCGAGGCTGCTCTGCCCTGGGCGAGCCTTGCCCAGACTTGCCTCGCTGCTAGGCTTCCCGCCCAGGAAGGAGCAGGCTGCGCGAGGCTGGGAGACGCAACTGGCGCCTTCCTGGCCTCAGCTCCGCTCCTGCCTTGCCTTTACACCTAGGCCCCAGGCGTCCTTGGGGAGGGCTTAGGGGCCGGTGGCTTGCACACTGCCAAGGTCTCCAGCAGGAAGAGCTCTGTGCGAGGGAAGGGAAGGGCCAGTGCAGGGCTCCTCCAGCGGTTGCTTGGCCGCCCAGACTCAGCGCCGCACGGAGTGCACCAGGCTCCCAGGGCCCCTGGCTGGGGTCTGCAGCCCTGCACACCCGGAGGCTGACTCCCTGGGCGCCCAGCAGCTGCCTCACACACGTAGCTTCCCTAGCGCTCTCCTCCCCAGCAGAGACGTGTGCAGCTGGTTGGGGCCTGCCCCTGCGTGCCTGGGCTCCCGCCCACAGCCCCAGCTCAGGGCAAGCAGCCCCTGAGCCAAGACCTGCAGGAGGCGCAGAGCGCCCCCACCTGGAAGCCGAGTGAACAGCTGGCGGGGAGGCGAGCCTCCTCGAGGGAAGAAGAGGCAGCCCAGCCTCGTTTGGCTCAAGCCCTACTTGGCTGGAGCCGAGTGCGCCTCCAGGACGGCAGAGCTCCAGCTCTGCTCAGAGGCCTGTTCTGGCAGAGTTGCTGGCGCGAGGCTGCTCTGCCCTGGGCGAGCCTTGCCCAGACTTGCCTCGCTGCTAGGCTTCCTGCCCAGGAAGGAGCAGTCTGCGCGAGGCTGGGAGACGCCACTGGAGCCTTCCTGGCCTCAGCTCCGCTCCTGCCTTGCCTTTACACCTAGGCCCCAGGCGTCCTTGGGGAGGGCTTAGGGGCCGGTGGCTTGCACACTGCCAAGGGCTGCAGCAGGAAGAGCTCTGTGCGAGGGAAGGGAAGGGCCAGTGCAGGGCTCCTCCAGCGGTTGCTTGGCCGCCCAGACTCAGCGCCGCACGGAGTGCACCAGGCTCCCAGGGCCCCTGGCTGGGGTCTGCAGCCCCGCACACCCGGAGGCTGACTCCCTGGGCGCCCAGCAGCTGCCTCACACACGTAGCTTCCCTAGCGCTCTCCTCCCCAGCAGAGACGTGTGCAGCTGGTTGGGGCCTGCCCCTGCGTGCCTGGGCTCCCGCCCACAGCCCCAGCTCAGGGCAAGCAGCCCCTGAGCCAAGACCTGCAGGAGGCGCAGAGCGCCCCCACCTGGAAACCGAGTGAACAGCTGGCGGGGAGGCGAGCCTCCTCGAGGGAAGAAGAGGCAGACCAGCCTCGTTTGGTTCAAGCCCTACTTGGCTGGAGCCGAGTGCGCCTCCAGGACGGCAGAGCTCCAGCTCTGCTCAGAGACCCGTTCTGGCAGAGTTGCTGGCGCGAGGCTGCTCTGCCCTGGGCGAGCCTTGCCCAGACTTGCCTCGCTGCTAGGCTTCCTGCCCAGGAAGGAGCAGGCTGTGCGAGGCTGGGAGACGCCACTGGCGCCTTCCTGGCCTCAGCTCCGCTCCTGCCTTGCCTTTGCACCTAGGCCCCAGGCGTCCTTGGGGAGGGCTTAGTGGCCGGTGGCTTGCACACTGCCAAAGGCTGCAGCAGGAAGAGCTCTGTGCGAGGGAAGGGAAGGGCCAGTGCAGGGCTCCTCCAGAGGTTGCTTGGCCGCCCAGACTCAGCGCCGCCCGGAGTGCACCAGGCTCCCAGGGCCCCTGGCTGGGGTCTGCAGCCCCGCACACCCGGAGGCTGACTCCCTGGGCACCCAGCAGCTGCCTCACACACGTAGCTTCCCTAGCGCTCTCCTCCCCAGCAGAGACGTGTGCAGCTGGTTGGGGCCTGCCCCTGCGTGCCTGGGCTCCCGCCCACAGCCCCAGCTCAGGGCAAGCAGCCCCTGAGCCAAGACCTGCAGGAGGCGCAGAGCGCCCCCACCTGGAAGCCGAGTGAACAGCTGGCGGGGAGGCGAGCCTCCTCGAGGGAAGAAGAGGCAGCCCAGCCTCGTTTGGCTCAAGCCCTACTTGGCTGGAGCTGAGTGCGCCTCCAGGACGGCAGAGCTCCAGCTCTGCTCAGAGGCCCGTTCTGGCAGAGTTGCTGGCGCGAGGCTGCTCTGCCCTGGGCGAGCCTTGCCCAGACTTGCCTCGCTGCTAGGCTTCCCGCCCAGGAAGGAGCAGGCTGCGCGAGGCTGGGAGACGCCACTGGCGCCTTCCTGGCCTCAGCTCCGCTCCTGCCTTGCCTTTACACCTAGGCCCCAGGCGTCCTTTGGGAGGGCTTAGGGGCCGGTGGCTTGCACACTGCCAAGGTCTCCAGCAGGAAGAGCTCTGTGCGAGGGAAGGGAAGGGCCAGTGCAGAGCTCCTCCAGCGGTTGCTTGGCCGCCCAGACTCAGCGCCGCACGGAGTGCACCAGGCTCCCTGGGACCCTGGCTGGGGTCTGCAGCCCCGCACACCCGGAGGCTGACTCCCTGGGCGCCCAGCAGCTGCCTCACACACGTAGCTTCCCTAGCGCTCTCCTCCCCAACAGAGACGTGTGCAGCTGGTTGGGGCCTGCCCCTGCGTGCCTGGGCTCCCGCCCACAGCCCCAGCTCAGGGCAAGCAGCCCCTGAGCCAAGACCTGCAGGAGGCGCACAGCGCCCCCACCTGGGAGCCGAGTGAACAGCTGGCGGGGAGGCGAGCCTCCTCGAGGGAAGAAGAGGCAGCCCAGCCTCGTTTGGCTCAAGCCCTACTTGGCTGGAGCCGAGTGCGCCTCCAGGACGGCAGAGCTCCAGCTCTGCTCAGAGGCCCGTTCTGGCAGAGTTGCTGGCGCGAGGCTGCTCTGCCCTGGGCGAGCCTTGCCCAGACTTGCCTCGCTGCTAGGCTTCCCGCCCAGGAAGGAGCAGGCTGCGCGAGGCTGGGAGACGCCACTGGCGCCTTCCTGGCCTCAGCTCCGCTCCTGCCTTGCCTTTACACCTAGGCCCCAGGCGTCCTTGGGGAGGGCTTAGGGGCCGGTGGCTTGCACACTGCCAAGGTCTCCAGCAGGAAGAGCTCTGTGCGAGGGAAGGGAAGGGCCAGTGCAGGGCTCCTCCAGCGGTTGCTTGGCCGCCCAGACTCAGCGCCGCACGGAGTGCACCAGGCTCCCAGGGCCCCTGGCTGGGGTCTGCAGCCCTGCACACCCGGAGGCTGACTCCCTGGGCGCCCAGCAGCTGCCTCACACACGTAGCTTCCCTAGCGCTCTCCTCCCCAGCAGAGACGTGTGCAGCTGGTTGGGGCCTGCCCCTGCGTGCCTGGGCTCCCGCCCACAGCCCCAGCTCAGGGCAAGCAGCCCCTGAGCCAAGACCTGCAGGAGGCGCACAGCGCCCCCACCTGGAAGCCGAGTGAACAGCTGGCGGGGAGGCGAGCCTCCTCGAGGGAAGAAGAGGCATCCCAGCCTCGTTTGGCTCAAGCCCTACTTGGCTGGAGCCGAGTGCGCCTCCAGGACGGCAGAGCTCCAGCTCTGCTCAGAGGCCTGTTCTGGCAGAGTTGCTGGCGCGAGGCTGCTCTGCCCTGGGCGAGCCTTGCCCAGACTTGCCTCGCTGCTAGGCTTCCCGCCCAGGAAGGAGCAGTCTGCGCGAGGCTGGGAGACGCCACTGGCGCCTTCCTGGCCTCAGCTCCGCTCCTGCCTTGCCTTTACACCTAAGCCCCAGGCGTCCTTGGGGAGGGCTTAGGGGCCGGTGGCTTGCACACTGCCAAGGGCTGCAGCAGGAAGAGCTCTGTGCGAGGGAAGGGAAGGGCCAGTGCAGGGCTCCTCCAGCGGTTGCTTGGCCGCCCAGACTCAGCGCCGCACGGAGTGCACCAGGCTCCCAGGGCCCCTGGCTGGGGTCTGCAGCCCCGCACACCTGGAGGCTGACTCCCTGGGCGCCCAGCAGCTGCCTCACACACGTAGCTTCCCTAGCGCTCTCCTCCCAAGCAGAGACGTGTGCAGCTGGTTGGGGCCTGCCCCTGCGTGCCTGGGCTCCCGCCCACAGCCCCAGCTCAGGGCAAGCAGCCCCTGAGCCAAGACCTGCAGGAGGCGCAGAGCGCCCCCACCTGGAAGCCGAGTGAACAGCTGGCGGGGAGGCGAGCCTCCTCGAGGGAAGAAGAGGCAGCCCAGCCTCGTTTGGTTCAAGCCCTACTTGGCTGGAGCCGAGTGCGCCTCCAGGACGGCAGAGCTCCAGCTCTGCTCAGAGGCCCGTTCTGGCAGAGTTGCTGGCGCGAGGCTGCTCTGCCCTGGGCGAGCCTTGCCCAGACTTGCCTCGCTGCTAGGCTTCCTGCCCAGGAAGGAGCAGGCTGTGCGAGGCTGGGAGACGCCACTGGCGCCTTCCTGGCCTCAGCTCCGCTCCTGCCTTGCCTTTGCACCTAGGCCCCAGGCGTCCTTGGGGAGGGCTTAGGGGCCGGTGGCTTGCACACTGCCAAAGGCTGCAGCAGGAAGAGCTCTGTGCGAGGGAAGGGAAGGGCCAGTGCAGGGCTCCACCAGAGGTTGCTTGGCCGCCCAGACTCAGCGCCGCCCGGAGTGCACCAGGCTCCCAGGGCCCCTGGCTGGGGTCTGCAGCCCCGCACACCCGGAGGCTGACTCCCTGGGCACCCAGCAGCTGCCTCACACACGTAGCTTCCCTAGCGCTCTCCTCCCCAGCAGAGACGTGTGCAGCTGGTTGGGGCCTGCCCCTGCGTGCCTGGGCTCCGGCCCACAGCCCCAGCTCAGGGCAAGCAGCCCCTGAGCCAAGACCTGCAGGAGGCGCAGAGCGCCCCCACCTGGAAGCCGAGTGAACAGCTGGCGGGGAGGCGAGCCTCCTCGAGGGAAGAAGAGGCAGCCCAGCCTCGTTTGGCTCAAGCCCTACTTGGCTGGAGCTGAGTGCGCCTCCATGACGGCAGAGCTCCAGCTCTGCTCAGAGGCCCGTTCTGGCAGAGTTGCTGGCGCGAGGCTGCTCTGCCCTGGGCGAGCCTTGCCCAGACTTGCCTCGCTGCTAGGCTTCCCGCCCAGGAAGGAGCAGGCTGCGCGAGGCTGGGAGACGCCACTGGCGCCTTCCTGGCCTCAGCTCCGCTCCTGCTTTGCCTTTACACCTAGGCCCCAGGCGTCCTTGGGGAGGGCTTAGGGGCCGGTGGCTTGCACACTGCCAAGGTCTCCAGCAGGAAGACCTCTGTGTGAGGGAAGGGAAGGGCCAGGGCTCCTCCCGCGGTTGCTTGGCAGCACAGACTCAGCGCCGCACGGAGTGCACCAGGCTCCCAGGGCCCCTGGCTGGGGTCTGCAGCCCCGCACACCCGGAGGCTGACTCCCTGGGCGCCCAGCAGCTGCCTCACACACGTAGCTTCCCTAGCGCTCTCCTCCCCAGCCGAGACGTGTGCAGCTGGTTGGGGCCTGCCCCTGCGTGCCTGGGCTCCCGCCCACAGCCCCAGCTCAGGGCAAGCAGCCCCTGAGCCAAGACCTGCAGGAGGCGCAGAGCGCCCCCACCTGGAAACCTAGTGAACAGCTGGCGGGGAGGCGAGCCTCCTCGAGGGAAGAAGAGGCAGCCCAGCCTCGTTTGGTTCAAGCCCTACTTGGCTGGAGCCGAGTGCGCCTCCAGGACGGCAGAGCTCCAGCTCTGCTCAGAGGCCCGTTCTGGCAGAGTTGCTGGCGCGAGGCTGCTCTGCCCTGGGCGAGCCTTGCCCAGAATTGCCTCGCTGCTAGGCTTCCTGCCCAGGAAGGAGCAGGCTGTGCGAGGCTGGGAGACGCCACTGGCGCCTTCCTGGCCTCAGCTCCGCTCCTGCCTTGCCTTTGCACCTAGGCCCCAGGCGTCCTTGGGGAGGGCTTAGGGGCCGGTGGCTTGCACACTGCCAAAGGCTGCAGCAGGAAGAGCTCTGTGCGAGGGAAGGGAAGGGCCAGTGCAGGGCTCCTCCAGAGGTTGCTTGGCCGCCCAGACTCAGCGCCGCACGGAGTGCACCAGGCTCCCAGGGCCCCTGGCTGGGGTCTGCAGCCCCGCACACCCGGAGGCTGACTCCCTGGGCACCCAGCAGCTGCCTCACACACGTAGCTTCCCTAGCGCTCTCCTCCCCAGCAGAGACGTGTGCAGCTGGTTGGGGCCTGCCCCTGCGTGCCTGGGCTCCCGCCCACAGCCCCAGCTCAGGGCAAGCAGGCCCTGAGCCAAGACCTGCAGGAGGCGCAGAGCGCCCCCACCTGGAAGCCGAGTGAACAGCTGGCGGGGAGGCGAGCCTCCTCGAGGGAAGAAGAGGCAGCCCAGCCTCGTTTGGCTCAAGCCCTACTTGGCTGGAGCTGAGTGCGCCTCCAGGACGGCAGAGCTCCAGCTCTGCTCAGAGGCCCGTTCTGGCAGAGTTGCTGGCGCGAGGCTGCTCTGCCCTGGGCGAGCCTTGCCCAGACTTGCCTCGCTGCTAGGCTTCCCGCCCAGGAAGGAGCAGGCTGCGCGAGGCTGGGAGACGCCACTGGCGCCTTCCTGGCCTCAGCTCCGCTCCTGCCTTGCCTTTACACCTAGGCCCCAGGGGTCCTTGGGGAGGGCTTAGGGGCCGGTGGCTTGCACACTGCCAAGGTCTCCAGCAGGAAGAGCTCTGTGCGAGGGAAGGGAAGGGCCAGTGCAGGGCTCCTCCAGCGGTTGCTTGGCCGCCCAGACTCAGCGCCGCACGGAGTGCACCAGGCTCCCTGGGACCCTGGCTGGGGTCTGCAGCCCCGCACACCCGGAGGCTGACTCCCTGGGCGCCCAGCAGCTGCCTCACACACGTAGCTTCCCTAGCGCTCTCCTCCCCAACAGAGACGTGTGCAGCTGGTTGGGGCCTGCCCCTGCGTGCCTGGGCTCCCGCCCACAGCCCCAGCTCAGGGCAAGCAGCCCCTGAGCCAAGACCTGCAGGAGGCGCAGAGCGCCCCCACCTGGAAGCCGAGTGAACAGCTGGCGGGGAGGCGAGCCTCCTCGAGGGAAGAAGAGGCAGCCCAGCCTCGTTTGGCTCAAGCCCTACTTGGCTGGAGCCGAGTGCGCCTCCAGGACGGCAGAGCTCCAGCTCTGCTCAGAGGCCCGTTCTGGCAGAGTTGCTGGCGCGAGGCTGCTCTGCCCTGGGCGAGCCTTGCCCAGACTTGCCTCGCTGCTAGGCTTCCCGCCCAAGAAGGAGCAGGCTGCGCGAGGCTGGGAGACGCCACTGGCGCCTTCCTGGCCTCAGCTCCGCTCCTGCCTTGCCTTTACACCTAGGCCCCAGGCGTCCTTGGGGAGGGCTTAGGGGCCGGTGGCTTGCACACTGCCAAGGTCTCCAGCAGGAAGAGCTCTGTGCGAGGGAAGGGAAGGGCCAGTGCAGGGCTCCTCCAGCGGTTGCTTGCCGCCCAGACTCAGCGCCGCACGGAGTGCACCAGGCTCCCAGGGCCCCTGGCTGGGGTCTGCAGCCCTGCACACCCGGAGGCTGACTCCCTGGGCGCCCAGCAGCTGCCTCACACACGTAGCTTCCCTAGCGCTCTCCTCCCCAGCAGAGACGTGTGCAGCTGGTTGGGGCCTGCCCCTGCGTGCCTGGGCTCCCGCCCACAGCCCCAGCTCAGGGCAAGCAGCCCCTGAGCCAAGACCTGCAGGAGGCGCAGAGCGCCCCCACCTGGAAGCCGAGTGAAGAGCTGGCGGGGAGGCGAGCCTCCTCGAGGGAAGAAGAGGCAGCCCAGCCTCGTTTGGCTCAAGCCCTACTTGGCTGGAGCCGAGTGCGCCTCCAGGACGGCAGAGCTCCAGCTCTGCTCAGAGGCCTGTTCTGGCAGAGTTGCTGGCGCGAGGCTGCTCTGCCCTGGGCGAGCCTTGCCCAGACTTGCCTCGCTGCTAGGCTTCCTGCCCAGGAAGGAGCAGTCTGCGCGAGGCTGGGAGACGCCACTGGCGCCTTCCTGGCCTCAGCTCCGCTCCTGCCTTGCCTTTACACCTAGGCCCCAGGCGTCCTTGGGGAGGGCTTAGGGGCCGGTGGCTTGCACACTGCCAAGGGCTGCAGCAGGAAGAGCTCTGTGCGAGGGAAGGGAAGGGCCAGTGCAGGGCTCCTCCAGCGGTTGCTTGGCCGCCCAGACTCAGCGCCGCACGGAGTGCACCAGGCTCCCAGGGCCCCTGGCTGGGGTCTGCAGCCCCGCACACCCGGAGGCTGACTCCCTGGGCGCCCAGCAGCTGCCTCACACACGTAGCTTCCCTAGCGCTCTCCTCCCCAACAGAGACGTGTGCAGCTGGTTGGGGCCTGCCCCTGCGTGCCTGGGCTCCCGCCCACAGCCCCAGCTCAGGGCAAGCAGCCCCTGAGCCAAGACCTGCAGGAGGCGCAGAGCGCCCCCACCTGGAAGCCGAGTGAACAGCTGTCAGGGAGGCGAGCCTCCTCGAGGGAAGAAGAGGCAGCCCAGCCTCGTTTGGCTCAAGCCCTACTTGGCTGGAGCTGAGTGCGCCTCCAGGACGGCAGAGCTCCAGCTCTGCTCAGAGGCCCGTTCTGGCAGAGTTGCTGGCGCGAGGCTGCTCTGCCCTGGGCGAGCCTTGCCCAGACTTGCCTCGCTGCTAGGCTTCCCGCCCAGGAAGGAGCAGGCTGCGCGAGGCTGGGAGACGCCACTGGCGCCTTCCTGGCCTCAGCTCCGCTCCTGCCTTGCCTTTACACCTAGGCCCCAGGCGTCCTTTGGGAGGGCTTAGGGGCCGGTGGCTTGCACACTGCCAAGGTCTCCAGCAGGAAGAGCTCTGTGCGAGGGAAGGGAAGGGCCAGTGCAGAGCTCCTCCAGCGGTTGCTTGGCCGCCCAGACTCAGCGCCGCACGGAGTGCACCAGGCTCCCTGGGACCCTGGCTGGGGTCTGCAGCCCCGCACACCCGGAGGCTGACTCCCTGGGCGCCCAGCAGCTGCCTCACACACGTAGCTTCCCTAGCGCTCTCCTCCCCAACAGAGACGTGTGCAGCTGGTTGGGGCCTGCCCCTGCGTGCCTGGGCTCCCGCCCACAGCCCCAGCTCAGGGCAAGGAGCCCCTGAGCCAAGACCTGCAGGAGGCGCAGAGCGCCCCCACCTGGAAGCCGAGTGAACAGCTGGCGGGGAGGCGAGCCTCCTCGAGGGAAGAAGAGGCAGCCCAGCCTCGTTTGGCTCAAGCCCTACTTGGCTGGAGCTGAGTGCGCCTCCAGGACGGCAGAGCTCCAGCTCTGCTCAGAGGCCCGTTCTGGCAGAGTTGCTGGCGCGAGGCTGCTCTGCCCTGGGCGAGCCTTGCCCAGACTTGCCTCGCTGCTAGGCTTCCCGCCCAGGAAGGAGCAGGCTGCGCGAGGCTGGGAGACGCCACTGGCGCCTTCCTGGCCTCAGCTCCGCTCCTGCCTTGCCTTTACACCTAGGCCCCAGGCGTCCTTGGGGAGGGCTTAGGGGCCGGTGGCTTGCACACTGCCAAGGTCTCCAGCAGGAAGAGCTCTGTGCGAGGGAAGGGAAGGGCCAGTGCAGGGCTCCTCCAGCGGTTGCTTGGCCGCCCAGACTCAGCGCCGCACGGAGTGCACCAGGCTCCCAGGGCCCCTGGCTGGGGTCTGCAGCCCTGCACACCCGGAGGCTGACTCCCTGGGCGCCCAGCAGCTGCCTCACACACGTAGCTTCCCTAGCGCTCTCCTCCCCAGCAGAGACGTGTGCAGCTGGTTGGGGCCTGCCCCTGCGTGCCTGGGCTCCCGCCCACAGCCCCAGCTCAGGGCAAGCAGCCCCTGAGCCAAGACCTGCAGGAGGCGCAGAGCGCCCCCACCTGGAAGCCGAGTGAACAGCTGGCGGGGAGGCGAGCCTCCTCGAGGGAAGAAGAGGCAGCCCAGCCTCGTTTGGCTCAAGCCCTACTTGGCTGGAGCCGAGTGCGCCTCCAGGACGGCAGAGCTCCAGCTCTGCTCAGAGGCCTGTTCTGGCAGAGTTGCTGGCGCGAGGCTGCTCTGCCCTGGGCGAGCCTTGCCCAGACTTGCCTCGCTGCTAGGCTTCCCGCCCAGGAAGGAGCAGTCTGCGCGAGGCTGGGAGACGCCACTGGCGCCTTCCTGGCCTCAGCTCCGCTCCTGCCTTGCCTTTACACCTAGGCCCCAGGCGTCCTTGGGGAGGGCTTAGGGGCCGGTGGCTTGCACACTGCCAAGGGCTGCAGCAGGAAGAGCTCTGTGCGAGGGAAGGGAAGGGCCAGTGCAGGGCTCCTCCAGCGGTTGCTTGGCCGCCCAGACTCAGCGCCCCACGGAGTGCACCAGGCTCCCAGGGCCCCTGGCTGGGGTCTGCAGCCCCGCACACCCGGAGGCTGACTCCCTGGGCGCCCAGCAGCTGCCTCACACACGTAGCTTCCCTAGCGCTCTCCTCCCCAGCAGAGACGTGTGCAGCTGGTTGGGGCCTGCCCCTGCGTGCCTGGGCTCCCGCCCACAGCCCCAGCTCAGGGCAAGCAGCCCCTGAGCCAAGACCTGCAGGAGGCGCAGAGCGCCCCCACCTGGAAGCCGAGTGAACAGCTGGCGGGGAGGCGAGCCTCCTCGAGGGAAGAAGAGGCAGCCCAGCCTCGTTTGGTTCAAGCCCTACTTGGCTGGAGCCGAGTGCGCCTCCAGGACGGCAGAGCTCCAGCTCTGCTCAGAGGCCCGTTCTGGCAGAGTTGCTGGCGCGAGGCTGCTCTGCCCTGGGCGAGCCTTGCCCAGACTTGTCTCGCTGCTAGGCTTCCTGCCCAGGGAGGAGCAGGCTGTGCGAGGCTGGGAGACGCCACTGGCGCCTTCCTGGCCTCAGCTCCGCTCCTGCCTTGCCTTTGCACCTAGGCCCCAGGCGTCCTTGGGGAGGGCTTAGGGGCCGGTGGCTTGCACACTGCCAAAGGCTGCAGCAGGAAGAGCTCTGTGCGAGGGAAGGGAAGGGCCAGTGCAGGGCTCCTCCAGAGGTTGCTTGGCCGCCCAGACTCAGCGCCGCCCGGAGTGCACCAGGCTCCCAGGGCCCCTGGCTGGGGTCTGCAGCCCCGCACACCCGGAGGCTGACTCCCTGGGCACCCAGCAGCTGCCTCACACACGTAGCTTCCCTAGCGCTCTCCTCCCCAGCAGAGACGTGTGCAGCTGGTTGGGGCCTGCCCCTACGTGCCTGGGCTCCCGCCCACAGCCCCAGCTCAGGGCAAGCAGCCCCTGAGCCAAACCTGCAGGAGGCGCAGAGCGCCCCCACCTGGAAGCCGAGTGAACAGCTGGCGGGGAGGCGAGCCTCCTCGAGGGAAGAGGCAGCCCAGCCTCGTTTGGCTCAAGCCCTACTTGGCTGGAGCCGAGTGCGCCTCCAGGACGGCAGAGCTCCAGCTCTGCTCAGAGGCCCGTTCTGGCAGAGTTGCTGGCGCGAGGCTGCTCTGCCCTGGGCGAGCCTTGCCCAGACTTGCCTCGCTGCTAGGCTTCCCGCCAAGGAAGGAGCAGGCTGCGCGAGGCTGGGAGACGCCACTGGCGCCTTCCTGGCCTCAGCTCCGCTCCTGCCTTGCCTTTACACCTAGGCCCCAGGCGTCCTTGGGGAGGGCTTAGGGGCCGGTGGCTTGCACACTGCCAAGGGCTCCAGCAGGAAGAGCTCTGTGCGAGGGAAGGGAAGGGCCAGTGCAGGGCTCCTCCAGAGGTTGCTTGGCCGCCCAGACTCAGCGCTGCACGGAGTGCACCAGGCTCCCAGGGCCCCTGGCTGGGGTCTGCAGCCCTGCACACCCGGAGGCTGACTCCCTGGGCGCCCAGCAGCTGCCTCACACACGTAGCTTCCCTAGCGCTCTCCTCCCCAGCAGAGACGTGTGCAGCTGGTTGGGGCCTGCCCCTGCGGGCCTGGGCTCCCGCCCACAGCCCCAGCTCAGGGCAAGCAGCCCCTGAGCCAAGACCTGCAGGAGGCGCAGAGCGCCCCAACCTGGAAGCCGAGTGAACAGCTGGCGGGGAGGCGAGCCTCCTCGAGGGAAGAAGAGGCAGCCCAGCCTCGTTTGGCTCAAGCCCTACTTGGCTGGAGCAGAGTGCGCCTCCAGGACGGCAGAGCTCCAGCTCTGCTCAGAGGCCCGTTCTGGCAGAGTTGCTGGCGCGAGGCTGCTCTGCCCTGGGCGAGCCTTGCCCAGACTTGCCTCGCTGCTAGGCTTCCCGCCCAGGAAGGAGCAGGCTGCGCGAGGCTGGGAGACGCCACTGGCGCCTTCCTGGCCTCAGCTCCGCTCCTGCCTTGCCTTTACACCTAGGCCCCAGGCGTCCTTGGGGAGGGCTTAGGGGCCGGTGGCTTGCACACTGCCAAGGTCTCCAGCAGGAAGAGCTCTGTGCGAGGGAAGGGAAGGGCCAGTGCAGGGCTCCTCCAGCGGTTGCTTGGCCGCCCAGACTCAGCGCCGCACGGAGTGCACCAGGCTCCCTGGGACCCTGGCTGGGGTCTGCAGCCCCGCACACCCGGAGGCTGACTCCCTGGGCGCCCAGCAGCTGCCTCACACACGTAGCTTCCCTAGCGCTCTCCTCCCCAACAGAGACGTGTGCAGCTGGTTGGGGCCTGCCCCTGCGTGCCTGGGCTCCCGCCCACAGCCCCAGCTCAGGGCAAGCAGCCCCTGAGCCAAGACCTGCAGGAGGCGCAGAGCGCCCCCACCTGGAAGCCGAGTGAACAGCTGGCGGGGAGGCGAGCCTCCTCGAGGGAAGAAGAGGCAGCCCAGCCTCGTTTGGCTCAAGCCCTACTTGGCTGGAGCCGAGTGCGCCTCCAGGACGGCAGAGCTCCAGCTCTGCTCAGAGGCCCGTTCTGGCAGAGTTGCTGGCGCGAGGCTGCTCTGCCCTGGGCGAGCCTTGCCCAGACTTGCCTCGCTGCTAGGCTTCCCGCCCAGGAAGGAGCAGGCTGCGCGAGGCTGGGAGACGCCACTGGCGCCTTCCTGGCCTCAGCTCCGCTCCTGCCTTGCCTTTACACCTAGGCCCCAGGCGTCCTTGGGGAGGGCTTAGGGGCCGGTGGCTTGCACACTGCCAAGGTCTCCAGCAGGAAGAGCTCTGTGCGAGGGAAGGGAAGGGCCAGTGCAGGGCTCCTCCAGCGGTTGCTTGGCCGCCCAGACTCAGCGCCGCACGGAGTGCACCAGGCTCCCAGGGCCCCTGGCTGGGGTCTGCAGCCCTGCACACCCGGAGGCTGACTCCCTGGGCGCCCAGCAGCTGCCTCACACACGTAGCTTCCCTAGCGCTCTCCTCCCCAGCAGAGACGTGTGCAGCTGGTTGGGGCCTGCCCCTGCGTGCCTGGGCTCCCGCCCACAGCCCCAGCTCAGGGCAAGCAGCCCCTGAGCCAAGACCTGCAGGAGGCGCAGAGCGCCCCCACCTGGAAGCCGAGTGAACAGCTGGCGGGGAGGCGAGCCTCCTCGAGGGAAGAAGAGGCAGCCCAGCCTCGTTTGGCTCAAGCCCTACTTGGCTGGAGCCGAGTGCGCCTCCAGGACGGCAGAGCTCCAGCTCTGCTCAGAGGCCTGTTCTGGCAGAGTTGCTGGCGCGAGGCTGCTCTGCCCTGGGCGAGCCTTGCCCAGACTTGCCTCGCTGCTAGGCTTCCCGCCCAGGAAGGAGCAGTCTGCGCGAGGCTGGGAGACGCCACTGGCGCGTTCCTGGCCTCAGCTCCGCTCCTGCCTTGCCTTTACACCTAGGCCCCAGGCGTCCTTGGGGAGGGCTTAGGGGCCGGTGGCTTGCACACTGCCATGGGCTGCAGCAGGAAGAGCTCTGTGCGAGGGAAGGGAAGGGCCAGTGCAGGGCTCCTCCAGCGGTTGCTTGGCCGCCCAGACTCAGCGCCGCACGGAGTGCACCAGGCTCCCAGGTCCCCTGGCTGGGGTCTGCAGCCCCGCACACCCGGAGGCTGACTCCCTGGGCGCCCAGCAGCTGCCTCAAACACGTAGCTTCCCTAGCGCTCTCCTCCCCAGCAGAGACGTGTGCAGCTGGTTGGGGCCTGCCCCTGCGTGCCTGGGCTCCCGCCCACAGCCCCAGCTCAGGGCAAGCAGCCCCTGAGCCAAGACCTGCAGGAGGCGCAGAGCGCCCCCACCTGGAAGCCGAGTGAACAGCTGGCGGGGAGGCGAGCCTCCTCGAGGGAAGAAGAGGCAGCCCAGCCTCGTTTGGCTCAAGCCCTACTTGGCTGGAGCCGAGTGCGCCTCCAGGACGGCAGAGCTCCAGCTCTGCTCAGAGGCCCGTTCTGGCAGAGTTGCTGGCGCGAGGCTGCTCTGCCCTGGGCGAGCCTTGCCCAGACTTGCCTCGCTGCTAGGCTTCCCGCCCAGGAAGGAGCAGGCTGCGCGAGGCTGGGAGACGCCACTGGCGCCTTCCTGGCCTCAGCTCCGCTCCTGCCTTGCCTTTACACCTAGGCCCCAGGCGTCCTTGGGGAGGGCTTAGGGGCCGGTGGCTTGCACACTGCCAAGGTCTCCAGCAGGAAGAGCTCTGTGCGAGGGAAGGGAAGGGCCAGTGCAGGGCTCCTCCAGCGGTTGCTTGGCCGCCCAGACTCAGCGCCGCACGGAGTGCACCAGGCTCCCAGGGCCCCTGGCTGGGGTCTGCAGCCCTGCACACCCGGAGGCTGACTCCCTGGGCGCCCAGCAGCTGCCTCACACACGTAGCTTCCCTAGCGCTCTCCTCCCCAGCAGAGACGTGTGCAGCTGGTTGGGGCCTGCCCCTGCGTGCCTGGGCTCCCGCCCACAGCCCCAGCTCAGGGCAAGCAGCCCCTGAGCCAAGACCTGCAGGAGGCGCAGAGCGCCCCCACCTGGAAGCCGAGTGAACAGCTGGCGGGGAGGCGAGCCTCCTCGAGGGAAGAAGAGGCAGCCCAGCCTCGTTTGGCTCAAGCCCTACTTGGCTGGAGCCGAGTGCGCCTCCAGGACGGCAGAGCTCCAGCTCTGCTCAGAGGCCTGTTCTGGCAGAGTTGCTGGCGCGAGGCTGCTCTGCCCTGGGCGAGCCTTGCCCAGACTTGCCTCGCTGCTAGGCTTCCCGCCCAGGAAGGAGCAGTCTGCGCGAGGCTGGGAGACGCCACTGGCGCCTTCCTGGCCTCAGCTCCGCTCCTGCCTTGCCTTTACACCTAGGCCCCAGGCGTCCTTGGGGAGGGCTTAGGGGCCGGTGGCTTGCACACTGCCAAGGGCTGCAGCAGGAAGAGCTCTGTGCGAGGGAAGGGAAGGGCCAGTGCAGGGCTCCTCCAGCGGTTGCTTGGCCGCCCAGACTCAGCGCCCCACGGAGTGCACCAGGCTCCCAGGGCCCCTGGCTGGGGTCTGCAGCCCCGCACACCCGGAGGCTGACTCCCTGGGCGCCCAGCAGCTGCCTCACACACGTAGCTTCCCTAGCGCTCTCCTCCCCAGCAGAGACGTGTGCAGCTGGTTGGGGCCTGCCCCTGCGTGCCTGGGCTCCCGCCCACAGCCCCAGCTCAGGGCAAGCAGCCCCTGAGCCAAGACCTGCAGGAGGCGCAGAGCGCCCCCACCTGGAAGCCGAGTGAACAGCTGGCGGGGAGGCGAGCCTCCTCGAGGGAAGAAGAGGCAGCCCAGCCTCGTTTGGTTCAAGCCCTACTTGGCTGGAGCCGAGTGCGCCTCCAGGACGGCAGAGCTCCAGCTCTGCTCAGAGGCCCGTTCTGGCAGAGTTGCTGGCGCGAGGCTGCTCTGCCCTGGGCGAGCCTTGCCCAGACTTGTCTCGCTGCTAGGCTTCCTGCCCAGGGAGGAGCAGGCTGTGCGAGGCTGGGAGACGCCACTGGCGCCTTCCTGGCCTCAGCTCCGCTCCTGCCTTGCCTTTGCACCTAGGCCCCAGGCGTCCTTGGGGAGGGCTTAGGGGCCGGTGGCTTGCACACTGCCAAAGGCTGCAGCAGGAAGAGCTCTGTGCGAGGGAAGGGAAGGGCCAGTGCAGGGCTCCTCCAGAGGTTGCTTGGCCGCCCAGACTCAGCGCCGCCCGGAGTGCACCAGGCTCCCAGGGCCCCTGGCTGGGGTCTGCAGCCCCGCACACCCGGAGGCTGACTCCCTGGGCACCCAGCAGCTGCCTCACACACGTAGCTTCCCTAGCGCTCTCCTCCCCAGCAGAGACGTGTGCAGCTGGTTGGGGCCTGCCCCTACGTGCCTGGGCTCCCGCCCACAGCCCCAGCTCAGGGCAAGCAGCCCCTGAGCCAAACCTGCAGGAGGCGCAGAGCGCCCCCACCTGGAAGCCGAGTGAACAGCTGGCGGGGAGGCGAGCCTCCTCGAGGGAAGAGGCAGCCCAGCCTCGTTTGGCTCAAGCCCTACTTGGCTGGAGCCGAGTGCGCCTCCAGGACGGCAGAGCTCCAGCTCTGCTCAGAGGCCCGTTCTGGCAGAGTTGCTGGCGCGAGGCTGCTCTGCCCTGGGCGAGCCTTGCCCAGACTTGCCTCGCTGCTAGGCTTCCCGCCAAGGAAGGAGCAGGCTGCGCGAGGCTGGGAGACGCCACTGGCGCCTTCCTGGCCTCAGCTCCGCTCCTGCCTTGCCTTTACACCTAGGCCCCAGGCGTCCTTGGGGAGGGCTTAGGGGCCGGTGGCTTGCACACTGCCAAGGGCTCCAGCAGGAAGAGCTCTGTGCGAGGGAAGGGAAGGGCCAGTGCAGGGCTCCTCCAGAGGTTGCTTGGCCGCCCAGACTCAGCGCTGCACGGAGTGCACCAGGCTCCCAGGGCCCCTGGCTGGGGTCTGCAGCCCTGCACACCCGGAGGCTGACTCCCTGGGCGCCCAGCAGCTGCCTCACACACGTAGCTTCCCTAGCGCTCTCCTCCCCAGCAGAGACGTGTGCAGCTGGTTGGGGCCTGCCCCTGCGGGCCTGGGCTCCCGCCCACAGCCCCAGCTCAGGGCAAGCAGCCCCTGAGCCAAGACCTGCAGGAGGCGCAGAGCGCCCCAACCTGGAAGCCGAGTGAACAGCTGGCGGGGAGGCGAGCCTCCTCGAGGGAAGAAGAGGCAGCCCAGCCTCGTTTGGCTCAAGCCCTACTTGGCTGGAGCAGAGTGCGCCTCCAGGACGGCAGAGCTCCAGCTCTGCTCAGAGGCCCGTTCTGGCAGAGTTGCTGGCGCGAGGCTGCTCTGCCCTGGGCGAGCCTTGCCCAGACTTGCCTCGCTGCTAGGCTTCCCGCCCAGGAAGGAGCAGGCTGCGCGAGGCTGGGAGACGCCACTGGCGCCTTCCTGGCCTCAGCTCCGCTCCTGCCTTGCCTTTACACCTAGGCCCCAGGCGTCCTTGGGGAGGGCTTAGGGGCCGGTGGCTTGCACACTGCCAAGGTCTCCAGCAGGAAGAGCTCTGTGCGAGGGAAGGGAAGGGCCAGTGCAGGGCTCCTCCAGCGGTTGCTTGGCCGCCCAGACTCAGCGCCGCACGGAGTGCACCAGGCTCCCTGGGACCCTGGCTGGGGTCTGCAGCCCCGCACACCCGGAGGCTGACTCCCTGGGCGCCCAGCAGCTGCCTCACACACGTAGCTTCCCTAGCGCTCTCCTCCCCAACAGAGACGTGTGCAGCTGGTTGGGGCCTGCCCCTGCGTGCCTGGGCTCCCGCCCACAGCCCCAGCTCAGGGCAAGCAGCCCCTGAGCCAAGACCTGCAGGAGGCGCAGAGCGCCCCCACCTGGAAGCCGAGTGAACAGCTGGCGGGGAGGCGAGCCTCCTCGAGGGAAGAAGAGGCAGCCCAGCCTCGTTTGGCTCAAGCCCTACTTGGCTGGAGCCGAGTGCGCCTCCAGGACGGCAGAGCTCCAGCTCTGCTCAGAGGCCCGTTCTGGCAGAGTTGCTGGCGCGAGGCTGCTCTGCCCTGGGCGAGCCTTGCCCAGACTTGCCTCGCTGCTAGGCTTCCCGCCCAGGAAGGAGCAGGCTGCGCGAGGCTGGGAGACGCCACTGGCGCCTTCCTGGCCTCAGCTCCGCTCCTGCCTTGCCTTTACACCTAGGCCCCAGGCGTCCTTGGGGAGGGCTTAGGGGCCGGTGGCTTGCACACTGCCAAGGTCTCCAGCAGGAAGAGCTCTGTGCGAGGGAAGGGAAGGGCCAGTGCAGGGCTCCTCCAGCGGTTGCTTGGCCGCCCAGACTCAGCGCCGCACGGAGTGCACCAGGCTCCCAGGGCCCCTGGCTGGGGTCTGCAGCCCTGCACACCCGGAGGCTGACTCCCTGGGCGCCCAGCAGCTGCCTCACACACGTAGCTTCCCTAGCGCTCTCCTCCCCAGCAGAGACGTGTGCAGCTGGTTGGGGCCTGCCCCTGCGTGCCTGGGCTCCCGCCCACAGCCCCAGCTCAGGGCAAGCAGCCCCTGAGCCAAGACCTGCAGGAGGCGCAGAGCGCCCCCACCTGGAAGCCGAGTGAACAGCTGGCGGGGAGGCGAGCCTCCTCGAGGGAAGAAGAGGCAGCCCAGCCTCGTTTGGCTCAAGCCCTACTTGGCTGGAGCCGAGTGCGCCTCCAGGACGGCAGAGCTCCAGCTCTGCTCAGAGGCCTGTTCTGGCAGAGTTGCTGGCGCGAGGCTGCTCTGCCCTGGGCGAGCCTTGCCCAGACTTGCCTCGCTGCTAGGCTTCCCGCCCAGGAAGGAGCAGTCTGCGCGAGGCTGGGAGACGCCACTGGCGCGTTCCTGGCCTCAGCTCCGCTCCTGCCTTGCCTTTACACCTAGGCCCCAGGCGTCCTTGGGGAGGGCTTAGGGGCCGGTGGCTTGCACACTGCCATGGGCTGCAGCAGGAAGAGCTCTGTGCGAGGGAAGGGAAGGGCCAGTGCAGGGCTCCTCCAGCGGTTGCTTGGCCGCCCAGACTCAGCGCCGCACGGAGTGCACCAGGCTCCCAGGTCCCCTGGCTGGGGTCTGCAGCCCCGCACACCCGGAGGCTGACTCCCTGGGCGCCCAGCAGCTGCCTCAAACACGTAGCTTCCCTAGCGCTCTCCTCCCCAGCAGAGACGTGTGCAGCTGGTTGGGGCCTGCCCCTGCGTGCCTGGGCTCCCGCCCACAGCCCCAGCTCAGGGCAAGCAGCCCCTGAGCCAAGACCTGCAGGAGGCGCAGAGCGCCCCCACCTGGAAGCCGAGTGAACAGCTGGCGGGGAGGCGAGCCTCCTCGAGGGAAGAAGAGGCAGCCCAGCCTCGTTTGGCTCAAGCCCTACTTGGCTGGAGCCGAGTGCGCCTCCAGGACGGCAGAGCTCCAGCTCTGCTCAGAGGCCCGTTCTGGCAGAGTTGCTGGCGCGAGGCTGCTCTGCCCTGGGCGAGCCTTGCCCAGACTTGCCTCGCTGCTAGGCTTCCCGCCCAGGAAGGAGCAGGCTGCGCGAGGCTGGGAGACGCCACTGGCGCCTTCCTGGCCTCAGCTCCGCTCCTGCCTTGCCTTTACACCTAGGCCCCAGGCGTCCTTGGGGAGGGCTTAGGGGCCGGTGGCTTGCACACTGCCAAGGTCTCCAGCAGGAAGAGCTCTGTGCGAGGGAAGGGAAGGGCCAGTGCAGGGCTCCTCCAGCGGTTGCTTGGCCGCCCAGACTCAGCGCCGCACGGAGTGCACCAGGCTCCCAGGGCCCCTGGCTGGGGTCTGCAGCCCTGCACACCCGGAGGCTGACTCCCTGGGCGCCCAGCAGCTGCCTCACACACGTAGCTTCCCTAGCGCTCTCCTCCCCAGCAGAGACGTGTGCAGCTGGTTGGGGCCTGCCCCTGCGGGCCTGGGCTCCCGCCCACAGCCCCAGCTCAGGGCAAGCAGCCCCTGAGCCAAGACCTGCAGGAGGCGCAGAGCGCCCCCACCTGGAAGCCGAGTGAACAGCTGGCGGGGAGGCGAGCCTCCTCGAGGGAAGAAGAGGAAGCCCAGCCTCGTTTGGCTCAAGCCCTACTTGGCTGGAGCCGAGTGCGCCTCCAGGACGGCAGAGCTCCAGCTCTGCTCAGAGGCCCGTTCTGGCAGAGTTGCTGGCGCGAGGCTGCTCTGCCCTGGGCGAGCCTTGCCCAGACTTGCCTCGCTGCTAGGCTTCCTGCCCAGGAAGGAGCAGGCTGCGCGAGGCTGGGAGACGCCACTGGCGCCTTCCTGGCCTCAGCTCCGCTCCTGCCTTGCCTTTACACCTAGGCCCCAGGCGTCCTTGGGGAGGGCTTAGGGGCCGGTGGCTTGCACACTGCCACGGGCTCCAGCAGGAAGAGCTCTGTGCGAGGGAAGGGAAGGGCCAGTGCAGGGCTCCTCCAGCGGTTGCTTGGCCGCCCAGACTCAGCGCCGCACGGAGTGCACCAGGCTCCCAGGGCCCCTGGCTGGGGTCTGCAGCCCCGCACACCCGGAGGCTGACTCCCTGGGCGCCCAGCAGCTGCCTCACACACGTAGCTTCCCTAGCGCTCTCCTCCCCAGCAGAGACGTGTGCAGCTGGTTGGGGCCTGCCCCTGCGTGCCTGGGCTCCCGCCCACAGCCCCAGCTCAGGGCAAGCAGCCCCTGAGCCAAGACCTGCAGGAGGCGCAGAGCGCCCCCACCTGGAAGCCGAGTGAAGAGCTGGCGGGGAGGCGAGCCTCCTCGAGGGAAGAAGAGGCAGCCCAGCCTCGTTTGGCTCAAGCCCTACTTGGCTGGAGCCGAGTGCGCCTCCAGGACGGCAGAGCTCCAGCTCTGCTCAGAGGCCTGTTCTGGCAGAGTTGCTGGCGCGAGGCTGCTCTGCCCTGGGCGAGCCTTGCCCAGACTTGCCTCGCTGCTAGGCTTCCCGCCCAGGGAGGAGCAGTCTGCGCGAGGCTGGGAGACGCCACTGGCGCCTTCCTGGCCTCAGCTCCGCTCCTGCCTAGCCTTTACACCTAGGCCCCAGGCGTCCTTGGGGAGGGCTTAGGGGCCGGTGGCTTGCACACTGCCAAGGGCTGCAGCAGGAAGAGCTCTGTGCGAGGGAAGGGAAGGGCCAGTGCAGGGCTCCTCCAGCGGTTGCTTGGCCGCCCAGACTCAGCGCCGCACGGAGTGCACCAGGCTCCCAGGGCCCCTGGCTGGGGTCTGCAGCCCCGCACACCCGGAGGCTGACTCCCTGGGCGCCCAGCAGCTGCCTCACACACGTAGCTTCCCTAGCGCTCTCCTCCCCAGCAGAGACGTGTGCAGCTGGTTGGGGCCTGCCCCTGCGTGCCTGGGCTCCCGCCCACAGCCCCAGCTCAGGGCAAGCAGCCCCTGAGCCAAGACCTGCAGGAGGCGCACAGCGCCCCCACCTGGAAGCCGAGTGAACAGCTGGCGGGGAGGCGAGCCTCCTCGAGGGAAGAAGAGGCAGCCCAGCCTCGTTTGGCTCAAGCCCTACTTGGCTGGAGCTGAGTGCGCCTCCATGACGGCAGAGCTCCAGCTCTGCTCAGAGGCCCGTTCTGGCAGAGTTGCTGGCGCGAGGCTGCTCTGCCCTGGGCGAGCCTTGCCCAGACTTGCCTCGCTGCTAGGCTTCCCGCCCAGGAAGGAGCAGGCTGCGCGAGGCTGGGAGACGCCACTGGCGCCTTCCTGGCCTCAGCTCCGCTCCTGCCTTGCCTTTACACCTAGGCCCCAGGCGTCCTTGGGGAGGGCTTAGGGGCCGGTGGCTTGCACACTGCCAAGGTCTCCAGCAGGAAGAGCTCTGTGCGAGGGAAGGGAAGGGCCAGTGCAGGGCTCCTCCAGCGGTTGCTTGGCAGCACAGACTCAGCGCCGCACGGAGTGCACCAGGCTCCCAGGGCCCCTGGCTGGGGTCTGCAGCCCCGCACACCCGGAGGCTGACTCCCTGGGCGCCCAGCAGGTGCCTCACACACGTAGCTTCCCTAGCGCTCTCCTCCCCAGCAGAGACGTGTGCAGCTGGTTGGGGCCTGCCCCTACGTGCCTGGGCTCCCGCCCACAGCCCCAGCTCAGGGCAAGCAGCCCCTGAGCCAAACCTGCAGGAGGCGCAGAGCGCCCCCACCTGGAAGCCGAGTGAACAGCTGGCGGGGAGGCGAGCCTCCTGGAGGGAAGAGGCAGCCCAGCCTCGTTTGGCTCAAGCCCTACTTGGCTGGAGCCGAGTGCGCCTCCAGGACGGCAGAGCTCCAGCTCTGCTCAGAGGCCCGTTCTGGCAGAGTTGCTGGCGCGAGGCTGCTCTGCCCTGGGCGAGCCTTGCCCAGACTTGCCTCGCTGCTAGGCTTCCCGCCCAGGAAGGAGCAGTCTGCGCGAGGCTGGGAGACGCCACTGGCGCCTTCCTGGCCTCAGCTCCGCTCCTGCCTTGCCTTTACACCTAGGCCCCAGGCGTCCTTGGGGAGGGCTTAGGGGCCGGTGGCTTGCACACTGCCAAGGGCTCCAGCAGGAAGAGCTCTGTGCGAGGGAAGGGAAGGGCCAGTGCAGGGCTCCTCCAGAGGTTGCTTGGCCGCCCAGACTCAGCGCTGCACGGAGTGCACCAGGCTCCCAGGGCCCCTGGCTGGGGTCTGCAGCCCTGCACACCCGGAGGCTGACTCCCTGGGCGCCCAGCAGCTGCCTCACACACGTAGCTTCCCTAGCGCTCTCCTCCCCAGCAGAGACGTGTGCAGCTGGTTGGGGCCTGCCCCTGCGGGCCTGGGCTCCCGCCCACAGCCCCAGCTCAGGGCAAGCAGCCCCTGAGCCAAGACCTGCAGGAGGCGCAGAGCGCCCCCACCTGGAAGCCGAGTGAACAGCTGGCGGGGAGGCGAGCCTCCTCGAGGGAAGAAGAGGCAGCCCAGCCTCGTTTGGCTCAAGCCCTACTTGGCTGGAGCCGAGTGCGCCTCCAGGACGGCAGAGCTCCAGCTCTGCTCAGAGGCCCGTTCTGGCAGAGTTGCTGGCGCGAGGCTGCTCTTCCCTGGGCGAGCCTTGCCCAGACTTGCCTCGCTGCTAGGCTTCCTGCCCAGGAAGGAGCAGGCTGCGCGAGGCTGGGAGACGCCACTGGCGCCTTCCTGGCCTCAGCTCCGCTCCTGCCTTGCCTTTACACCTAGGCCCCAGGCGTCCTTGGGGAGGGCTTAGGGGCCGGTGGCTTGCACACTGCCACGGGCTCCAGCAGGAAGAGCTCTGTGCGAGGGAAGGGAAGGGCCAGTGCAGGGCTCCTCCAGCGGTTGCTTGGCCGCCCAGACTCAGCGCCGCACGGAGTGCACCAGGCTCCCAGGGCCCCTGGCTGGGGTCTGCAGCCCCGCACACCCGGAGGCTGACTCCCTGGGCGCCCAGCAGCTGCCTCACACACGTAGCTTCCCTAGCGCTCTCCTCCCCAGCAGAGACGTGTGCAGCTGGTTGGGGCCTGCCCCTGCGTGCCTGGGCTCCCGCCCACAGCCCCAGCTCAGGGCAAGCAGCCCCTGAGCCAAAACCTGCAGGAGGCGCAGAGCGCCCCCACCTGGAAGCCGAGTGAACAGCTGGCGGGGAGGCGAGCCTCCTCGAGGGAAGAAGAGGCAGCCCAGCCTCGTTTGGCTCAAGCCCTACTTGGCTGGAGCCGAGTGCGCATCCAGGACGGCAGAGCTCCAGCTCTGCTCAGAGGCCCGTTCTGGCAGAGTTGCTGGCGCGAGGCTGCTCTGCCCTGGGCGAGCCTTGCCCAGACTTGCCTCGCTGCTAGGCTTCCCGCCCAGGAAGGAGCAGGCTGCGCGAGGCTGGGAGACGCCACTGGCGCCTTCCTGGCCTCAGCTCCGCTCCTGCCTTGCCTTTGCACCTAGGCCCCAGGCGTCCTTGGGGAGGGCTTAGGGGCCGGTGGCTTGCACACTGCCAAGGGCTGCAGCAGGAAGAGCTCTGTGCGAGGGAAGGGAAGGGCCAGTGCAGGGCTCCTCCAGCGGTTGCTTGGCCGCCCAGACTCAGCGCCGCACGGAGTGCACCAGGCTCCCAGGGCCCCTGGCTGGGGTCTGCAGCCCCGCACACCCGGAAGCTGACTCCCTGGGCGCCCAGCAGCTGCCTCACACACGTAGCTTCCCTAGCGCTCTCCTCCCCAGCAGAGACGTGTGCAGCTGGTTGGGGCCTGCCCCTGCGTGCCTGGGCTCCCGCCCACAGCCCCCGCTCAGGGCAAGCAGCCCCTGAGCCAAGACCTGCAGGAGGCGCAGAGCGCCCCCACCTGGAAGCCGAGTGAACAGCTGGCGGGGAGGCGAGCCTCCTCGAGGGAAGAAGAGGCAGCCCAGCCTCGTTTGGCTCAAGCCCTACTTGGCTGGAGCCGAGTGCGCCTCCATGACGGCAGAGCTCCAGCTCTGCTCAGAGGCCCGTTCTGGCAGAGTTGCTGGCGCGAGGCTGCTCTGCCCTGGGCGAGCCTTGCCCAGACTTGCCTCGCTGCTAGGCTTCCCGCCCAGGAAGGAGCAGGCTGCGCGAGGCTGGGAGACGCCACTGGCGCCTTCCTGGCCTCAGCTCCGCTCCTGCCTTGCCTTTACACCTAGGCCCCAGGCGTCCTTGGGGAGGGCTTAGGGGCCGGTGGCTTGCACACTGCCAAGGTCTCCAGCAGGAAGAGCTCTGTGCGAGGGAAGGGAAGGGCCAGTGCAGGGCTCCTCCAGCGGTTGCTTGGCAGCACAGACTCAGCGCCGCACGGAGTGCACCAGGCTCCCAGGGCCCCTGGCTGGGGTCTGCAGCCCCGCACACCCGGAGGCTGACTCCCTGGGCGCCCAGCAGGTGCCTCACACACGTAGCTTCCCTAGCGCTCTCCTCCCCAGCAGAGACGTGTGCAGCTGGTTGGGGCCTGCCCCTACGTGCCTGGGCTCCCGCCCACAGCCCCAGCTCAGGGCAAGCAGCCCCTGAGCCAAACCTGCAGGAGGCGCAGAGCGCCCCCACCTGGAAGCCGAGTGAACATCTGGCGGGGAGGCGAGCCTCCTCGAGGGAAGAGGCAGCCCAGCCTCGTTTGGCTCAAGCCCTACTTGGCTGGAGCCGAGTGCGCCTCCAGGACGGCAGAGCTCCAGCTCTGCTCAGAGGCCCGTTCTGGCAGAGTTGCTGGCGCGAGGCTGCTCTGCCCTGGGCGAGCCTTGCCCAGACTTGCCTCGCTGCTAGGCTTCCCGCCCAGGAAGGAGCAGGCTGCGCGAGGCTGGGAGACGCCACTGGCGCCATCCTGGCCTCAGCTCCGCTCCTGCCTTGCCTTTACACCTAGGCCCCAGGCGTCCTTGGGGAGGGCTTAGGGGCCGTTGGCTTGCACACTGCCAAGGGCTCCAGCAGGAAGAGCTCTGTGCGAGGGAAGGGAAGGGCCAGTGCAGGGCTCCTCCAGAGGTTGCTTGGCCGCCCAGACTCAGCGCTGCACGGAGTGCACCAGGCTCCCAGGGCCCCTGGCTGGGGTCTGCAGCCCTGCACACCCGGAGGCTGACTCCCTGGGCGCCCAGCAGCTGCCTCACACACGTAGCTTCCCTAGCGCTCTCCTCCCCAGCAGAGACGTGTGCAGCTGGTTGGGGCCTGCCCCTGCGGGCCTGGGCTCCCGCCCACAGCCCCAGCTCAGGGCAAGCAGCCCCTGAGCCAAGACCTGCAGGAGGCGCAGAGCGCCCCCACCTGGAAGCCGAGTGAACAGCTGGCGGGGAGGCGGGCCTCCTCGAGGGAAGAAGAGGCAGCCCAGCCTCGTTTGGCTCAAGCCCTACTTGGCTGGAGCCGAGTGCGCCTCCAGGACGGCAGAGCTCCAGCTCTGCTCAGAGGCCCGTTCTGGCAGAGTTGCTGGCGCGAGGCTGCTCTGCCCTGGGCGAGCCTTGCCCAGACTTGCCTCGCTGCTAGGCTTCCTGCCCAGGAAGGAGCAGGCTGCGCGAGGCTGGGAGACGCCACTGGCGCCTTCCTGGCCTCAGCTCCGCTCCTGCCTTGCCTTTACACCTAGGCCCCAGGCGTCCTTGGGGAGGGCTTAGGGGCCGGTGGCTTGCACACTGCCACGGGCTCCAGCAGGAAGAGCTCTGTGCGAGGGAAGGGAAGGGCCAGTGCAGGGCTCCTCCAGAGGTTGCTTGGCCGCCCAGACTCAGCGCCGCACGGAGTGCACCAGGCTCCCAGGGCCCCTGGCTGGGGTCTGCAGCCCCGCACACCCGGAGGCTGACTCCCTGGGCGCCCAGCAGCTGCCTCACACACGTAGCTTCCCTAGCGCTCTCCTCCCCAGCAGAGACGTGTGCAGCTGGTTGGGGCCTGCCCCTGCGTGCCTGGGCTCCCGCCCACAGCCCCAGCTCAGGGCAAGCAGCCCCTGAGCCAAGACCTGCAGGAGGCGCAGAGCGCCCCCACCTGGAAGCCGAGTGAACAGCTGGCGGGGAGGCGAGCCTCCTCGAGGGAAGAAGAGGCAGCCCAGCCTCGTTTGGCTCAAGCCCTACTTGGCTGGAGCCGAGTGCGCCTCCAGGACGGCAGAGCTCCAGCTCTGCTCAGAGGCCTGTTCTGGCAGAGTTGCTGGCGCGAGGCTGCTCTGCCCTGGGTGAGCCTTGCCCAGACTTGCCTCGCTGCTAGGCTTCCCGCCCAGGAAGGAGCAGTCTGCGCGAGGCTGGGAGACGCCACTGGCGCCTTCCTGGCCTCAGCTCCGCTCCTGCCTAGCCTTTACACCTAGGCCCCAGGCGTCCTTGGGGAGGGCTTAGGGGCCGGTGGCTTGCACACTGCCAAGGTCTCCAGCAGGAAGAGCTCTGTGCGAGGGAAGGGAAGGGCCAGTGCAGGGCTCCTCCAGCGGTTGCTTGGCAGCACAGACTCAGCGCCGCACGGAGTGCACCAGGCTCCCAGGGCCCCTGGCTGGGGTCTGCAGCCCCGCACACCCGGAGGCTGACTCCCTGGGCGCCCAGCAGGTGCCTCACACACGTAGCTTCCCTAGCGCTCTCCTCCCCAGCAGAGACGTGTGCAGCTGGTTGGGGCCTGCCCCTACGTGCCTGGGCTCCCGCCCACAGCCCCAGCTCAGGGCAAGCAGCCCCTGAGCCAAACCTGCAGGAGGCGCAGAGCGCCCCCACCTGGAAGCCGAGTGAACAGCTGGCGGGGAGGCGAGCCTCCTGGAGGGAAGAGGCAGCCCAGCCTCGTTTGGCTCAAGCCCTACTTGGCTGGAGCCGAGTGCGCCTCCAGGACGGCAGAGCTCCAGCTCTGCTCAGAGGCCCGTTCTGGCAGAGTTGCTGGCGCGAGGCTGCTCTGCCCTGGGCGAGCCTTGCCCAGACTTGCCTCGCTGCTAGGCTTCCCGCCCAGGAAGGAGCAGGCTGCGCGAGGCTGGGAGACGCCACTGGCGCCTTCCTGGCCTCAGCTCCGCTCCTGCCTTGCCTTTACACCTAGGCCCCAGGCGTCCTTGGGGAGGGCTTAGGGGCCGGTGGCTTGCACACTGCCAAGGGCTCCAGCAGGAAGAGCTCTGTGCGAGGGAAGGGAAGGGCCAGTGCAGGGCTCCTCCAGAGGTTGCTTGGCCGCCCAGACTCAGCGCTGCACGGAGTGCACCAGGCTCCCAGGGCCCCTGGCTGGGGTCTGCAGCCCTGCACACCCGGAGGCTGACTCCCTGGGCGCCCAGCAGCTGCCTCACACACGTAGCTTCCCTAGCGCTCTCCTCCCCAGCAGAGATGTGTGCAGCTGGTTGGGGCCTGCCCCTGCGGGCCTGGGCTCCCGCCCACAGCCCCAGCTCAGGGCAAGCAGCCCCTGAGCCAAGACCTGCAGGAGGCGCAGAGCGCCCCCACCTGGAAGCCGAGTGAACAGCTGGCGGGGAGGCGAGCCTCCTCGAGGGAAGAAGAGGCAGCCCAGCCTCGTTTGGCTCAAGCCCTACTTGGCTGGAGCCGAGTGCGCCTCCAGGACGGCAGAGCTCCAGCTCTGCTCAGAGGCCCGTTCTGGCAGAGTTGCTGGCGCGAGGCTGCTCTGCCCTGGGCAAGCCTTGCCCAGACTTGCCTCGCTGCTAGGCTTCCTGCCCAGGAAGGAGCAGGCTGCGCGAGGCTGGGAGACACCACTGGCGCCTTCCTGGCCTCAGCTCCGCTCCTGCCTTGCCTTTACACCTAGGCCCCAGGCGTCCTTGGGGAGGGCTTAGGGGCCGGTGGCTTGCACACTGCCACGGGCTCCAGCAGGAAGAGCTCTGTGCGAGGGAAGGGAAGGGCCAGTGCAGGGCTCCTCCAGCGGTTGCTTGGCCGCCCAGACTCAGCGCCGCACGGAGTGCAACGGCTCCCAGGGCCCCTGGCTGGGGTCTGCAGCCCCGCACACCCGGAGGCTGACTCCCTGGGCGCCCAGCAGCTGCCTCACGCACGTAGCTTCCCTAGCGCTCTCCTCCCCAGCAGAGACGTGTTCAGCTGGTTGGGGCCTGCCCCTGCGTGCCTGGGCTCCCGCCCACAGCCCCAGCTCAGGGCAAGCAGCCCCTGAGCCAAGACCTGCAGGAGGCGCAGAGCGCCCCCACCTGGAAGCCGAGTGAACAGCTGGCGGGGAGGCGAGCCTCCTCGAGGGAAGAAGAGGCAGCCCAGCCTCGTTTGGCTCAAGCCCTACTTGGCTGGAGCAGAGTGCGCCTCCAGGACGGCAGAGCTCCAGCTCTGCTCAGAGGCCCGTTCTGGCAGAGTTGCTGGCGCGAGGCTGCTCTGCCCTGGGCGAGCCTTGCCCAGACTTTCCTCGCTGCTAGGCTTCCTGCCCAGGAAGGAGCAGGCTGCGCGAGGCTGGGAGACGCCACTTGCGCCTTCCTGGCCTCAGCTCCGCTCCTGCCTTGCCTTTGCACCTAGGCCCCAGGCGTCCTTGGGGAGGGCTTAGGGGCCGGTGGCTTGCACACTGCCAAGGGCTGCAGCAGGAAGAGCTCTGTGCGAGGGAAGGGAAGGGCCAGTGCAGGGCTCCTCCAGAGGTTGCTTGGCCGCCCAGACTCAGCGCCGCACGGAGTGCACCAGGCTCCCAGGGCCACTGGCTGGGGTCTGCAGCCCCGCACACCCGGAGGCTGACTCCCTGGGCGCCCAGCAGCTGCCTCACACACGTAGCTTCCCTAGCGCTCTCCTCCCCAGCAGAGACGTGTGCAGCTGGTTGGGGCCTGCCCCTGCGTGCCTGGGCTCCCGCCCACAGCCCCAGCTCAGGGCAAGCAGCCCCTGAGCCAAGACCTGCAGGAGGCGCAGAGCGCCCCCACCTGGAAGCCGAGTGAACAGCTGGCGGGGAGGCGAGCCTCCTCGAGGGAAGAAGAGGCAGCCCAGCCTCGTTTGGCTCAAGCCCTACTTGGCTGGAGCCGAGTGCGCCTCCAGGACGGCAGAGCTCCAGCTCTGCTCAGAGGCCCGTTCTGGCAGAGTTGCTGGCGCGAGGCTGCTCTGCCCTGGGCGAGCCTTGCCCAGACTTGCCTCGCTGCTAGGCTTCCTGCCCATGAAGGAGCAGGCTGCGCGAGGCTGGGAGACGCCACTGGCGCCTTCCTGGCCTCAGCTCCGCTCCTGCCTTGCCTTTACACCTAGGCCCCAGGCGTCCTTGGGGAGGGCTTAGGGGCCGGTGGCTTGCACACTGCCAAGGTCTCCAGCAGGAAGAGCTCTGTGCGAGGGAAGGGAAGGGCCAGTGCAGGGCTCCTCCAGCGGTTGCTTGGCCGCCCAGACTCAGCGCCGCACGGAGTGCACCAGGCTCCCAGGGCCCCTGGCTGGGGTCTGCAGCCCCGCACACCCGGAAGCTGACTCCCTGGGCGCCCAGCAGCTGCCTCACACACGTAGCTTCCCTAGCGCTCTCCTCCCCAGCAGAGACGTGTGCAGCTGGTTGGGGCCTGCCCCTGCGTGCCTGGGCTCCCGCCCACAGCCCCAGCTCAGGGCAAGCAGCCCCTGAGCCAAGACCTGCAGGAGGCGCAGAGCGCCCCCACCTGGAAGCCGAGTGAACAGCTGGCGGGGAGGCGAGCCTCCTCGAGGGAAGAAGAGGCAGCCCAGCCTCGTTTGGCTCAAGCCCTACTTGGCTGGAGCCGAGTGCGCCTCCATGACGGCAGAGCTCCAGCTCTGCTC
Organism: Ovis canadensis; assembly: GCF_042477335.2. Classification (NCBI taxonomy): domain Eukaryota; kingdom Metazoa; phylum Chordata; class Mammalia; order Artiodactyla; family Bovidae; genus Ovis; species Ovis canadensis. Next base: position 115,669,740 of record NC_091246.1, read on the forward strand.
AGAGGCCCGTTCTGGCAGAGTTGCTGGCGCGAGGCTGCTCTGCCCTGGGCGAGCCTTGCCCAGACTTGCCTCGCTGCTAGGCTTCCCGCCCAGGAAGGAGCAGGCTGCGCGAGGCTGGGAGACGCCACTGGCGCCTTCCTGGCCTCAGCTCCGCTCCTGCCTTGCCTTTACACCTAGGCCCCAGGCGTCCTTGGGGAGGGCTTAGGGGCCGGTGGCTTGCACACTGCCAAGGGCTCCAGCAGGAAGAGCTCTGTGCGAGGGAAGGGAAGGGCCAGTGCAGGGCTCCTCCAGAGGTTGCTTGGCCGCCCAGACTCAGCGCTGCACGGAGTGCACCAGGCTCCCAGGGCCCCTGGCTGGGGTCTGCAGCCCTGCACACCCGGAGGCTGACTCCCTGGGCGCCCAGCAGCTGCCTCACACACGTAGCTTCCCTAGCGCTCTCCTCCCCAGCAGAGACGTGTGCAGCTGGTTGGGGCCTGCCCCTGCGGGCCTGGGCTCCCGCCCACAGCCCCAGCTCAGGGCAAGCAGCCCCTGAGCCAAGACCTGCAGGAGGCGCAGAGCGCCCCCACCTGGAAGCCGAGTGAACAGCTGGCGGGGAGGCGAGCCTCCTCGAGGGAAGAAGAGGCAGCCCAGCCTCGTTTGGCTCAAGCCCTACTTGGCTGGAGCCGAGTGCGCCTCCAGGACGGCAGAGCTCCAGCTCTGCTCAGAGGCCCGTTCTGGCAGAGTTGCTGGCGCGAGGCTGCTCTGCCCTGGGCGAGCCTTGCCCAGACTTGCCTCGCTGCTAGGCTTCCTGCCCAGGAAGGAGCAGGCTGCGCGAGGCTGGGAGACGCCACTGGCGCCTTCCTGGCCTCAGCTCCGCTCCTGCCTTGCCTTTACACCTAGGCCCCAGGCGTCCTTGGGGAGGGCTTAGGGGCCGGTGGCTTGCACACTGCCACGGGCTCCAGCAGGAAGAGCTCTGTGCGAGGGAAGGGAAGGGCCAGTGCAGGGCTCCCCCAGCGGTTGCTTGGCCGCCCAGACTCAGCGCCGCACGGAGTGCACCAGGCTCCCAGGGCCCCTGGCTGGGGTCTGCAGCCCCGCACACCCGGAGGCTGACTCCCTGGGCGCCCAGCAGCTGCCTCACACACGTAGCTTCCCTAGCGCTCTCCTCCCCAGCAGAGACGTGTGCAGCTGGTTGGGGCCTGCCCCTGCGTGCCTGGGCTCCCGCCCACAGCCCCAGCTCAGGGCAAGCAGCCCCTGAGCCAAGACCTGCAGGAGGCGCAGAGCGCCCCCACCTGGAAGCCGAGTGAAGAGCTGGCGGGGAGGCGAGCCTCCTCGAGGGAAGAAAGGCAGCCCAGCCTCGTTTGGCTCAAGCCCTACTTGGCTGGAGCCGAGTGCGCCTCCAGGACGGCAGAGCTCCAGCTCTGCTCAGAGGCCTGTTCTGGCAGAGTTGCTGGCGCGAGGCTGCTCTGCCCTGGGCGAGCCTTGCCCAGACTTGCCTCGCTGCTAGGCTTCCCGCCCAAGAAGGAGCAGTCTGCGCGAGGCTGGGAGACGCCACTGGCGCCTTCCTGGCCTCAGCTCCGCTCCTGCCTAGCCTTTACACCTAGGCCCCAGGCGTCCTTGGGGAGGGCTTAGGGGCCGGTGGCTTTCACACTGCCAAGGGCTGCAGCAGGAAGAGCTCTGTGCGAGGGAAGGGAAGGGCCAGTGCAGGGCTCCTCCAGCGGTTGCTTGGCCGCCCAGACTCAGCGCCGCACGGAGTGCACCAGGCTCCCAGGGCCCCTGGCTGGGGTCTGCAGCCCCGCACACCCGGAGGCTGACTCCCTGGGCGCCCAGCAGCTGCCTCACACACGTAGCTTCCCTAGCGCTCTCCTCCCCAGCAGAGACGTGTGCAGCTGGTTGGGGCCTGCCCCTGCGTGCCTGGGCTCCCGCCCACAGCCCCAGCTCAGGGCAAGCAGCCCCTGAGCCAAGACCTGCAGGAGGCGCAGAGCGCCCCCACCTGGAAGCCGAGTGAACAGCTGGCGGGGAGGCGAGCCTCCTCGAGGGAAGAAGAGGCAGCCCAGCCTCGTTTGGTTCAAGCCCTACTTGGCTGGAGCCGAGTGCGCCTCCAGGACGGCAGAGCTCCAGCTCTGCTCAGAGGCCCGTTCTGGCAGAGTTGCTGGCGCGAGGCTGCTCTGCCCTGGGCGAGCCTTGCCCAGACTTGCCTCGCTGCTAGGCTTCCTGCCCAGGAAGGAGCAGGCTGTGCGAGGCTGGGAGACGCCACTGGCGCCTTCCTGGCCTCAGCTCCGCTCCTGCCTTGCCTTTGCACCTAGGCCCCAGGCGTCCTTGGGGAGGGCTTAGGGGCCGGTGGCTTGCACACTGCCAAAGGCTGCAGCAGGAAGAGCTCTGTGCGAGGGAAGGGAAGGGCCAGTGCAGGGCTCCTCCAGAGGTTGCTTGGCCGCCCAGACTCAGCGCCGCCCGGAGTGCACCAGGCTCCCAGGGCCCCTGGCTGGGGTCTGCAGCCCCGCACACCCGGAGGCTGACTCCCTGGGCACCCAGCAGCTGCCTCACACACGTAGCTTCCCTAGCGCTCTCCTCCCCAGCAGAGACGTGTGCAGCTGGTTGGGGCCTGCCCCTGCGTGCCTGGGCTCCCGCCCACAGCCCCAGCTCAGGGCAAGCAGCCCCTGAGCCAAGACCTGCAGGAGGCGCAGAGCGCCCCCACGTGGAAGCCGAGTGAACAGCTGGCGGGGAGGCGAGCCTCCTCGAGGGAAGAAGAGGCAGCCCAGCCTCGTTTGGCTCAAGCCCTACTTGGCTGGAGCTGAGTGCGCCTCCATGACGGCAGAGCTCCAGCTCTGCTCAGAGGCCCGTTCTGGCAGAGTTCCTGGCGCGAGGCTGCTCTGCCCTGGGCGAGCCTTGCCCAGACTTGCCTCGCTGCTAGGCTTCCCGCCCAGGAAGGAGCAGGCTGCGCGAGGCTGGGAGACGCCACTGGCGCCTTACTGGCCTCAGCTCCGCTCCTGCCTTGCCTTTACACCTAGGCCCCAGGCGTCCTTGGGGAGGGCTTAGGGGCCGGTGGCTTGCACACTGCCAAGGTCTCCAGCAGGAAGAGCTCTGTGCGAGGGAAGGGAAGGGCCAGTGCAGGGCTCCTCCAGCGGTTGCTTGGCAGCACAGACTCAGCGCCGCACGGAGTGCACCAGGCTCCCAGGGCCCCTGGCTGGGGTCTGCAGCCCCGCACACCCGGAGGCTGACTCCCTGGGCGCCCAGCAGGTGCCTCACACACGTAGCTTCCCTAGCGCTCTCCTCCCCAGCAGAGACGTGTGCAGCTGGTTGGGGCCTGACCCTACGTGCCTGGGCTCCCGCCCACAGCCCCAGCTCAGGGCAAGCAGCCCCTGAGCCAAACCTGCAGGAGGCGCAGAGCGCCCCCACCTGGAAGCCGAGTGAACAGCTGGCGGGGAGGCGAGCCTCCTGGAGGGAAGAGGCAGCCCAGCCTCGTTTGGCTCAAGCCCTACTTGGCTGGAGCCGAGTGCGCCTCCAGGACGGCAGAGCTCCACCTCTGCTCAGAGGCCCGTTCTGGCAGAGTTGCTGGCGCGAGGCTGCTCTGCCCTGGGCGAGCCTTGCCCAGACTTGCCTCGCTGCTAGGCTTCCCGCCCAGGAAGGAGCAGGCTGCGCGAGGCTGGGAGACGCCACTGGCGCCTTCCTGGCCTCAGCTCCGCTCCTGCCTTGCCTTTACACCTAGGCCCCAGGCGTCCTTGGGGAGGGCTTAGGGGCCGGTGGCTTGCACACTGCCAAGGGCTCCAGCAGGAAGAGCTCTGTGCGAGGGAAGGGAAGGGCCAGTGCAGGGCTCCTCCAGAGGTTGCTTGGCCGCCCAGACTCAGCGCTGCACGGAGTGCACCAGGCTCCCAGGGCCCCTGGCTGGGGTCTGCAGCCCTGCACACCCGGAGGCTGACTCCCTGGGCGCCCAGCAGCTGCCTCACACACGTAGCTTCCCTAGCGCTCTCCTCCCCAGCAGAGATGTGTGCAGCTGGTTGGGGCCTGCCCCTGCGGGCCTGGGCTCCCGCCCACAGCCCCAGCTCAGGGCAAGCAGCCCCTGAGCCAAGACCTGCAGGAGGCGCAGAGCGCCCCCACGTGGAAGCCGAGTGAACAGCTGGCGGGGAGGCGAGCCTCCTCGAGGGAAGAAGAGGCAGCCCAGCCTCGTTTGGCTCAAGCCCTACTTGGCTGGAGCCGAGTGCGCCTCCAGGACGGCAGAGCTCCAGCTCTGCTCAGAGGCCCGTTCTGGCAGAGTTGCTGGCGCGAGGCTGCTCTGCCCTGGGCGAGCCTTGCCCAGACTTGCCTCGCTGCTAGGCTTCCTGCCCAGGAAGGAGCAGGCTGCGCGAGGCTGGGAGACGCCACTGGCGCCTTCCTGGCCTCAGCTCCGCTCCTGCCTTGCCTTTACACCTAGGCCCCAGGCGTCCTTGGGGAGGGCTTAGGGGCCGGTGGCTTGCACACTGCCACGGGCTCCAGCAGGAAGAGCTCTGTGCGAGGGAAGGGAAGGGCCAGTGCAGGGCTCCTCCAGCGGTTGCTTGGCCGCCCAGACTCAGCGCCGCACGGAGTGCACCAGGCTCCCAGGGCCCCTGGCTGGGGTCTGCAGCCCCGCACACCCGGAGGCTGACTCCCTGGGCGCCCAGCAGCTGCCTCACACACGTAGCTTCCCTAGCGCTCTCCTCCCCAGCAGAGACGTGTGCAGCTGGTTGGGGCCTGCCCCTGCGTGCCTGGGCTCCCGCCCACAGCCCCAGCTCAGGGCAAGCAGCCCCTGAGCCAAGACCTGCAGGAGGCGCAGAGCGCCCCCACCTGGAAGCCGAGTGAACAGCTGGCGGGGAGGCGAGCCTCCTCGAGGGAAGAAGAGGCAGCCCAGCCTCGTTTGGCTCAAGCCCTACTTGGCTGGAGCAGAGTGCGCCTCCAGGACGGCAGAGCTCCAGCTCTGCTCAGAGGCCCGTTCTGGCAGAGTTGCTGGCGCGAGGCTGCTCTGCCCTGGGCGAGCCTTGCCCAGACTTTCCTCGCTGCTAGGCTTCCTGCCCAGGAAGGAGCAGGCTGCGCGAGGCTCGGAGACGCCACTGGCGCCTTCCTGGCCTCAGCTCCGCTCCTGCCTTGCCTTTGCACCTAGGCCCCAGGCGTCCTTGGGGAGGGCTTAGGGGCCGGTGGCTTGCACACTGCCAAGGGCTGCAGCAGGAAGAGCTCTGTGCGAGGGAAGGGAAGGGCCAGTGCAGGGCTCCTCCAGAGGTTGCTTGGCCGCCCAGACTCAGCGCCGCACGGAGTGCACCAGGCTCCCAGGGCCACTGGCTGGGGTCTGCAGCCCCGCACACCCGGAGGCTGACTCCCTGGGCGCCCAGCAGCTGCCTCACACACGTAGCTTCCCTAGCGCTCTCCTCACCAGCAGAGACGTGTGCAGCTGGTTGGGGCCTGCCCCTGCGTGCCTGGGCTCCCGCCCACAGCCCCAGCTCAGGGCAAGCAGCCCCTGAGCCAAGACCTGCAGGAGGCGCAGAGCGCCCCCACCTGGAAGCCGAGTGAACAGCTGGCGGGGAGGCGAGCCTCCTCGAGGGAAGAAGAGGCAGCCCAGCCTCGTTTGGCTCAAGCCCTACTTGGCTGGAGCCGAGTGCGCCTCCAGGACGGCAGAGCTCCAGCTCTGCTCAGAGGCCCGTTCTGGCAGAGTTGCTGGCGCGAGGCTGCTCTGCCCTGGGCGAGCCTTGCCCAGACTTGCCTCGCTGCTAGGCTTCCTGCCCATGAAGGAGCAGGCTGCGCGAGGCTGGGAGACGCCACTGGCGCCTTCCTGGCCTCAGCTCCGCTCCTGCCTTGCCTTTACACCTAGGCCCCAGGCGTCCTTGGGGAGGGCTTAGGGGCCGGTGGCTTGCACACTGCCAAGGTCTCCAGCAGGAAGAGCTCTGTGCGAGGGAAGGGAAGGGCCAGTGCAGGGCTCCTCCAGCGGTTGCTTGGCCGCCCAGACTCAGCGCCGCACGGAGTGCACCAGGCTCCCAGGGCCCCTGGCTGGGGTCTGCAGCCCCGCACACCCGGAGGCTGACTCCCTGGGCGCCCAGCAGCTGCCTCACACACGTAGCTTCCCTAGCGTTCTCCTCCCCAGCAGAGACGTGTGCAGCTGGTTGGGGCCTGCCCCTGCGTGCCTGGGCTCCCGCCCACAGCCCCAGCTCAGGGCAAGCAGCCCCTGAGCCAAGACCTGCAGGAGGCGCAGAGCGCCCCCACCTGGAAGCCGAGTGAACAGCTGGCCGGGAGGCGAGCCTCCTCGAGGGAAGAAGAGGCAGCCCAGCCTCGTTTGGCTCAAGCCCTACTTGGCTGGAGCCGAGTGCGCCTCCAGGACGGCAGAGCTCCAGCTCTGCTCAGAGGCCCGTTCTTGCAGAGTTGCTGGCGCGAGGCTGCTCTGCCCTGGGCGAGCCTTGCCCAGACTTGCCTCGCTGCTAGGCTTCCCGCCCAGGAAGGAGCAGGCTGCGCGAGGCTGGGAGACGCCACTGGCGCCTTCCTGGCCTCAGCTCCGCTCCTGCCTTGCCTTTGCACCTAGGCCCCAGGCGTCCTTGGGGAGGGCTTAGGGGCCGGTGGCTTGCACACTGCCAAGGGCTGCAGCAGGAAGAGCTCTGTGCGAGGGAAGGGAAGGGCCAGTGCAGGGCTCCTCCAGCGGTTGCTTGGCCGCACAGACTCAGCGCCGCACGGAGTGCACCAGGCTCCCAGGGCCCCTGGCTGGGGTCTGCAGCCCCGCACACCCGGAAGCTGACTCCCTGGGCGCCCAGCAGCTGCCTCACACACGTAGCTTCCCTAGCGCTCTCCTCCCCAGCAGAGACGTGTGCAGCTGGTTGGGGCCTGCCCCTGCGTGCCTGGGCTCCCGCCCACAGCCCCAGCTCAGGGCAAGCAGCCCCTGAGCCAAGACCTGCAGGAGGCGCAGAGCGCCCCCACGTGGAAGCCGAGTGAACAGCTGGCGGGGAGGCGAGCCTCCTCGAGGGAAGAAGAGGCAGCCCAGCCTCGTTTGGCTCAAGCCCTACTTGGCTGGAGCCGAGTGCGCCTCCAGGACGGCAGAGCTCCAGCTCTGCTCAGAGGCCCGTTCTTGCAGAGTTGCTGGCGCGAGGCTGCTCTGCCCTGGGCGAGCCTTGCCCAGACTTGCCTCGCTGCTAGGCTTCCTGCCCAGGAAGGAGCAGGCTGCGCGAGGCTGGGAGACGCCACTGGCGCCTTCCTGGCCTCAGCTCCGCTCCTGCCTTGCCTTTGCACCTAGGCCCCAGGCGTCCTTGGGGAGGGCTTAGGGGCCGGTGGCTTGCACACTGCCAAGGGCTCCAGCAGGAAGAGCTCTGTGCGAGGGAAGGGAAGGGCCAGTGCAGGGCTCCTCCAGAGGTTGCTTGGCCGCCCAGACTCAGCGCCGCACGGAGTGCACCAGGCTCCCAGGGCCCCTGGCTGTGGTCTGCAGCCCCGCACACACGGAGGCTGACTCCCTGGGCACCCAGCAGCTGCCTCACACACGTAGCTTCCCTAGCGCTCTCCTCCCCAGCAGAGACGTGTGCAGCTGGTTGGGGCCTGCCCCTGCGTGCCTGGGCTCCCGCCCACAGCCCCAGCTCAGGGCAAGCAGCCCCTGAGCCAAGACCTGCAGGAGGCGCAGAGCGCCCCCACCTGGAAGCCGAGTGAACAGCTGGCGGGGAGGCGAGCCTCCTTGAGGGAAGAAGAGGAAGCACAGCCTCGTTTGGCTCAAGCCCTACTTGGCTGGAGCCGAGTGCGCCTCTAGGACGGCAGAGCTCCAGCTCTGCTCAGAGGCCCGTTCTGGCAGAGTTGCTGGCGCGAGGCTGCTCTGCCCTGGGCGAGCCTTGCCCAGACTTGCCTCGCTGCTAGGCTTCCTGCCCAGGAAGGAGCAGGCTGCGCGAGGCTGGGAGACGCCACTGGCGCCTTCCTGGCCTCAGCTCCGCTCCTGCCTTGCCTTTACACCTAGGCCCCAGGCGTCCTTGGGGAGGGCTTAGGGGCCGGTGGCTTGCACACTGCCACGGGCTCCAGCAGGAAGAGCTCTGTGCGAGGGAAGGGAAGGGCCAGTGCAGGGCTCCTCCAGCGGTTGCTTGGCCGCCCAGACTCAGCGCCGCACGGAGTGCACCAGGCTCCCAGGGCCCCTGGCTGGGGTCTGCAGCCCCGCACACCCGGAGGCTGACTCCCTGGGCGCCCAGCAGCTGCCTCACACACGTAGCTTCCCTAGCGCTCTCCTCCCCAGCAGAGACGTGTGCAGCTGGTTGGGGCCTGCCCCTGCGTGCCTGGGCTCCCGCCCACAGCCCCAGCTCAGGGCAAGCAGCCCCTGAGCCAAGACCTGCAGGAGGCGCAGAGCGCCCCCACCTGGAAGCCGAGTGAACAGCTGGCGGGGAGGCGAGCCTCCTCGAGGGAAGAAGAGGCAGCCCAGCCTCGTTTGGCTCAAGCCCTACTTGGCTGGAGCAGAGTGCGCCTCCAGGACGGCAGAGCTCCAGCTCTGCTCAGAGGCCCGTTCTGGCAGAGTTGCTGGCGCGAGGCTGCTCTGCCCTGGGCGAGCCTTGCCCAGACTTGCCTCGCTGCTAGGCTTCCTGCCCAGGAAGGAGCAGGCTGCGCGAGGCTCGGAGACGCCACTGGCGCCTTCCTGGCCTCAGCTCCGCTCCTGCCTTGCCTTTGCACCTAGGCCCCAGGCGTCCTTTGGGAGGGCTTAGGGGACGGTGGCTTGCACACTGCCAAGGGCTGCAGCAGGAAGAGCTCTGTGCGAGGGAAGGGAAGGGCCAGTGCAGGGCTCCTCCAGAGGTTGCTTGGCCGCCCAGACTCAGCGCCGCACGGAGTGCACCAGGCTCCCAGGGCCACTGGCTGGGGTCTGCAACCCCGCACACCCGGAGGCTGACTCCCTGGGCGCCCAGCAGCTGCCTCACACACGTAGCTTCCCTAGCGCTCTCCTCCCCAGCAGAGACGTGTGCAGCTGGTTGGGGCCTGCCCCTGCGTGCCTGGGCTCCCGCCCACAGCCCCAGCTCAGGGCAAGCAGCCCCTGAGCCAAGACCTGCAGGAGGCGCAGAGCGCCCCCACCTGGAAGCCGAGTGAACAGCTGGCGGGGAGGCGAGCCTCCTCGAGGGAAGAAGAGGCAGCCCAGCCTCGTTTGGCTCAAGCCCTACTTGGCTGGAGCTGAGTGCGCCTCCAGGACGGCAGAGCTCCAGCTCTGCTCAGAGGCCCGTTCTGGCAGAGTTGCTGGCGCGAGGCTGCTCTGCCCTGGGCGAGCCTTGCCCAGACTTGCCTCGCTGCTAGGCTTCCTGCCCATGAAGGAGCAGGCTGCGCGAGGCTGGGAGACGCCACTGGCGCCTTCCTGGCCTCAGCTCCGCTCCTGCCTTGCCTTTACACCTAGGCCCCAGGCGTCCTTGGGGAGGGCTTAGGGGCCGGTGGTTTGCACACTGCCAAGGTCTCCAGCAGGAAGAGCTCTGTGCGAGGGAAGGGAAGGGCCAGTGCAGGGCTCCTCCAGCGGTTGCTTGGCCGCCCAGACTCAGCGCCGCACGGAGTGCACCAGGCTCCCAGGGCCCCTGGCTGGGGTCTGCAGCCCCGCACACCCGGAGGCTGACTCCCTGGGCGCCCAGCAGCTGCCTCACACACGTAGCTTCCCTAGCGCTCTCCTCCCCAGCAGAGACGTGTGCAGCTGGTTGGGGCCTGCCCCTGCGTGCCTGGGCTCCCGCCCACAGCCCCAGCTCAGGGCAAGCAGCCCCTGAGCCAAGACCTGCAGGAGGCGCAGAGCGCCCCCACCTGGAAGCCGAGTGAACAGCTGGCGGGGAGGCGAGCCTCCTCGAGGGAAGAAGAGGCAGCCCAGCCTCGTTTGGCTCAAGCCCTACTTGGCTGGAGCAGAGTGAGCCTCCAGGACGGCAGAGCTCCAGCTCTGCTCAGAGGCCCGTTCTGGCAGAGTTGCTGGCGCGAGGCTGCTCTGCCCTGGGCGAGCCTTGCCCAGACTTGCCTCGCTGCTAGGCTTCCTGCCCAGGAAGGAGCAGGCTGCGCGAGGCTCGGAGACGCCACTGGCGCCTTCCTGGCCTCAGCTCCGCTCCTGCCTTGCCTTTGCACCTAGGCCCCAGGCCTCCTTTGGGAGGGCTTAGGGGACGGTGGCTTGCACACTGCCAAGGGCTGCAGCAGGAAGAGCTCTGTGCGAGGGAAGGGAAGGGCCAGTGCAGGGCTCCTCCAGAGGTTGCTTGGCCGCCCAGACTCAGCGCCGCACGGAGTGCACCAGGCTCCCAGGGCCACTGGCTGGGGTCTGCAGCCCCGCACACCCGGAGGCTGACTCCCTGGGCGCCCAGCAGCTGCCTCACACACGTAGCTTCCCTAGCGCTCTCCTCCCCAGCAGAGACGTGTGCAGCTGGTTGGGGCCTGCCCCTGCGTGCCTGGGCTCCCGCCCACAGCCCCAGCTCAGGGCAAGCAGCCCCTGAGCCAAGACCTGCAGGAGGCGCAGAGCGCCCCCACCTGGAAGCCGAGTGAACAGCTGGCGGGGAGGCGAGCCTCCTCGAGGGAAGAAGAGGCAGCCCAGCCTCGTTTGGCTCAAGCCCTACTTGGCTGGAGCTGAGTGCGCCTCCAGGACGGCAGAGCTCCAGCTCTGCTCAGAGGCCCGTTCTGGCAGAGTTGCTGGCGCGAGGCTGCTCTGCCCTGGGCGAGCCTTGCCCAGACTTGCCTCGCTGCTAGGCTTCCTGCCCATGAAGGAGCAGGCTGCGCGAGGCTGGGAGACGCCACTGGCGCCTTCCTGGCCTCAGCTCCGCTCCTGCCTTGCCTTTACACCTAGGCCCCAGGCGTCCTTGGGGAGGGCTTAGGGGCCGGTGGTTTGCACACTGCCAAGGTCTCCAGCAGGAAGAGCTCTGTGCGAGGGAAGGGAAGGGCCAGTGCAGGGCTCCTCCAGCGGTTGCTTGGCCGCCCAGACTCAGCGCCGAACGGAGTGCACCAGGCTCCCAGGGCCCCTGGCTGGGGTCTGCAGCCCCGCACACCCGGAGGCTGACTCCCTGGGCGCCCAGCAGCTGCCTCACACACGTAGCTTCCCTAGCGTTCTCCTCCCCAGCAGAGACGTGTGCAGCTGGTTGGGGCCTGCCCCTGCGTGCCTGGGCTCCCGCCCACAGCCCCAGCTCAGGGCAAGCAGCCCCTGAGCCAAGACCTGCAGGAGGCGCAGAACGCCCCCACCTGGAAGCCGAGTGAACATCTGGCGGGGAGGCGAGCCTCCTCGAGGGAAGAAGAGGCAGCCCAGCCTCGTTTGGCTCAAGCCCTACTTGGCTGGAGCCGAGTGCGCCTCCAGGACGGCAGAGCTCCAGCTCTGCTCAGAGGCCCGTTCTGGCAGAGTTGCTGGCGGGAGGCTGCTCTGCCCTGGGCGAGCCTTGCCCAGACTTGCCTCGCTGCTAGGCTTCCTGCCCAGGAAGGAGCAGGCTGCGCGAGGCTCGGAGACGCCACTGGCGCCTTCCTGGCCTCAGCTCCGCTCCTGCCTTGCCTTTGCACCTAGGCCCCAGGCGTCCTTTGGGAGGGCTTAGGGGACGGTGGCTTGCACACTGCCAAGGGCTGCAGCAGGAAGAGCTCTGTGCGAGGGAAGGGAAGGGCCAGTGCAGGGCTCCTCCAGAGGTTGCTTGGCCGCCCAGACTCAGCGCCGCACGGAGTGCACCAGGCTCCCAGGGCCACTGGCTGGGGTCTGCAGCCCCGCACACCCGGAGGCTGACTCCCTGGGCGCCCAGCAGCTGCCTCACACACGTAGCTTCCCTAGCGCTCTCCTCCCCAGCAGAGACGTGTGCAGCTGGTTGGGGCCTGCCCCTGCGTGCCTGGGCTCCCGCCCACAGCCCCAGCTCAGGGCAAGCAGCCCCTGAGCCAAGACCTGCAGGAGGCGCAGAGCGCCCCCACCTGGAAGCCGAGTGAACAGCTGGCGGGGAGGCGAGCCTCCTCGAGGGAAGAAGAGGCAGCCCAGCCTCGTTTGGCTCAAGCCCTACTTGGCTGGAGCCGAGTGCGCCTCCAGGACGGCAGAGCTCCAGCTCTGCTCAGAGGCCCGTTCTTGCAGAGTTGCTGGCGCGAGGCTGCTCTGCCCTGGGCGAGCCTTGCCCAGACTTGCCTCGCTGCTAGGCTTCCTGCCCATGAAGGAGCAGGCTGCGCGAGGCTGGGAGACGCCACTGGCGCCTTCCTGGCCTCAGCTCCGCTCCTGCCTTGCCTTTACACCTAGGCCCCAGGCGTCCTTGGGGAGGGCTTAGGGGCCGGTGGCTTGCACACTGCCAAGGGCTGCAGCAGGAAGAGCTCTGTGCGAGGGAAGGGAAGGGCCAGTGCAGGGCTCCTCCAGAGGTTGCTTGGCCGCCCAGACTCAGCGCCGCACGGAGTGCACCAGGCTCCCAGGGCCCCTGGCTGGGGTCTGCAGCCCCGCACACCCGGAAGCTGACTCCCTGGGCGCCCAGCAGCTGCCTCACACACGTAGCTTCCCTAGCGCTCTCCTCCCCAGCAGAGACGTGTGCAGCTGGTTGGGGCCTGCCCCTGCGTGCCTGGGCTCCCGCCCACAGCCCCAGCTCAGGGCAAGCAGCCCCTGAGCCAAGACCTGCAGGAGGCGCAGAGCGCCCCCACCTGGAAGCCGAGTGAACAGCTGGCGGGGAGGCGAGCCTCCTCGAGGGAAGAAGAGGCAGCCCAGCCTCGTTTGGCTCAAGCCCTACTTGGCTGGAGCCGAGTGCGCCTCCAGGACGGCAGAGCTCCAGCTCTGCTCAGAGGCCCGTTCTTGCAGAGTTGCTGGCGCGAGGCTGCTCTGCCCTGGGCGAGCCTTGCCCAGACTTGCCTCGCTGCTAGGCTTCCCGCCCAGGAAGGAGCAGGCTGCGCGAGGCTGGGAGACGCCACTGGCGCCTTCCTGGCCTCAGCTCCGCTCCTGCCTTGCCTTTGCACCTAGGCCCCAGGCGTCCTTGGGGAGGGCTTAGGGGCCGGTGGCTTGCACACTGCCAAGGGCTGCAGCAGGAAGAGCTCTGTGCGAGGGAAGGGAAGGGCCAGTGCAGGGCTCCTCCAGCGGTTGCTTGGCCGCCCAGACTCAGCGCCGCACGGAGTGCACCAGGCTCCCAGGGCCCCTGGCTGGGGTCTGCAGCCCCGCACACCTGGAAGCTGACTCCCTGGGCGCCCAGCAGCTGCCTCACACACGTAGCTTCCCTAGCGCTCTCCTCCCCAGCAGAGACGTGTGCAGCTGTTTGGGGCCTGCCCCTGCGTGCCTGGGCTCCCGCCCACAGCCCCAGCTCAGGGCAAGCAGCCCCTGAGCCAAGACCTGCAGGAGGCGCAGAGCGCCCCCACCTGGAAGCCGAGTGAACAGCTGGCGGGGAGGCGAGCCTCCTCGAGGGAAGAAGAGGCAGCCCAGCCTCGTTTGGCTCAAGCCCTACTTGGCTGGAGCCGAGTGCGCCTCCAGGACGGCAGAGCTCCAGCTCTGCTCAGAGGCCCGTTCTTGCAGAGTTGCTGGCGCGAGGCTGCTCTGCCCTGGGCGAGCCTTGCCCAGACTTGCCTCGCTGCTAGGCTTCCTGCCCAGGAAGGAGCAGGCTGCGCGAGGCTGGGAGACGCCACTGGCGCCTTCCTGGCCTCAGCTCCGCTCCTGCCTTGCCTTTGCACCTAGGCCCCAGGCGTCCTTGGGGAGGGCTTAGGGGCCGGTGGCTTGCACACTGCCAAGGGCTGCAGCAGGAAGAGCTCTGTGCGAGGGAAGGGAAGGGCCAGTGCAGGGCTCCTCCAGCGGTTGCTTGGCCGCCCAGACTCAGCGCCGCACGGAGTGCACCAGGCTCCCAGGGCCCCTGGCTGGGGTCTGCAGCCCCGCACACCCGGAAGCTGACTCCCTGGGCGCCCAGCAGCTGCCTCACACACGTAGCTTCCCTAGCGCTCTCCTCCCCAGCAGAGACGTGTGCAGCTGGTTGGGGCCTGCCCCTGCGTGCCTGGGCTCCCGCCCACAGCCCCAGCTCACGGCAAGCAGCCCCTGAGCCAAGACCTGCAGGAGGCGCAGAGCGCCCCCACCTGGAAGCCGAGTGAACAGCTGGCGGGGAGGCGAGCCTCCTCGAGGGAAGAAGAGGCAGCCCAGCCTCGTTTGGCTCAAGCCCTACTTGGCTGGAGCCGAGTGCGCCTCCAGGACGGCAGAGCTCCAGCTCTGCTCAGAGGCCCGTTCTTGCAGAGTTGCTGGCGCGAGGCTGCTCTGCCCTGGGCGAGCCTTGCCCAGACTTGCCTCGCTGCTAGGCTTCCTGCCCAGGAAGGAGCAGGCTGCGCGAGGCTGGGAGACGCCACTGGCGCCTTCCTGGCCTCAGCTCCGCTCCTGCCTTGCCTTTGCACCTAGGCCCCAGGCGTCCTTGGGGAGGGCTTAGGGGCCGGTGGCTTGCACACTGCCAAGGGCTCCAGCAGGAAGAGCTCTGTGCGAGGGAAGGGAAGGGCCAGTGCAGGGCTCCTCCAGAGGTTGCTTGGCCGCCCAGACTCAGCGCCGCACGGAGTGCACCAGGCTCCCAGGGCCCCTGGCTGGGGTCTGCAGCCCCGCACACACGGAGGCTGACTCCCTGGGCACCCAGCAGCTGCCTCACACACGTAGCTTCCCTAGCGCTCTCCTCCCCAGCAGAGACGTGTGCAGCTGGTTGGGGCCTGCCCCTGCGTGCCTGGGCTCCCGCCCACAGCCCCAGCTCAGGGCAAGCAGCCCCTGAGCCAAGACCTGCAGGAGGCGCAGAGCGCCCCCACCTGGAAGCCGAGTGAACAGCTGGCAGGGAGGCGAGCCTCCTTGAGGGAAGAAGAGGAAGCCCAGCCTCGTTTGGCTCAAGCCCTACTTGGCTGGAGCCGAGTGCGCCTCTAGGACGGCAGAGCTCCAGCTCTGCTCAGAGGCCCGTTCTGGCAGAGTTGCTGGCGCGAGGCTGCTCTGCCCTGGGCGAGCCTTGCCCAGACTTGCCTCGCTGCTAGGCTTCCTGCCCAGGAAGGAGCAGGCTGCGCGAGGCTGGGAGACGCCACTGGCGCCTTCCTGGCCTCAGCTCCGCTCCTGCCTTGCCTTTACACCTAGGCCCCAGGCGTCCTTGGGGAGGGCTTAGGGGCCGGTGGCTTGCACACTGCCACGGGCTCCAGCAGGAAGAGCTCTGTGCGAGGGAAGGGAAGGGCCAGTGCAGGGCTCCTCCAGCGGTTGCTTGGCCGCCCAGACTCAGCGCCGCACGGAGTGCACCAGGCTCCCAGGGCCCCTGGCTGGGGTCTGCAGCCCCGCACACCCGGAGGCTGACTCCCTGGGCGCCCAGCAGCTGCCTCACACACGTAGCTTCCCTAGCGCTCTCCTCCCCAGCAGAGACGTGTGCAGCTGGTTGGGGCCTGCCCCTGCGTGCCTGGGCTCCCGCCCACAGCCCCAGCTCAGGGCAAGCAGCCCCTGAGCCAAGACCTGCAGGAGGCGCAGAGCGCCCCCACCTGGAAGCCGAGTGAACAGCTGGCGGGGAGGCGAGCCTCCTCGAGGGAAGAAGAGGCAGCCCAGCCTCGTTTGGCTCAAGCCCTACTTGGCTGGAGCCGAGTGCGCCTCCAGGACGGCAGAGCTCCAGCTCTGCTCAGAGGCCCGTTCTGGCAGAGTTGCTGGCGCGAGGCTGCTCTGCCCTGGGCGAGCCTTGCCCAGACTTGCCTCGCTGCTAGGCTTCCTGCCCAGGAAGGAGCAGGCTGCGCGAGGCTCGGAGACGCCACTGGCGCCTTCCTGGCCTCAGCTCCGCTCCTGCCTTGCCTTTGCACCTAGGCCCCAGGCGTCCTTTGGGAGGGCTTAGGGGACGGTGGCTTGCACACTGCCAAGGGCTGCAGCAGGAAGAGCTCTGTGCGAGGGAAGGGAAGGGCCAGTGCAGGGCTCCTCCAGAGGTTGCTTGGCCGCCCAGACTCAGCGCCGCACGGAGTGCACCAGGCTCCCAGGGCCACTGGCTGGGGTCTGCAGCCCCGCACACCCGGAGGCTGACTCCCTGGGCGCCCAGCAGCTGCCTCACACACGTAGCTTCCCTAGCGCTCTCCTCCCCAGCAGAGACGTGTGCAGCTGGTTGGGGCCTGCCCCTGCGTGCCTGGGCTCCCGCCCACAGCCCCAGCTCAGGGCAAGCAGCCCCTGAGCCAAGACCTGCAGGAGGCGCAGAGCGCCCCCACCTGGAAGCCGAGTGAACAGCTGGCGGGGAGGCGAGCCTCCTCGAGGGAAGAAGAGGCAGCCCAGCCTCGTTTGGCTCAAGCCCTACTTGGCTGGAGCTGAGTGCGCCTCCAGGACGGCAGAGCTCCAGCTCTGCTCAGAGGCCCGTTCTTGCAGAGTTGCTGGCGCGAGGCTGCTCTGCCCTGGGCGAGCCTTGCCCAGACTTGCCTCGCTGCTAGGCTTCCTGCCCATGAAGGAGCAGGCTGCGCGAGGCTGGGAGACGCCACTGGCGCCTTCCTGGCCTCAGCTCCGCTCCTGCCTTGCCTTTACACCTAGGCCCCAGGCGTCCTTGGGGAGGGCTTAGGGGCCGGTGGTTTGCACACTGCCAAGGTCTCCAGCAGGAAGAGCTCTGTGCGAGGGAAGGGAAGGGCCAGTGCAGGGCTCCTCCAGCGGTTGCTTGGCCGCCCAGACTCAGCGCCGAACGGAGTGCACCAGGCTCCCAGGGCCCCTGGCTGGGGTCTGCAGCCCCGCACACCCGGAGGCTGACTCCCTGGGCGCCCAGCAGCTGCCTCACACACGTAGCTTCCCTAGCGTTCTCCTCCCCAGCAGAGACGTGTGCAGCTGGTTGGGGCCTGCCCCTGCGTGCCTGGGCTCCCGCCCACAGCCCCAGCTCAGGGCAAGCAGCCCCTGAGCCAAGACCTGCAGGAGGCGCAGAGCGCCCCCACCTGGAAGCCGAGTTAACATCTGGCGGGGAGGCGAGCCTCCTCGAGGGAAGAAGAGGCAGCCCAGCCTCGTTTGGCTCAAGCCCTACTTGGCTGGAGCCGAGTGCGCCTCCAGGACGGCAGAGCTCCAGCTCTGCTCAGAGGCCCGTTCTGGCAGAGTTGCTGGCGCGAGGCTGCTCTGCCCTGGGCGAGCCTTGCCCAGACTTGCCTCGCTGCTAGGCTTCCCGCCCAGGAAGGAGCAGGCTGCGCGAGGCTGGGAGACGCCACTGGCGCCTTCCTGGCCTCAGCTCCGCTCCTGCCTTGCCTTTACACCTAGGCCCCAGGCGTCCTTGGGGAGGGCTTAGGGGCCGGTGGCTTGCACACTGCCACGGGCTCCAGCAGGAAGAGCTCTGTGCGAGGGAAGGGAAGGGCCAGTGCAGGGCTCCTCCAGCGGTTGCTTGGCCGCCCAGGCTCAGCGCCGCACGGAGTGCACCAGGCTCCCAGGGCCCCTGGCTGGGGTCTGCAGCCCCGCACACCCGGAGGCTGACTCCCTGGGTGCCCAGCAGCTGCCTCACACACGTAGCTTCCCTAGCGCTCTCCTCCCCAGCAGAGACGTGTGCAGCTGGTTGGGGCCTGCCCCTGCGTGCCTGGGCTCCCGCCCACAGCCCCAGCTCAGGGCAAGCAGCCCCTGAGCCAAGACCTGCAGGAGGCGCAGAGCGCCCCCACCTGGAAGCCGAGTGAACAGCTGGCGGGGAGGCGAGCCTCCTCGAGGGAAGAAGAGGCAGCCCAGCCTCGTTTGGCTCAAGCCCTACTTGGCTGGAGCCGAGTGCGCCTCCAGGACGGCAGAGCTCCAGCTCTGCTCAGAGGCCCGTTCTGGCAGAGTTGCTGGCGCGAGGCTGCTCTGCCCTGGGCGAGCCTTGCCCAGACTTGCCTCGCTGCTAGGCTTCCCGCCCAGGAAGGAGCAGGCTGCGCGAGGCTGGGAGACGCCACTGGCGCCTTCCTGGCCTCAGCTCCGCTCCTGCCTTGCCTTTGCACCTAGGCCCCAGGCGTCCTTGGGGAGGGCTTAGGGGCCGGTGGCTTGCACACTGCCAAGGGCTGCAGCAGGAAGAGCTCTGTGCGAGGGAAGGGAAGGGCCAGTGCAGGGCTCCTCCAGCGGTTGCTTGGCCGCCCAGACTCAGCGCCGGACGGAGTGCACCAGGCTCCCAGGGCCCCTGGCTGGGGTCTGCAGCCCCGCACACCCGGAAGCTGACTCCCTGGCGCCCAGCAGCTGCCTCACACACGTAGCTTCCCTAGCGCTCTCCTCCCCAGCAGAGACGTGTGCAGCTGGTTGGGGCCTGCCCCTGCGTGCCTGGGCTCCCGCCCACAGCCCCAGCTCAGGGCAAGCAGCCCCTGAGCCAAGACCTGCAGGAGGCGCAGAGCGCCCCCACCTGGAAGCCGAGTGAACAGCTGGCGGGGAGGCGAGCCTCCTCGAGGGAAGAAGAGGCAGCCCAGCCTCGTTTGGCTCAAGCCCTACTTGGCTGGAGCCGAGTGCGCCTCCAGGACGGCAGAGCTCCAGCTCTGCTCAGAGGCCCGTTCTTGCAGAGTTGCTGGCGCGAGGCTGCTCTGCCCTGGGCGAGCCTTGCCCAGACTTGCCTCGCTGCTAGGCTTCCTGCCCAGGAAGGAGCAGGCTGCGCGAGGCTGGGAGACGCCACTGGCGCCTTCCTGGCCTCAGCTCCGCTCCTGCCTTGCCTTTGCACCTAGGCCCCAGGCGTCCTTGGGGAGGGCTTAGAGGCCGGTGGCTTGCACACTGCCAAGGGCTGCAGCAGGAAGAGCTCGTGCGAGGGAAGGGAAGGGCCAGTGCAGGGCTCCTCCAGAGGTTGCTTGGCCGCCCAGACTCAGCGCCGCACGGAGTGCACCAGGCTCCCAGGGCCCCTGGCTGGGGTCTGCAGCCCCGCACACCCGGAGGCTGACTCCCTGGGCACCCAGCAGCTGCCTCACACACGTAGCTTCCCTAGCGCTCTCCTCCCCAGCAGAGACGTGTGCAGCTGGTTGGGGCCTGCCCCTGCGTGCCTGGGCTCCCGCCCACAGCCCCAGCTCAGGGCAAGCAGCCCCTGAGCCAAGACCTGCAGGAGGCGCAGAGCGCCCCCACCTGGAAGCCGAGTGAACAGCTGGCGGGGAGGCGAGCCCACTCGAGGGAAGAAGAGGCAGCCCAGCCTCGTTTGGCTCAAGCCCTACTTGGCTGGAGCCGAGTGCGCCTCCAGGACGGCAGAGCTCCAGCTCTGCTCAGAGGCCCGTTCTTGCAGAGTTGCTGGCGCGAGGCTGCTCTGCCCTGGGCGAGCCTTGCCCAGACTTGCCTCGCTGCTAGGCTTCCTGCCCAGGAAGGAGCAGGCTGCGCGAGGCTTGGAGACGCCACTGGCGCCTTCCTGGCCTCAGCTCCGCTCCTGCCTTGCCTTTGCACCTAGGCCCCAGGCGTCCTTGGGGAGGGCTTAGGGGCCGGTGGCTTGCACACTGCCAAGGGCTCCAGCAGGAAGAGCTCTGTGCGAGGGAAGGGAAGGGCCAGTGCAGGGCTCCTCCAGAGGTTGCTTGGCGGCCCAGACTCAGCGCCGCACGGAGTGCACCAGGCTCCCAGGGCCCCTGGCTGGGGTCTGCAGCCCCGCACACCCGGAGGCTGACTCCCTGGGCACCCAGCAGCTGCCTCACACACGTAGCTTCCCTAGCGCTCTCCTCCCCAGCAGAGACGTGTGCAGCTGGTTGGGGCCTGCCCCTGCGTGCCTGGGCTCCCGCCCACAGCCCCAGCTCAGGGCAAGCAGCCCCTGAGCCAAGACCTGCAGGAGGCGCAGAGCGCCCCCACCTGGAAGCCGAGTGAACAGCTGGCGGGGAGGCGAGCCTCCTTGAGGGAAGAAGAGGAAGCCCAGCCTCGTTTGGCTCAAGCCCTACTTGGCTGGAGCCGAGTGCGCCTCCAGGACGGCAGAGCTCCAGCTCTGCTCAGAGGCCCGTTCTGGCAGAGTTGCTGGCGCGAGGCTGCTCTGCCCTGGGCGAGCCTTGCCCAGACTTGCCTCGCTGCTAGGCTTCCTGCCCAGGAAGGAGCAGGCTGCGCGAGGCTGGGAGACGCCACTGGCGCCTTCCTGGCCTCAGCTCCGCTCCTGCCTTGCCTTTACACCTAGGCCCCAGGCGTCCTTGGGGAGGGCTTAGGGGCCGGTGGCTTGCACACTGCCACGGGCTCCAGCAGGAAGAGCTCTGTGCGAGGGAAGGGAAGGGTCAGTGCAGGGCTCCTCCAGCGGTTGCTTGGCCGCCCAGACTCAGCGCCGCACGGAGTGCACCAGGCTCCCAGGGCCCCTGGCTGGGGTCTGCAGCCCCGCACACCCGGAGGCTGACTCCCTGGGCACCCAGCAGCTGCCTCACACACGTAGCTTCCCTAGCGCTCTCCTCCCCAGCAGAGACGTGTGCAGCTGGTTGGGGCCTGCACCTGCGTGCCTGGGCTCCCGCCCACAGCCCCAGCTCAGGGCAAGCAGCCCCTGAGCCAAGACCTGCAGGAGGCGAAGAGCGCCCCACCTGGAAGCCGAGTGAACAGCTGGCGGGGAGGCGAGCCTCCTCGAGGGAAGAAGAGGCAGCCCAGCCTCGTTTGGCTCAAGCCCTACTTGGCTGGAGCAGAGTGCGCCTCCAGGACGGCAGAGCTCCAGCTCTGCTCAGAGGCCCGTTCTGGCAGAGTTGCTGGCGCGAGGCTGCTCTGCCCTGGGCGAGCCTTGCCCAGACTTGCCTCGCTGCTAGGCTTCCTGCCCAGGAAGGAGCAGGCTGCGCGAGGCTCGGAGACGCCACTGGCGCCTTCCTGGCCTCAGCTCCGCTCCTGCCTTGCCTTTGCACCTAGGCCCCAGGCGTCCTTGGGGAGGGCTTAGGGGCCGGTGGCTTGCACACTGCCAAGGGCTGCAGCAGGAAGAGCTCTGTGCGAGGGAAGGGAAGGGCCAGTGCAGGGCTCCTCCAGAGGTTGCTTGGCCGCCCAGACTCAGCGCCGCACGGAGTGCACCAGGCTCCCAGGGCCACTGGCTGGGGTCTGCAACCCCGCACACCCGGAGGCTGACTCCCTGGGCGCCCAGCAGCTGCCTCACACACGTAGCTTCCCTAGCGCTCTCCTCCCCAGCAGAGACGTGTGCAGCTGGTTGGGGCCTGCCCCTGCGTGCCTGGGCTCCCGCCCACAGCCCCAGCTCAGGGCAAGCAGCCCCTGAGCCAAGACCTGCAGGAGGCGCAGAGCGCCCCCACCTGGAAGCCGAGTGAACAGCTGGCGGGGAGGCGAGCCTCCTCGAGGGAAGAAGAGGCAGCCCAGCCTCGTTTGGCTCAAGCCCTACTTGGCTCGAGCCGAGTGGGCCTCCAGGACGGCAGAGCTCCAGCTCTGCTCAGAGGCCCGTTCTTGCAGAGTTGCTGGCGCGAGGCTGCTCTGCCTGGGCGAGCCTTGCCCAGACTTGCCTCGCTGCTAGGCTTCCTGCCCATGAAGGAGCAGGCTGCGCGAGGCTGGGAGACGCCACTGGCGCCTTCCTGGCCTCAGCTCCGCTCCTGCCTTGCCTTTACACCTAGGCCCCAGGCGTCCTTGGGGAGGGCTTAAGGGCCGGTGGTTTGCACACTGCCAAGGTCTCCAGCAGGAAGAGCTCTGTGCGAGTGAAGGGAAGGGCCAGTGCAGGGCTCCTCCAGCGGTTGCTTGGCCGCCCAGACTCAGCGCCGCACGTAGTGCACCAGGCTCCCAGGTCCCCTGGCTGGGGTCTGCAGCCCCGCACACCCGGAGGCTGACTCCCTGGGCGCCCAGCAGCTGCCTCACACACGTAGCTTCCCTAGCGTTCTCCTCCCCAGCAGAGACGTGTGCAGCTGGTTGGGGCCTGCCCCTGCGTGCCTGGGCTCCCGCCCACAGCCCCAGCTCAGGGCAAGCAGCCCCTGAGCCAAGACCTGCAGGAGGCGCAGAGCGCCCCCACCTGGAAGCCGAGTGAACAGCTGGCGGGGAGGCGAGCCTCCTCGAGGGAAGAAGAGGCAGCCCAGCCTCGTTTGGCTCAAGCCCTACTTGGCTGGAGCCGAGTGCGCCTCCAGGACGGCAGAGCTCCAGCTCTGCTCAGAGGCCCGTTCTGGCAGAGTTGCTGGCGCGAGGCTGCTCTGCCCTGGGCGAGCCTTGCCCAGACTTGCCTCGCTGCTAGGCTTCCCGCCCAGGAAGGAGCAGGCTGCGCGAGGCTGGGAGACGCCACTGGCGCCTTCCTGGCCTCAGCTCCGCTCCTGCCTTGCCTTTGCACCTAGGCCCCAGGCGTCCTTGGGGAGGGCTTAGGGGCCGGTGGCTTGCACACTGCCAAGGGCTGCAGCAGGAAGAGCTCTGTGCGAGGGAAGGGAAGGGCCAGTGCAGGGCTCCTCCAGCGGTTGCTTGGCCGCCCAGACTCAGCGCCGCACGGAGTGCACCAGGCTCCCAGGGCCCCTGGCTGGGGTCTGCAGCCCCGCACACCCGGAAGCTGACTCCCTGGGCGCCCAGCAGCTGCCTCACACACGTAGCTTCCCTAGCGCTCTCCTCCCCAGCAGAGACGTTTGCAGCTGGTTGGGGCCTGCCCCTGCGTGCCTGGGCTCCCGCCCACAGCCCCAGCTCAGGGCAAGCAGCCCCTGAGCCAAGACCTGCAGGAGGCGCAGAGCGCCCCCACCTGGAAGCCGAGTGAACAGCTGGCGGGGAGGCGAGCCTCCTCGAGGGAAGAAGAGGCAGCCCAGCCTCGTTTGGCTCAAGCCCTACTTGGCTGGAGCCGAGTGCGCCTCCAGGACGGCAGAGCTCCAGCTCTGCTCAGAGGCCCGTTCTTGCAGAGTTGCTGGCGCGAGGCTGCTCTGCCCTCGGCGAGCCTTGCCCAGACTTGCCTCGCTGCTAGGCTTCCTGCCCAGGAAGGAGCAGGCTGCGCGAGGCTGGGAGACGCCACTGGCGCCTTCCTGGCCTCAGCTCCGCTCCTGCCTTGCCTTTACACCTAGGCCCCAGGCGTCCTTGGGGAGGGCTTAGGGGCCGGTGGCTTGCACACTGCCAAGGGCTCCAGCAGGAAGAGCTCTGTGCGAGGGAAGGGAAGGGCCAGTGCAGGGCTCCTCCAGAGGTTGCTTGGCCGCCCAGACTCAGCGCCGCACGGAGTGCACCAGGCTCCCAGGGCCCCTGGCTGGGGTCTGCAGCCCCGCACACACGGAGGCTGACTCCCTGGGCACCCAGCAGCTGCCTCACACACGTAGCTTCCCTAGCGCTCTCCTCCCCAGCAGAGACGTGTCCAGCTGGTTGGGGCCTGCCCCTGCGTGCCTGGGCTCCCGCCCACAGCCCCAGCTCAGGGCAAGCAGCCCCTGAGCCAAGACCTGCAGGAGGCGCAGAGCGCCCCCACCTGGAAGCCGAGTGAACAGCTGGCGGGGAGGCGAGCCTCCTCGAGGGAAGAAGAGGAAGCCCAGCCTCGTTTGGCTCAAGCCCTACTTGGCTGGAGCCGAGTGCGCCTCCAGGACGGCAGAGCTCCACCTCTGCTCAGAGGCCCGTTCTGGCAGAGTTGCTGGCGCGAGGCTGCTCTGCCCTGGGCGAGCCTTGCCCAGACTTGCCTCGCTGCTAGGCTTCCCGCCCAGGAAGGAGCAGGCTGCGCGAGGCTGGGAGACGCCACTGGCGCCTTCCTGGCCTCAGCTCCGCTCCTGCCTTGCCTTTACACCTAGGCCCCAGGCGTCCTTGGGGAGGGCTTAGGGGCCGGTGGCTTGCACACTGCCACGGGCTCCAGCAGGAAGAGCTCTGTGCGAGGGAAGGGAAGGGCCAGTGCAGGGCTCCTCCAGCGGTTGCTTGGCCGCCCAGGCTCAGCGCCGCACGGAGTGCACCAGGCTCCCAGGGCCCCTGGCTGGGGTCTGCAGCCCCGCACACCCGGAGGCTGACTCCCTGGGCGCCCAGCAGCTGCCTCACACACGTAGCTTCCCTAGCGCTCTCCTCCCCAGCAGAGACGTGTGCAGCTGGTTGGGGCCTGCCCCTGCGTGCCTGGGCTCCCGCCCACAGCCCCAGCTCAGGGCAAGCAGCCCCTGAGCCAAGACCTGCAGGAGGCGCAGAGCGCCCCCACCTGGAAGCCGAGTGAACAGCTGGCGGGGAGGCGAGCCTCCTCGAGGGAAGAAGAGGCAGCCCAGCCTCGTTTGGCTCAAGCCCTACTTGGCTGGAGCAGAGTGCGCCTCCAGGACGGCAGAGCTCCAGCTCTGCTCAGAGGCCCTTTCTTGCAGAGTTGCTGGCGCGAGGCTGCTCTGCCCTGGGCGAGCCTTGCCCAGACTTTCCTCGCTGCTAGGCTTCCTGCCCAGGAAGGAGCAGGCTGCGCGAGGCTCGGAGACGCCACTGGCGCCTTCCTGGCCTCAGCTCCGCTCCTGCCTTGCCTTTGCACCTAGGCCCCAGGCGTCCTTGGGGAGGGCTTAGGGGCCGGTGGCTTGCACACTGCCAAGGGCTGCAGCAGGAAGAGCTCTGTGCGAGGGAAGGGAAGGGCCAGTGCAGGGCTCCTCCAGAGGTTGCTTGGCCGCCCAGACTCAGCGCCGCACGGAGTGCACCAGGCTCCCAGGGCCACTGGCTGGGGTCTGCAGCCCCGCACACCCGGAGGCTGACTCCCTGGGCGCCCAGCAGCTGCCTCACACACGTAGCTTCCCTAGCGCTCTCCTCCCCAGCAGAGACGTGTGCAGCTGGTTGGGGCCTGCCCCTGCGTGCCTGGGCTCCCGCCCACAGCCCCAGCTCAGGGCAAGCAGCCCCTGAGCCAAGACCTGCAGGAGGCGCAGAGCGCCCCCACCTGGAAGCCGAGTGAACAGCTGGCGGGGAGGCGAGCCTCCTCGAGGGAAGAAGAGGCAGCCCAGCCTCGTTTGGCTCAAGCCCTACTTGGCTGGAGCCGAGTGCGCCTCCAGGACGGCAGAGCTCCAGCTCTGCTCAGAGGCCCGTTCTTGCAGAGTTGCTGGCGCGAGGCTGCTCTGCCCTGGGCGAGCCTTGCCCAGACTTGCCTCGCTGCTAGGCTTCCTGCCCATGAAGGAGCAGGCTGCGCGAGGCTGGGAGACGCCACTGGCGCCTTCCTGGCCTCAGCTCCGCTCCTGCCTTGCCTTTACACCTAGGCCCCAGGCGTCCTTGGGGAGGGCTTAGGGGCCGGTGGCTTGCACACTGCCAAGGTCTCCAGCAGGAAGAGCTCTGTGCGAGGGAAGGGAAGGGCCAGTGCAGGGCTCCTCCAGCGGTTGCTTGGCCGCCCAGACTCAGCGCCGCACGGAGTGCACCAGGCTCCCAGGGCCCCTGGCTGGGGTCTGCAGTCCCGCACACCCGGAGGCTGATTCCCTGGGAGCCCAGCAGCTGCCTCACACACGTAGCTTCCCTAGCGTTCTCCTCCCCAGCAGAGACGTGTGCAGCTGGTTGGGGCCTGCCCCTGCGTGCCTGGGCTCCCGCCCACAGCCCCAGCTCAGGGCAAGCAGCCCCTGAGCCAAGACCTGCAGGAGGCGCAGAGCGCCCCCACCTGGAAGCCGAGTGAACAGCTGGCGGGGAGGCGAGCCTCCTCGAGGGAAGAAGAGGCAGCCCAGCCTCGTTTGGCTCAAGCCCTACTTGGCTGGAGCCGAGTGCGCCTCCAGGACGGCAGAGCTCCAGCTCTGCTCAGAGGCCCGTTCTTGCAGAGTTGCTGGCGCGAGGCTGCTCTGCCCTGGGCGAGCCTTGCCCAGACTTGCCTCGCTGCTAGGCTTCCCGCCCAGGAAGGAGCAGGCTGCGCGAGGCTGGGAGACGCCACTGGCGCCTTCCTGGCCTCAGCTCCGCTCCTGCCTTGCCTTTGCACCTAGGCCCCAGGCGTCCTTGGGGAGGGCTTAGGGGCCGGTGGCTTGCACACTGCCAAGGGCTGCAGCAGGAAGAGCTCTGTGCGAGGGAAGGGAAGGGCCAGTGCAGGGCTCCTCCAGCGGTTGCTTGGCCGCCCAGACTCAGCGCCGCACGGAGTGCACCAGGCTCCCAGGGCCCCTGGCTGGGGTCTGCAGCCCCGCACACCCGGAAGCTGACTCCCTGGGCGCCCAGCAGCTGCCTCACACACGTAGCTTCCCTAGCGCTCTCCTCCCCAGCAGAGACGTGTGCAGCTGGTTGGGGCCTGCCCCTGCGTGCCTGGGCTCCCGCCCACAGCCCCAGCTCAGGGCAAGCAGCCCCTGAGCCAAGACCTGCAGGAGGCGCAGAGCGCCCCCACCTGGAAGCCGAGTGAACAGCTGGCGGGGAGGCGAGCCTCCTCGAGGGAAGAAGAGGCAGCCCAGCCTCGTTTGGCTCAAGCCCTACTTGGCTGGAGCCGAGTGCGCCTCCAGGACGGCAGAGCTCCAGCTCTGCTCAGAGGCCCGTTCTGGCAGAGTTGCTGGCGCGAGGCTGCTCTGCCCTGGGCGAGCCTTGCCCAGACTTGCCTCGCTGCTAGGCTTCCTGCCCAGGAAGGAGCAATCTGCGCGAGGCTCGGAGACGCCACTGGCGCCTTCCTGGCCTCAGCTCCGCTCCTGCCTTGCCTTTGCACCTAGGCCCCAGGCGTCCTTGGGGAGGGCTTAGGGGCCGGTGGCTTGCACACTGCCAAGGGCTGCAGCAGGAAGAGCTCTGTGCGAGGGAAGGGAAGGGCCAGTGCAGGGCTCCTCCAGAGGTTGCTTGGCCGCCCAGACTCAGCGCCGCACGGAGTGCACCAGGCTCCCAGGGCCACTGGCTGGGGTCTGCAACCCCGCACACCCGGAGGCTGACTCCCTGGGCGCCCAGCAGCTGCCTCACACACGTAGCTTCCCTAGCGCTCTCCTCCCCAGCAGAGACGTGTGCAGCTGGTTGGGGCCTGCCCCTGCGTGCCTGGGCTCCCGCCCACAGCCCCAGCTCAGGGCAAGCAGCCCCTGAGCCAAGACCTGCAGGAGGCGCAGAGCGCCCCCACCTGGAAGCCGAGTGAACAGCTGGCGGGGAGGCGAGCCTCCTCGAGGGAAGAAGAGGCAGCCCAGCCTCGTTTGGCTCAAGCCCTACTTGGCTGGAGCCGAGTGCGCCTCCAGGACGGCAGAGCTCCAGCTCTGCTCAGAGGCCCGTTCTTGCAGAGTTGCTGGCGCGAGGCTGCTCTGCCTGGGCGAGCCTTGCCCAGACTTGCCTCGCTGCTAGGCTTCCTGCCCATGAAGGAGCAGGCTGCGCGAGGCTGGGAGACGCCACTGGCGCCTTCCTGGCCTCAGCTCCGCTCCTGCCTTGCCTTTACACCTAGGCCCCAGGCGTCCTTGGGGAGGGCTTAGGGGCCGGTGGCTTGCACACTGCCAAGGGCTCCAGCAGGAAGAGCTCTGTGCGAGGGAAGGGAAGGGCCAGTGCAGGGCTCCTCCAGAGGTTGCTTGGCCGCCCAGACTCAGCGCCGCACGGAGTGCACCAGGCTCCCAGGGCCCCTGGCTGGGGTCTGCAGCCCCGCACACACGGAGGCTGACTCCCTGGGCACCCAGCAGCTGCCTCACACACGTAGCTTCCCTAGCGCTCTCCTCCCCAGCAGAGACGTGTCCAGCTGGTTGGGGCCTGCCCCTGCGTGCCTGGGCTCCCGCCCACAGCCCCAGCTCAGGGCAAGCAGCCCCTGAGCCAAGACCTGCAGGAGGCGCAGAGCGCCCCCACCTGGAAGCCGAGTGAACAGCTGGCGGGGAGGCGAGCCTCCTCGAGGGAAGAAGAGGAAGCCCAGCCTCGTTTGGCTCAAGCCCTACTTGGCTGGAGCCGAGTGCGCCTCCAGGACGGCAGAGCTCCAGCTCTGCTCAGAGGCCCGTTCTTGCAGAGTTGCTGGCGCGAGGCTGCTCTGCCCTGGGCGAGCCTTGCCCAGACTTGCCTCGCTGCTAGGCTTCCCGCCCAGGAAGGAGCAGGCTGCGCGAGGCTGGGAGACGCCACTGGCGCCTTCCTGGCCTCAGCTCCGCTCCTGCCTTGCCTTTACACCTAGGCCCCAGGCGTCCTTGGGGAGGGCTTAGGGGCCGGTGGCTTGCACACTGCCACGGGCTCCAGCAGGAAGAGCTCTGTGCGAGGGAAGGGAAGGGCCAGTGCAGGGCTCCTCCAGCTGTTGCTTGGCCGCCCAGGCTCAGCGCCGCACGGAGTGCACCAGGCTCCCAGGGCCCCTGGCTGGGGTCTGCAGCCCCGCACACCCGGAGGCTGACTCCCTGGGCGCCCAGCAGCTGCCTCACACACGTAGCTTCCCTAGCGCTCTCCTCCCCAGCAGAGACGTGTGCAGCTGGTTGGGGCCTGCCCCTGCGTGCCTGGGCTCCCGCCCACAGCCCCAGCTCAGGGCAAGCAGCCCCTGAGCCAAGACCTGCAGGAGGCGCAGAGCGCCCCCACCTGGAAGCCGAGTGAACAGCTGGCGGGGAGGCGAGCCTCCTCGAGGGAAGAAGAGGCAGCCCAGCCTCGTTTGGCTCAAGCCCTACTTGGCTGGAGCAGAGTGCGCCTCCAGGACGGCAGAGCTCCAGCTCTGCTCAGAGGCCCTTTCTTGCAGAGTTGCTGGCGCGAGGCTGCTCTGCCCTGGGCGAGCCTTGCCCAGACTTGCCTCGCTGCTAGGCTTCCTGCCCAGGAAGGAGCAGGCTGCGCGAGGCTCAGAGACGCCACTGGCGCCTTCCTGGCCTCAGCTCCGCTCCTGCCTTGCCTTTGCACCTAGGCCCCAGGCGTCCTTGGGGAGGGCTTAGGGGCCGGTGGCTTGCACACAGCCAAGGGCTGCAGCAGGAAGAGCTCTGTGCGAGGGAAGGGAAGGGCCAGTGCAGGGCTCCTCCAGAGGTTGCTTGGCCGCCCAGACTCAGCGCCGCACGGAGTGCACCAGGCTCCCAGGGCCACTGGCAGGGGTCTGCAGCCCCGCACACCCGGAGGCTGACTCCCTGGGCGCCCAGCAGCTGCCTCACACACGTAGCTTCCCTAGCGCTCTCCTCCCCAGCAGAGACGTGTGCAGCTGGTTGGGGCCTGCCCCTGCGTGCCTGGGCTCCCGCCCACAGCCCCAGCTCAGGGCAAGCAGCCCCTGAGCCAAGACCTGCAGGAGGCGCAGAGCGCCCCCACCTGGAAGCCGAGTGAACAGCTGGCGGGGAGGAGAGCCTCCTCGAGGGAAGAAGAGGCAGCCCAGCCTCGTTTGGCTCAAGCCCTACTTGGCTGGAGCAGAGTGCGCCTCCAGGACGGCAGAGCTCCAGCTCTGCTCAGAGGCCCGTTCTTGCAGAGTTGCTGGCGCGAGGCTGCTCTGCCCTGGGCGAGCCTTGCCCAGACTTGCCTCGCTGCTAGGCTTCCTGCCCATGAAGGAGCAGGCTGCGCGAGGCTGGGAGACGCCACTGGCGCCTTCCTGGCCTCAGCTCCGCTCCTGCCTTGCCTTTACACCTAGGCCCCAGGCGTCCTTGGGGAGGGCTTAGGGGCCGGTGGCTTGCACACTGCCAAGGTCTCCAGCAGGAAGAGCTCTGTGCGAGGGAAGGGAAGGGCCAGTGCAGGGCTCCTCCAGCGGTTGCTTGGCCGCCCAGACTCAGCGCCGCACGGAGTGCACCAGGCTCCCAGGGCCCCTGGCTGGGGTCTGCAGTCCCGCACACCCGGAGGCTGACTCCCTGGGAGCCCAGCAGCTGCCTCACACACGTAGCTTCCCTAGCGTTCTCCTCCCCAGCAGAGACGTGTGCAGCTGGTTGGGGCCTGCCCCTGCGTGCCTGGGCTCCCGCCCACAGCCCCAGCTCAGGGCAAGCAGCCCCTGAGCCAAGACCTGCAGGAGGCGCAGAGCGCCCCCACCTGGAAGCCGAGTGAACAGCTGGCGGGGAGGCGAGCCTCCTCGAGGGAAGAAGAGGCAGCCCAGCCTCGTTTGGCTCAAGCCCTACTTGGCTGGAGCCGAGTGCGCCTCCAGGACGGCAGAGCTCCAGCTCTGCTCAGAGGCCCGTTCTGGCAGAGTTGCTGGCGCGAGGCTGCTCTGCCCTGGGCGAGCCTTGCCCAGACTTGCCTCGCTGCTAGGCTTCCCGCCCAGGAAGGAGCAGGCTGCGCGAGGCTGGGAGACGCCACTGGCGCCTTCCTGGCCTCAGCTCCGCTCCTGCCTTGCCTTTGCACCTAGGCCCCAGGCGTCCTTGGGGAGGGCTTAGGGGCCGGTGGCTTGCACACTGCCAAGGGCTGCAGCAGGAAGAGCTCTGTGCGAGGGAAGGGAAGGGCCAGTGCAGGGCTCCTCCAGCGGTTGCTTGGCCGCCCAGACTCAGCGCCGCACGGAGTGCACCAGGCTCCCAGGGCCCCTGGCTGGGGTCTGCAGCCCCGCACACCCGGAAGCTGACTCCCTGGGCGCCCAGCAGCTGCCTCACACACGTAGCTTCCCTAGCGCTCTCCTCCCCAGCAGAGACGTGTGCAGCTGGTTGGGGCCTGCCCCTGCGTGCCTGGGCTCCCGCCCACAGCCCCAGCTCAGGGCAAGCAGCCCCTGAGCCAAGACCTGCAGGAGGCGCAGAGCGCCCCCACGTGGAAGCCGAGTGAACAGCTGGCGGGGAGGCGAGCCTCCTCGAGGGAAGAAGAGGCAGCCCAGCCTCGTTTGGCTCAAGCCCTACTTGGCTGGAGCCGAGTGCGCCTCCAGGACGGCAGAGCTCCAGCTCTGCTCAGAGGCCCGTTCTTGCAGAGTTGCTGGCGCGAGGCTGCTCTGCCCTGGGCGAGCCTTGCCCAGACTTGCCTCGCTGCTAGGCTTCCTGCCCAGGAAGGAGCAGGCTGCGCGAGGCTGGGAGACGCCACTGGCGCCTTCCTGGCCTCAGCTCCGCTCCTGCCTTGCCTTTGCACCTAGGCCCCAGGCGTCCTTGGGGAGGGCTTAGGGGCCGGTGGCTTGCACACTGCCAAGGGCTCCAGCAGGAAGAGCTCTGTGCGAGGGAAGGGAAGGGCCAGTGCAGGGCTCCTCCAGAGGTTGCTTGGCCGCCCAGACTCAGCGCCGCACGGAGTGCACCAGGCTCCCAGGGCCCCTGGCTGGGGTCTGCAGCCCCGCACACACGGAGGCTGACTCCCTGGGCACCCAGCAGCTGCCTCACACACGTAGCTTCCCTAGCGCTCTCCTCCCCAGCAGAGACGTGTGCAGCTGGTTGGGGCCTGCCCCTGCGTGCCTGGGCTCCCGCCCACAGCCCCAGCTCAGGGCAAGCAGCCCCTGAGCCAAGACCTGCAGGAGGCGCAGAGCGCCCCCACCTGGAAGCCGAGTGAACAGCTGGCGGGGAGGCGAGCCTCCTCGAGGGAAGAAGAGGAAGCCCAGCCTCGTTTGGCTCAAGCCCTACTTGGCTGGAGCCGAGTGCGCCTCCAGGACGGCAGAGCTCCAGCTCTGCTCAGAGGCCCGTTCTGGCAGAGTTGCTGGCGCGAGGCTGCTCTGCCCTGGGCGAGCCTTGCCCAGACTTGCCTCGCTGCTAGGCTTCCCGCCCAGGAAGGAGCAGGCTGCGCGAGGCTGGGAGACGCCACTGGCGCCTTCCTGGCCTCAGCTCCGCTCCTGCCTTGCCTTTACACCTAGGCCCCAGGCGTCCTTGGGGAGGGCTTAGGGGCCGGTGGCTTGCACACTGCCAAGGGCTCCAGCAGGAAGAGCTCTGTGCGAGGGAAGGGAAGGGCCAGTGCAGGGCTCCTCCAGCGGTTGCTTGGCCGCCCAGACTCAGCGCCGCACGGAGTGCACCAGGCTCCCAGGGCCCCTGGCTGGGGTCTGCAGCCCCGCACACCCGGAGGCTGACTCCCTGGGCGCCCAGCAGCTGCCTCACACACGTAGCTTCCCTAGCGCTCTCCTCCCCAGCAGAGACGTGTGCAGCTGGTTGGGGCCTGCCCCTGCGTGCCTGGGCTCCCGCCCACAGCCCCAGCTCAGGGCAAGCAGCCCCTGAGCCAAGACCTGCAGGAGGCGCAGAGCGCCCCCACCTGGAAGCCGAGTGAACAGCTGGCGGGGAGGCGAGCCTCCTCGAGGGAAGAAGAGGCAGCCCAGCCTCGTTTGGCTCAAGCCCTACTTGGCTGGAGCAGAGTGCGCCTCCAGGACGGCAGAGCTCCAGCTCTGCTCAGAGGCCCGTTCTTGCAGAGTTGCTGGCGCGAGGCTGCTCTGCCCTGGGCGAGCCTTGCCCAGACTTGCCTCGCTGCTAGGCTTCCTGCCCAGGAAGGAGCAGGCTGCGCGAGGCTCGGAGACGCCACTGGCGCCTTCCTGGCCTCAGCTCCGCTCCTGCCTTGCCTTTGCACCTAGGCCCCAGGCGTCCTTGGGGAGGGCTTAGGGGCCGGTGGCTTGCACACTGCCAAGGGCTGCAGCAGGAAGAGCTCTGTGAGAGGGAAGGGAAGGGCCAGTGCAGGGCTCCTCCAGAGGTTGCTTGGCCGCCCAGACTCAGCGCCGCACGGAGTGCACCAGGCTCCCAGGGCCACTGGCTGGGGTCTGCAGCCCCGCACACCCGGAAGCTGACTCCCTGGGCGCCCAGCAGCTGCCTCACACACGTAGCTTCCCTAGCGCTCTCCTCCCCAGCAGAGACGTGTGCAGCTGGTTGGGGCCTGCCCCTGCGTGCCTGGGCTCCCGCCCACAGCCCCAGCTCAGGGCAAGCAGCCCCTGAGCCAAGACCTGCAGGAGGCGCAGAGCGCCCCCACCTGGAAGCCGAGTGAACAGCTGGCGGGGAGGCGAGCCTCCTCGAGGGAAGAAGAGGCAGCCCAGCCTCGTTTGGCTCAAGCCCTACTTGGCTGGAGCCGAGTGCGCCTCCAGGACGGCAGAGCTCCAGCTCTGCTCAGAGGCCCGTTCTTGCAGAGTTGCTGGCGCGAGGCTGCTCTGCCCTGGGCGAGCCTTGCCCAGACTTGCCTCGCTGCTAGGCTTCCTGCCCAGGAAGGAGCAGGCTGCGCGACGCTGGGAGACGCCACTGGCGCCTTCCTGGCCTCAGCTCCGCTCCTGCCTTGCCTTTGCACCTAGGCCCCAGGCGTCCTTGGGGAGGGCTTAGGGGCCGGTGGCTTGCACACCGCCAAGGGCTCCAGCAGGAAGAGCTCTGTGCGAGGGAAGGGAAGGGCCAGTGCAGGGCTCCTCCAGCGGTTGCTTGGCCGCCCAGACTCAGCGCCGCACGGAGTGCACCAGGCTCCCAGGGCCCCTGGCTGGGGTCTGCAGCCCCGCACACCCGGAGGCTGACTCCCTGGGCGCCCAGCAGCTGCCTCACACACGTAGCTTCCCTAGCGCTCTCCTCCCCAGCAGAGACGTGTGCAGCTGGTTGGGGCCTGCCCCTGCGTGCCTGGGCTCCCGCCCACAGCCCCAGCTCAGGGCAAGCAGCCCCTGAGCCAAGACCTGCAGGAGGCGCAGAGCGCCCCCACCTGGAAGCCGAGTGAACAGCTGGCGGGGAGGCGAGCCTCCTCGAGGGAAGAAGAGGCAGCCCAGCCTCGTTTGGCTCAAGCCCTACTTGGCTGGAGCCGAGTGCGCCTCCAGGACGGCAGAGCTCCAGCTCTGCTCAGAGGCCCGAACTGGCAGAGTTGCTGGCGCGATGCTGCTCTGCCCTGGGCGAGCCTTGCCCAGACTTGCCTCGTTGCTAGGCTTCCTGCCCAGGAAGGAGCAGGCTGCGCGAGGCTGGGAGACGCCACTGGCGCCTTCCTGGCCTCAGCTCCGCTCCTGCCTTGCCTTTGCACCTAGGCCCCAGGCGTCCTTGGGGAGGGCTTAGAGGCCGGTGGCTTGCACACTGCCAAGGGCTGCAGCAGGAAGAGCTCGTGCGAGGGAAGGGAAGGGCCAGTGCAGGGCTCCTCCAGCGGTTGCTTGGCCGCCCAGACTCAGCGCCGCACGGAGTGCACCAGGCTCCCAGGGCCCCTGGCTGGGGTCTGCAGCCCCGCACACCCGGAGGCTGACTCCCTGGGCACCCAGCAGCTGCCTCACACACGTAGCTTCCCTAGCGCTCTCCTCCCCAGCAGAGACGTGTGCAGCTGGTTGGGGCCTGCCCCTGCGTGCCTGGGCTCCCGCCCACAGCCCCAGCTCAGGGCAAGCAGCCCCTGAGCCAAGACCTGCAGGAGGCGCAGAGCGCCCCCACCTGGAAGCCGAGTGAACAGCTGGCGGGGAGGCGAGCCCACTCGAGGGAAGAAGAGGCAGCCCAGCCTCGTTTGGCTCAAGCCCTACTTGGCTGGAGCCGAGTGCGCCTCCAGGACGGCAGAGCTCCAGCTCTGCTCAGAGGCCCGTTCTTGCAGAGTTGCTGGCGCGAGGCTGCTCTGCCCTGGGCGAGCCTTGCCCAGACTTGCCTCGCTGCTAGGCTTCCTGCCCAGGAAGGAGCAGGCTGCGCGACGCTGGGAGACGCCACTGGCGCCTTCCTGGCCTCAGCTCCGCTCCTGCCTTGCCTTTGCACCTAGGCCCCAGGCGTCCTTGGGGAGGGCTTAGGGGCCGGTGGCTTGCACACTGCCAAGGGCTCCAGCAGGAAGAGCTCTGTGCGAGG
Organism: Ovis canadensis; assembly: GCF_042477335.2. Taxonomy (NCBI): domain Eukaryota; kingdom Metazoa; phylum Chordata; class Mammalia; order Artiodactyla; family Bovidae; genus Ovis; species Ovis canadensis. The sequence continues at coordinate 115,703,685 of NC_091246.1, forward strand.
GAAGGGAAGGGCCAGTGCAGGGCTCCTCCAGAGGTTGCTTGGCCGCCCAGACTCAGCGCCGCACGGAGTGCACCAGGCTCAAAGGGCCCCTGGCTGGGGTCTGCAGCCCCGCACACACGGAGGCTGACTCCCTGGGCACCCAGCAGCTGCCTCACACACGTAGCTTCCCTAGCGCTCTCCTCCCCAGCAGAGACGTGTGCAGCTGGTTGGGGCCTGCCCCTGCGTGCCTGGGCTCCCGCCCACAGCCCCAGCTCAGGGCAAGCAGCCCCTGAGCCAAGACCTGCAGGAGGCGCAGAGCGCCCCCACCTGGAAGCCGAGTGAACAGCTGGCGGGGAGGCGAGCCTCCTTGAGGGAAGAAGAGGAAGCCCAGCCTCGTTTGGCTCAAGCCCTACTTGGCTGGAGCCGAGTGCGCCTCCAGGACGGCAGAGCTCCAGCTCTGCTCAGAGGCCCGTTCTTGCAGAGTTGCTGGCGCGAGGCTGCTCTGCCCTGGGCGAGCCTTGCCCAGACTTGCCTCGCTGCTAGGCTTCCTGCCCAGGAAGGAGCAGGCTGCGCGAGGCTGGGAGACGCCACTGGCGCCTTCCTGGCCTCAGCTCCGCTCCTGCCTTGCCTTTACACCTAGGCCCCAGGCGTCCTTGGGGAGGGCTTAGGGGCCGGTGGCTTGCACACTGCCACGGGCTCCAGCAGGAAGAGCTCTGTGCGAGGGAAGGGAAGGGCCAGTGCAGGGCTCCTCCAGCGGTTGCTTGGCCGCCCAGACTCAGCGCCGCACGGAGTGCACCAGGCTCCCAGGGCCCCTGGCTGGGGTCTGCAGCCCCGCACACCCGGAGGCTGACTCCCTGGGCACCCAGCAGCTGCCTCACACACGTAGCTTCCCTAGCGCTCTCCTCCCCAGCAGAGACGTGTGCAGCTGGTTGGGGCCTGCCCCTGCGTGCCTGGGCTCCCGCCCACAGCCCCAGCTCAGGGCAAGCAGCCCCTGAGCCAAGACCTGCAGGAGGCGCAGAGCGCCCCCACCTGGAAGCCGAGTGAACAGCTGGCGGGGAGGCGAGCCTCCTCGAGGGAAGAAGAGGCAGCCCAGCCTCGTTTGGCTCAAGCCCTACTTGGCTGGAGCCGAGTGCGCCTCCAGGACGGCAGAGCTCCAGCTCTGCTCAGAGGCCCGTTCTGGCAGAGTTGCTGGCGCGAGGCTGCTCTGCCCTGGGCGAGCCTTGCCCAGACTTGCCTCGCTGCTAGGCTTCCTGCCCAGGAAGGAGCAGGCTGCGCGAGGCTCGGAGACGCCACTGGCGCCTTCCTGGCCTCAGCTCCGCTCCTGCCTTGCCTTTGCACCTAGGCCCCAGGCGTCCTTGGGGAGGGCTTAGGGGCCGGTGGCTTGCACACTGCCAAGGGCTGCAGCAGGAAGAGCTCTGTGCGAGGGAAGGGAAGGGCCAGTGCAGGGCTCCTCCAGAGGTTGCTTGGCCGCCCAGACTCAGCGCCGCACGGAGTGCACCAGGCTCCCAGGGCCACTGGCTGGGGTCTGCAGCCCCGCACACCCGGAGGCTGACTCCCTGGGCGCCCAGCAGCTGCCTCACACACGTAGCTTCCCTAGCGCTCTCCTCCCCAGCAGAGACGTGTGCAGCTGGTTGGGGCCTGCCCCTGCGTGCCTGGGCTCCCGCCCACAGCCCCAGCTCAGGGCAAGCAGCCCCTGAGCCAAGACCTGCAGGAGGCGCAGAGCGCCCCCACCTGGAAGCCGAGTGAACAGCTGGCGGGGAGGCGAGCCTCCTCGAGGGAAGAAGAGGAAGCCCAGCCTCGTTTGGCTCAAGCCCTACTTGGCTGGAGCCGAGTGCGCCTCCAGGACGGCAGAGCTCCACCTCTGCTCAGAGGCCCGTTCTGGCAGAGTTGCTGGCGCGAGGCTGCTCTGCCCTGGGCGAGCCTTGCCCAGACTTGCCTCGCTGCTAGGCTTCCCGCCCAGGAAGGAGCAGGCTGCGCGAGGCTGGGAGACGCCACTGGCGCCTTCCTGGCCTCAGCTCCGCTCCTGCCTTGCCTTTACACCTAGGCCCCAGGCGTCCTTGGGGAGGGCTTAGGGGCCGGTGGCTTGCACACTGCCAAGGGCTCCAGCAGGAAGAGCTCTGTGCGAGGGAAGGGAAGGGCCAGTGCAGGGCTCCTCCAGCGGTTGCTTGGCCGCCCAGACTCAGCGCCGCACGGAGTGCACCAGGCTCCCAGGGCCCCTGGCTGGGGTCTGCAGCCCCGCACACCCGGAGGCTGACTCCCTGGGCGCCCAGCAGCTGCCTCACACACGTAGCTTCCCTAGCGCTCTCCTCCCCAGCAGAGACGTGTGCAGCTGGTTGGGGCCTGCCCCTGCGTGCCTGGGCTCCCGCCCACAGCCCCAGCTCAGGGCAAGCAGCCCCTGAGCCAAGACCTGCAGGAGGCGCAGAGCGCCCCCACCTGGAAGCCGAGTGAACAGCTGGCGGGGAGGCGAGCCTCCTCGAGGGAAGAAGAGGCAGCCCAGCCTCGTTTGGCTCAAGCCCTACTTGGCTGGAGCAGAGTGCGCCTCCAGGACGGCAGAGCTCCAGCTCTGCTCAGAGGCCCGTTCTTGCAGAGTTGCTGGCGCGAGGCTGCTCTGCCCTGGGCGAGCCTTGCCCAGACTTGCCTCGCTGCTAGGCTTCCTGCCCAGGAAGGAGCAGGCTGCGCGAGGCTCGGAGACGCCACTGGCGCCTTCCTGGCCTCAGCTCCGCTCCTGCCTTGCCTTTGCACCTAGGCCCCAGGCGTCCTTGGGGAGGGCTTAGGGGCCGGTGGCTTGCACACTGCCAAGGGCTGCAGCAGGAAGAGCTCTGTGAGAGGGAAGGGAAGGGCCAGTGCAGGGCTCCTCCAGAGGTTGCTTGGCCGCCCAGACTCAGCGCCGCACGGAGTGCACCAGGCTCCCAGGGCCACTGGCTGGGGTCTGCAGCCCCGCACACCCGGAGGCTGACTCCCTGGGCGCCCAGCAGCTGCCTCACACACGTAGCTTCCCTAGCGCTCTCCTCCCCAGCAGAGACGTGTGCAGCTGGTTGGGGCCTGCCCCTGCGTGCCTGGGCTCCCGCCCACAGCCCCAGCTCAGGGCAAGCAGCCCCTGAGCCAAGACCTGCAGGAGGCGCAGAGCGCCCCCACCTGGAAGCCGAGTGAACAGCTGGCGGGGAGGCGAGCCTCCTCGAGGGAAGAAGAGGCAGCCCAGCCTCGTTTGGCTCAAGCCCTACTTGGCTGGAGCCGAGTGCGCCTCCAGGACGGCAGAGCTCCAGCTCTGCTCAGAGGCCCGTTCTGGCAGAGTTGCTGGCGCGAGGCTGCTCTGCCCTGGGCGAGCCTTGCCCAGACTTGCCTCGCTGCTAGGCTTCCTGCCCAGGAAGGAGCAGGCTGCGCGAGGCTGGGAGACGCCACTGGCGCCTTCCTGGCCTCAGCTCCGCTCCTGCCTTGCCTTTGCACCTAGGCCCCAGGCGTCCTTGGGGAGGGCTTAGGGGCCGGTGGCTTGCACACTGCCAAGGGCTCCAGCAGGAAGAGCTCTGTGCGAGGGAAGGGAAGGGCCAGTGCAGGGCTCCTCCAGAGGTTGCTTGGCCGCCCAGACTCAGCGCCGCACGGAGTGCACCAGGCTCAAAGGGCCCCTGGCTGGGGTCTGCAGCCCCGCACACACGGAGGCTGACTCCCTGGGCACCCAGCAGCTGCCTCACACACGTAGCTTCCCTAGCGCTCTCCTCCCCAGCAGAGACGTGTGCAGCTGGTTGGGGCCTGCCCCTGCGTGCCTGGGCTCCCGCCCACAGCCCCAGCTCAGGGCAAGCAGCCCCTGAGCCAAGACCTGCAGGAGGCGCAGAGCGCCCCCACCTGGAAGCCGAGTGAACAGCTGGCGGGGAGGCGAGCCTCCTTGAGGGAAGAAGAGGAAGCCCAGCCTCGTTTGGCTCAAGCCCTACTTGGCTGGAGCCGAGTGCGCCTCCAGGACGGCAGAGCTCCAGCTCTGCTCAGAGGCCCGTTCTTGCAGAGTTGCTGGCGCGAGGCTGCTCTGCCCTGGGCGAGCCTTGCCCAGACTTGCCTCGCTGCTAGGCTTCCTGCCCAGGAAGGAGCAGGCTGCGCGAGGCTGGGAGACGCCACTGGCGCCTTCCTGGCCTCAGCTCCGCTCCTGCCTTGCCTTTACACCTAGGCCCCAGGCGTCCTTGGGGAGGGCTTAGGGGCCGGTGGCTTGCACACTGCCACGGGCTCCAGCAGGAAGAGCTCTGTGCGAGGGAAGGGAAGGGCCAGTGCAGGGCTCCTCCAGCGGTTGCTTGGCCGCCCAGACTCAGCGCCGCACGGAGTGCACCAGGCTCCCAGGGCCCCTGGCTGGGGTCTGCAGCCCCGCACACCCGGAGGCTGACTCCCTGGGCACCCAGCAGCTGCCTCACACACGTAGCTTCCCTAGCGCTCTCCTCCCCAGCAGAGACGTGTGCAGCTGGTTGGGGCCTGCCCCTGCGTGCCTGGGCTCCCGCCCACAGCCCCAGCTCAGGGCAAGCAGCCCCTGAGCCAAGACCTGCAGGAGGCGCAGAGCGCCCCCACCTGGAAGCCGAGTGAACAGCTGGCGGGGAGGCGAGCCTCCTCGAGGGAAGAAGAGGCAGCCCAGCCTCGTTTGGCTCAAGCCCTACTTGGCTGGAGCCGAGTGCGCCTCCAGGACGGCAGAGCTCCAGCTCTGCTCAGAGGCCCGTTCTGGCAGAGTTGCTGGCGCGAGTCTGCTCTGCCCTGGGCGAGCCTTGCCCAGACTTGCCTCGCTGCTAGGCTTCCTGCCCAGGAAGGAGCAGGCTGCGCGAGGCTCGGAGACGCCACTGGCGCCTTCCTGGCCTCAGCTCCGCTCCTGCCTTGCCTTTGCACCTAGGCCCCAGGCGTCCTTGGGGAGGGCTTAGGGGCCGGTGGCTTGCACACTGCCAAGGGCTGCAGCAGGAAGAGCTCTGTGCGAGGGAAGGGAAGGGCCAGTGCAGGGCTCCTCCAGAGGTTGCTTGGCCGCCCAGACTCAGCGCCGCACGGAGTGCACCAGGCTCCCAGGGCCACTGGCTGGGGTCTGCAGCCCCGCACACCCGGAGGCTGACTCCCTGGGCGCCCAGCAGCTGCCTCACACACGTAGCTTCCCTAGCGCTCTCCTCCCCAGCAGAGACGTGTGCAGCTGGTTGGGGCCTGCCCCTGCGTGCCTGGGCTCCCGCCCACAGCCCCAGCTCAGGGCAAGCAGCCCCTGAGCCAAGACCTGCAGGAGGCGCAGAGCGCCCCCACCTGGAAGCCGAGTGAACAGCTGGCGGGGAGGCGAGCCTCCTCGAGGGAAGAAGAGGCAGCCCAGCCTCGTTTGGCTCAAGCCCTACTTGGCTGGAGCCGAGTGCGCCTCCAGGACGGCAGAGCTCCAGCTCTGCTCAGAGGCCCGTTCTGGCAGAGTTGCTGGCGCGAGGCTGCTCTGCCCTGGGCGAGCCTTGCCCAGACTTGCCTCGCTGCTAGGCTTCCTGCCCAGGAAGGAGCAGGCTGCGCGAGGCTGGGAGACGCCACTGGCGCCTTCCTGGCCTCAGCTCCGCTCCTGCCTTGCCTTTGCACCTAGGCCCCAGGCGTCCTTGGGGAGGGCTTAGGGGCCGGTGGCTTGCACACTGCCAAGGGCTGCAGCAGGAAGAGCTCTGTGCGAGGGAAGGGAAGGGCCAGTGCAGGGCTCCTCCAGAGGTTGCTTGGCCGCCCAGACTCAGCGCCGCACGGAGTGCACCAGGCTCCCAGGGCCACTGGCTGGGGTCTGCAGCCCCGCACACCCGGAGGCTGACTCCCTGGGCGCCCAGCAGCTGCCTCACACACGTAGCTTCCCTAGCGCTCTCCTCCCCAGCAGAGACGTGTGCAGCTGGTTGGGGCCTGCCCCTGCGTGCCTGGGCTCCCGCCCACAGCCCCAGCTCAGGGCAAGCAGCCCCTGAGCCAAGACCTGCAGGAGGCGCAGAGCGCCCCCACCTGGAAGCCGAGTGAACAGCTGGCGGGGAGGCGAGCCTCCTCGAGGGAAGAAGAGGAAGCCCAGCCTCGTTTGGCTCAAGCCCTACTTGGCTGGAGCCGAGTGCGCCTCCAGGACGGCAGAGCTCCACCTCTGCTCAGAGGCCCGTTCTGGCAGAGTTGCTGGCGCGAGGCTGCTCTGCCCTGGGCGAGCCTTGCCCAGACTTGCCTCGCTGCTAGGCTTCCCGCCCAGGAAGGAGCAGGCTGCGCGAGGCTGGGAGACGCCACTGGCGCCTTCCTGGCCTCAGCTCCGCTCCTGCCTTGCCTTTACACCTAGGCCCCAGGCGTCCTTGGGGAGGGCTTAGGGGCCGGTGGCTTGCACACTGCCAAGGGCTCCAGCAGGAAGAGCTCTGTGCGAGGGAAGGGAAGGGCCAGTGCAGGGCTCCTCCAGCGGTTGCTTGGCCGCCCAGACTCAGCGCCGCACGGAGTGCACCAGGCTCCCAGGGCCCCTGGCTGGGGTCTGCAGCCCCGCACACCCGGAGGCTGACTCCCTGGGCGCCCAGCAGCTGCCTCACACACGTAGCTTCCCTAGCGCTCTCCTCCCCAGCAGAGACGTGTGCAGCTGGTTGGGGCCTGCCCCTGCGTGCCTGGGCTCCCGCCCACAGCCCCAGCTCAGGGCAAGCAGCCCCTGAGCCAAGACCTGCAGGAGGCGCAGAGCGCCCCCACCTGGAAGCCGAGTGAACAGCTGGCGGGGAGGCGAGCCTCCTCGAGGGAAGAAGAGGCAGCCCAGCCTCGTTTGGCTCAAGCCCTACTTGGCTGGAGCAGAGTGCGCCTCCAGGACGGCAGAGCTCCAGCTCTGCTCAGAGGCCCGTTCTTGCAGAGTTGCTGGCGCGAGGCTGCTCTGCCCTGGGCGAGCCTTGCCCAGACTTGCCTCGCTGCTAGGCTTCCTGCCCAGGAAGGAGCAGGCTGCGCGAGGCTCGGAGACGCCACTGGCGCCTTCCTGGCCTCAGCTCCGCTCCTGCCTTGCCTTTGCACCTAGGCCCCAGGCGTCCTTGGGGAGGGCTTAGGGGCCGGTGGCTTGCACACTGCCAAGGGCTGCAGCAGGAAGAGCTCTGTGAGAGGGAAGGGAAGGGCCAGTGCAGGGCTCCTCCAGAGGTTGCTTGGCCGCCCAGACTCAGCGCCGCACGGAGTGCACCAGGCTCCCAGGGCCACTGGCTGGGGTCTGCAGCCCCGCACACTCGGAGGCTGACTCCCTGGGCGCCCAGCAGCTGCCTCACACACGTAGCTTCCCTAGCGCTCTCCTCCCCAGCAGAGACGTGTGCAGCTGGTTGGGGCCTGCCCCTGCGTGCCTGGGCTCCCGCCCACAGCCCCAGCTCAGGGCAAGCAGCCCCTGAGCCAAGACCTGCAGGAGGCGCAGAGCGCCCCCACCTGGAAGCCGAGTGAACAGCTGGCGGGGAGGCGAGCCTCCTCGAGGGAAGAAGAGGCAGCCCAGCCTCGTTTGGCTCAAGCCCTACTTGGCTGGAGCCGAGTGCGCCTCCAGGACGGCAGAGCTCCAGCTCTGCTCAGAGGCCCGTTCTGGCAGAGTTGCTGGCGCGAGGCTGCTCTGCCCTGGGCGAGCCTTGCCCAGACTTGCCTCGCTGCTAGGCTTCCTGCCCAGGAAGGAGCAGGCTGCGCGAGGCTGGGAGACGCCACTGGCGCCTTCCTGGCCTCAGCTCCGCTCCTGCCTTGCCTTTGCACCTAGGCCCCAGGCGTCCTTGGGGAGGGCTTAGGGGCCGGTGGCTTGCACACTGCCAAGGGCTCCAGCAGGAAGAGCTCTGTGCGAGGGAAGGGAAGGGCCAGTGCAGGGCTCCTCCAGAGGTTGCTTGGCCGCCCAGACTCAGCGCCGCACGGAGTGCACCAGGCTCAAAGGGCCCCTGGCTGGGGTCTGCAGCCCCGCACACACGGAGGCTGACTCCCTGGGCACCCAGCAGCTGCCTCACACACGTAGCTTCCCTAGCGCTCTCCTCCCCAGCAGAGACGTGTGCAGCTGGTTGGGGCCTGCCCCTGCGTGCCTGGGCTCCCGCCCACAGCCCCAGCTCAGGGCAAGCAGCCCCTGAGCCAAGACCTGCAGGAGGCGCAGAGCGCCCCCACCTGGAAGCCGAGTGAACAGCTGGCGGGGAGGCGAGCCTCCTTGAGGGAAGAAGAGGAAGCCCAGCCTCGTTTGGCTCAAGCCCTACTTGGCTGGAGCCGAGTGCGCCTCCAGGACGGCAGAGCTCCAGCTCTGCTCAGAGGCCCGTTCTTGCAGAGTTGCTGGCGCGAGGCTGCTCTGCCCTGGGCGAGCCTTGCCCAGACTTGCCTCGCTGCTAGGCTTCCTGCCCAGGAAGGAGCAGGCTGCGCGAGGCTGGGAGACGCCACTGGCGCCTTCCTGGCCTCAGCTCCGCTCCTGCCTTGCCTTTACACCTAGGCCCCAGGCGTCCTTGGGGAGGGCTTAGGGGCCGGTGGCTTGCACACTGCCACGGGCTCCAGCAGGAAGAGCTCTGTGCGAGGGAAGGGAAGGGCCAGTGCAGGGCTCCTCCAGCGGTTGCTTGGCCGCCCAGACTCAGCGCCGCACGGAGTGCACCAGGCTCCCAGGGCCCCTGGCTGGGGTCTGCAGCCCCGCACACCCGGAGGCTGACTCCCTGGGCACCCAGCAGCTGCCTCACACACGTAGCTTCCCTAGCGCTCTCCTCCCCAGCAGAGACGTGTGCAGCTGGTTGGGGCCTGCCCCTGCGTGCCTGGGCTCCCGCCCACAGCCCCAGCTCAGGGCAAGCAGCCCCTGAGCCAAGACCTGCAGGAGGCGCAGAGCGCCCCCACCTGGAAGCCGAGTGAACAGCTGGCGGGGAGGCGAGCCTCCTCGAGGGAAGAAGAGGCAGCCCAGCCTCGTTTGGCTCAAGCCCTACTTGGCTGGAGCCGAGTGCGCCTCCAGGACGGCAGAGCTCCAGCTCTGCTCAGAGGCCCGTTCTGGCAGAGTTGCTGGCGCGAGTCTGCTCTGCCCTGGGCGAGCCTTGCCCAGACTTGCCTCGCTGCTAGGCTTCCTGCCCAGGAAGGAGCAGGCTGCGCGAGGCTCGGAGACGCCACTGGCGCCTTCCTGGCCTCAGCTCCGCTCCTGCCTTGCCTTTGCACCTAGGCCCCAGGCGTCCTTGGGGAGGGCTTAGGGGCCGGTGGCTTGCACACTGCCAAGGGCTGCAGCAGGAAGAGCTCTGTGCGAGGGAAGGGAAGGGCCAGTGCAGGGCTCCTCCAGAGGTTGCTTGGCCGCCCAGACTCAGCGCCGCACGGAGTGCACCAGGCTCCCAGGGCCACTGGCTGGGGTCTGCAGCCCCGCACACCCGGAGGCTGACTCCCTGGGCGCCCAGCAGCTGCCTCACACACGTAGCTTCCCTAGCGCTCTCCTCCCCAGCAGAGACGTGTGCAGCTGGTTGGGGCCTGCCCCTGCGTGCCTGGGCTCCCGCCCACAGCCCCAGCTCAGGGCAAGCAGCCCCTGAGCCAAGACCTGCAGGAGGCGCAGAGCGCCCCCACCTGGAAGCCGAGTGAACAGCTGGCGGGGAGGCGAGCCTCCTCGAGGGAAGAAGAGGAAGCCCAGCCTCGTTTGGCTCAAGCCCTACTTGGCTGGAGCCGAGTGCGCCTCCAGGACGGCAGAGCTCCACCTCTGCTCAGAGGCCCGTTCTGGCAGAGTTGCTGGCGCGAGGCTGCTCTGCCCTGGGCGAGCCTTGCCCAGACTTGCCTCGCTGCTAGGCTTCCCGCCCAGGAAGGAGCAGGCTGCGCGAGGCTGGGAGACGCCACTGGCGCCTTCCTGTCCTCAGCTCCGCTCCTGCCTTGCCTTTACACCTAGGCCCCAGGCGTCCTTGGGGAGGGCTTAGGGGCCGGTGGCTTGCACACTGCCAAGGGCTCCAGCAGGAAGAGCTCTGTGCGAGGGAAGGGAAGGGCCAGTGCAGGGCTCCTCCAGCGGTTGCTTGGCCGCCCAGACTCAGCGCCGCACGGAGTGCACCAGGCTCCCAGGGCCCCTGGCTGGGGTCTGCAGCCCCGCACACCCGGAGGCTGACTCCCTGGGCGCCCAGCAGCTGCCTCACACACGTAGCTTCCCTAGCGCTCTCCTCCCCAGCAGAGACGTGTGCAGCTGGTTGGGGCCTGCCCCTGCGTGCCTGGGCTCCCGCCCACAGCCCCAGCTCAGGGCAAGCAGCCCCTGAGCCAAGACCTGCAGGAGGCGCAGAGCGCCCCCACCTGGAAGCCGAGTGAACAGCTGGCGGGGAGGCGAGCCTCCTCGAGGGAAGAAGAGGCAGCCCAGCCTCGTTTGGCTCAAGCCCTACTTGGCTGGAGCAGAGTGCGCCTCCAGGACGGCAGAGCTCCAGCTCTGCTCAGAGGCCCGTTCTTGCAGAGTTGCTGGCGCGAGGCTGCTCTGCCCTGGGCGAGCCTTGCCCAGACTTGCCTCGCTGCTAGGCTTCCTGCCCAGGAAGGAGCAGGCTGCGCGAGGCTTGGAGACGCCACTGGCGCCTTCCTGGCCTCAGCTCCGCTCCTGCCTTGCCTTTGCACCTAGGCCCCAGGCGTCCTTGGGGAGGGCTTAGGGGCCGGTGGCTTGCACACTGCCAAGGGCTGCAGCAGGAAGAGCTCTGTGCGAGGGAAGGGAAGGGCCAGTGCAGGGCTCCTCCAGCGGTTGCTTGGCCGCCCAGACTCAGCGCCGCACGGAGTGCACCAGGCTCCCAGGGCCCCTGGCTGGGGTCTGCAGCCCCGCACACCCGGAAGCTGACTCCCTGGGCGCCCAGCAGCTGCCTCACACACGTAGCTTCCCTAGCGCTCTCCTCCCCAGCAGAGACGTGTGCAGCTGGTTGGGGCCTGCCCCTGCGTGCCTGGGCTCCCGCCCACAGCCCCAGCTCAGGGCAAGCAGCCCCTGAGCCAAGACCTGCAGGAGGCGCAGAGCGCCCCCACCTGGAAGCCGAGTGAACAGCTGGCGGGGAGGCGAGCCTCCTCGAGGGAAGAAGAGGCAGCCCAGCCTCGTTTGGCTCAAGCCCTACTTGGCTGGAGCCGAGTGCGCCTCCAGGACGGCAGAGCTCCAGCTCTGCTCAGAGGCCCGTTCTTGCAGAGTTGCTGGCGCGAGGCTGCTCTGCCCTGGGCGAGCCTTGCCCAGACTTGCCTCGCTGCTAGGCTTCCTGCCCAGGAAGGAGCAGGCTGCGCGAGGCTGGGAGACGCCACTGGCGCCTTCCTGGCCTCAGCTCCGCTCCTGCCTTGCCTTTGCACCTAGGCCCCAGGCGTCCTTGGGGAGGGCTTAGGGGCCGGTGGCTTGCACACTGCCAAGGGCTCCAGCAGGAAGATCTCTGTGCGAGGGAAGGGAAGGGCCAGTGCAGGGCTCCTCCAGAGGTTGCTTGGCCGCCCAGACTCAGCGCCGCACGGAGTGCACCAGGCTCCCAGGGCCCCTGGCTGGGGTCTGCAGCCCCGCACACACGGAGGCTGACTCCCTGGGCACCCAGCAGCTGCCTCACACACGTAGCTTCCCTGGCGCTCTCCTCCCCAGCAGAGACGTGTGCAGCTGGTTGGGGCCTGCCCCTGCGTGCCTGGGCTCCCGCCCACAGCCCCAGCTCAGGGCAAGCAGCCCCTGAGCCAAGACCTGCAGGAGGCGCAGAGCGCCCCCACCTGGAAGCCGAGTGAACAGCTGGCGGGGAGGCGAGCCTCCTCGAGGGAAGAAGAGGAAGCCCAGCCTCGTTTGGTTCAAGCCCTACTTGGCTGGAGCCGAGTGCGCCTCCAGGACGGCAGAGCTCCACCTCTGCTCAGAGGCCCGTTCTGGCAGAGTTGCTGGCGCGAGGCTGCTCTGCCCTGGGCGAGCCTTGCCCAGACTTGCCTCGCTGCTAGGCTTCCCGCCCAGGAAGGAGCAGGCTGCGCGAGGCTGGGAGACGCCACTGGCGCCTTCCTGGCCTCAGCTCCGCTCCTGCCTTGCCTTTACACCTAGGCCCCAGGCGTCCTTGGGGAGGGCTTAGGGGCCGGTGGCTTGCACACTGCCACGGGCTCCAGCAGGAAGAGCTCTGTGCGAGGGAAGGGAAGGGCCAGTGCAGGGCTCCTCCAGCGGTTGCTTGGCCGCCCAGACTCAGCGCCGCACGGAGTGCACCAGGCTCCCAGGGCCCCTGGCTGGGGTCTGCAGCCCCGCACACCCGGAGGCTGACTCCCTGGGCGCCCAGCAGCTGCCTCACACACGTAGCTTCCCTAGCGCTCTCCTCCCCAGCAGAGACGTGTGCAGCTGGTTGGGGCCTGCCCCTGCGTGCCTGGGCTCCCGCCCACAGCCCCAGCTCAGGGCAAGCAGCCCCTGAGCCAAGACCTGCAGGAGGCGCAGAGCGCCCCCACCTGGAAGCCGAGTGAACAGCTGGCGGGGAGGCGAGCCTCCTCGAGGGAAGAAGAGGCAGCCCAGCCTCGTTTGGCTCAAGCTCTACTTGGCTGGAGCAGAGTGCGCCTCCAGGACGGCAGAGCTCCAGCTCTGCTCAGAGGCCCTTTCTTGCAGAGTTGCTGGCGCGAGGCTGCTCTGCCCTGGGCGAGCCTTGCCCAGACTTGCCTCGCTGCTAGGCTTCCTGCCCAGGAAGGAGCAGGCTGCGCGAGGCTCGGAGACGCCACTGGCGCCTTCCTGGCCTCAGCTCCGCTCCTGCCTTGCCTTTGCACCTAGGCCCCAGGCGTCCTTGGGGAGGGCTTAGGGGCCGGTGGCTTGCACACTGCCAAGGGCTGCAGCAGGAAGAGCTCTGTGCGAGGGAAGGGAAGGGCCAGTGCAGGGCTCCTCCAGAGGTTGCTTGGCCGCCCAGACTCAGCGCCGCACGGAGTGCACCAGGCTCCCAGGGCCACTGGCTGGGGTCTGCAGCCCCGCACACCCGGAGGCTGACTCCCTGGGCGCCCAGCAGCTGCCTCACACACGTAGCTTCCCTAGCGCTCTCCTCCCCAGCAGAGACGTGTGCAGCTGGTTGGGGCCTGCCCCTGCGTGCCTGGGCTCCCGCCCACAGCCCCAGCTCAGGGCAAGCAGCCCCTGAGCCAAGACCTGCAGGAGGCGCAGAGCGCCCCCACCTGGAAGCCGAGTGAACAGCTGGCGGGGAGGCGAGCCTCCTCGAGGGAAGAAGAGGCAGCCCAGCCTCGTTTGGCTCAAGCCCTACTTGGCTGGAGCCGAGTGCGCCTCCAGGACGGCAGAGCTCCAGCTCTGCTCAGAGGCCCGTTCTTGCAGAGTTGCTGGCGCGAGGCTGCTCTGCCCTGGGCGAGCCTTGCCCAGACTTGCCTCGCTGCTAGGCTTCCTGCCCATGAAGGAGCAGGCTGCGCGAGGCTGGGAGACGCCACTGGCGCCTTCCTGGCCTCAGCTCCGCTCCTGCCTTGCCTTTACACCTAGGCCCCAGGCGTCCTTGGGGAGGGCTTAGGGGCCGGTGGCTTGCACACTGCCAAGGGCTCCAGCAGGAAGAGCTCTGTGCGAGGGAAGGGAAGGGCCAGTGCAGGGCTCCTCCAGCGGTTGCTTGGCCGCCCAGACTCAGCGCCGCACGGAGTGCACCAGGCTCCCAGGGCCCCTGGCTGGGGTCTGCAGTCCCGCACACCCGGAGGCTGACTCCCTGGGAGCCCAGCAGCTGCCTCACACACGTAGCTTCCCTAGCGTTCTCCTCCCCAGCAGAGACGTGTGCAGCTGGTTGGGGCCTGCCCCTGCGTGCCTGGGCTCCCGCCCACAGCCCCAGCTCAGGGCAAGCAGCCCCTGAGCCAAGACCTGCAGGAGGCGCAGAGCGCCCCCACCTGGAAGCCGAGTGAACAGCTGGCGGGGAGGCGAGCCTCCTCGAGGGAAGAAGAGGCAGCCCAGCCTCGTTTGGCTCAAGCCCTACTTGGCTGGAGCCGAGTGCGCCTCCAGGACGGCAGAGCTCCAGCTCTGCTCAGAGGCCCGTTCTGGCAGAGTTGCTGGCGCGAGGCTGCTCTGCCCTGGGCGAGCCTTGCCCAGACTTGCCTCGCTGCTAGGCTTCCCGCCCAGGAAGGAGCAGGCTGCGCGAGGCTGGGAGACGCCACTGGCGCCTTCCTGGCCTCAGCTCCGCTCCTGCCTTGCCTTTGCACCTAGGCCCCAGGCGTCCTTGGGGAGGGCTTAGGGGCCGGTGGCTTGCACACTGCCAAGGGCTGCAGCAGGAAGAGCTCTGTGCGAGGGAAGGGAAGGGCCAGTGCAGGGCTCCTCCAGCGGTTGCTTGGCCGCCCAGACTCAGCGCCGCACGGAGTGCACCAGGCTCCCAGGGCCCCTGGCTGGGGTCTGCAGCCCCGCACACCCGGAAGCTGACTCCCTGGGCGCCCAGCAGCTGCCTCACACACGTAGCTTCCCTAGCGCTCTCCTCCCCAGCAGAGACGTGTGCAGCTGGTTGGGGCCTGCCCCTGCGTGCCTGGGCTCCCGCCCACAGCCCCAGCTCAGGGCAAGCAGCCCCTGAGCCAAGACCTGCAGGAGGCGCAGAGCGCCCCCACCTGGAAGCCGAGTGAACAGCTGGCGGGGAGGCGAGCCTCCTCGAGGGAAGAAGAGGCAGCCCAGCCTCGTTTGGCTCAAGCCCTACTTGGCTGGAGCCGAGTGCGCCTCCAGGACGGCAGAGCTCCACCTCTGCTCAGAGGCCCGTTCTGGCAGAGTTGCTGGCGCGAGGCTGCTCTGCCCTGGGCGAGCCTTGCCCAGACTTGCCTCGCTGCTAGGATTCCCGCCCAGGAAGGAGCAGGCTGCGCGAGGCTGGGAGACGCCACTGGCGCCTTCCTGGCCTCAGCTCCGCTCCTGCCTTGCCTTTGCACCTAGGCTCCAGGCTTCCTTGGGGAGGGCTTAGGGGCCGGTGGCTTGCACACTGCCAAGGGCTGCAGCAGGAAGAGCTCTGTGCGAGGGAAGGGAAGGGCCAGTGCAGGGCTCCTCCAGCGGTTGCTTGGCCGCCCAGACTCAGCGCCGCACGGAGTGCACCAGGCTCCCAGGGCCCCTGGCTGGGGTCTGCAGCCCCGCACACCCGGAAGCTGACTCCCTGGGCGCCCAGCAGCTGCCTCACACATGTAGCTTCCCTAGCGCTCTCCTCCCCAGCAGAGACGTGTGCAGCTGGTTGGGGCCTGCCCCTGCGGGCCTGGGCTCCCGCCCACAGCCCCAGCTCAGGGCAAGCAGCCCCTGAGCCAAGACCTGCAGGAGGCGCAGAGCGCCCCCACCTGGAAGCCGAGTGAACAGCTGGCGGGGAGGCGAGCCTCCTCGAGGGAAGAAGAGGCAGCCCAGCCTCGTTTGGCTCAAGCCCTACTTGGCTGGAGCCGAGTGCGCCTCCAGGACGGCAGAGCTCCAGCTCTGCTCAGAGGCCCGTTCTTGCAGAGTTGCTGGCGCGAGGCTGCTCTGCCCTGGGCGAGCCTTGCCCAGACTTGCCTCGCTGCTAGGCTTCCTGCCCAGGAAGGAGCAGGCTGCGCGAGGCTGGGAGACGCCACTGGCGCCTTCCTGGCCTCAGCTCCGCTCCTGCCTTGCCTTTGCACCTAGGCCCCAGGCGTCCTTGGGGAGTGCTTAGGGGCCGGTGGCTTGCACACTGCCAAGGGCTGCAGCAGGAAGAGCTCTGTGCGAGGGAAGGGAAGGGCCAGTGCAGGGCTCCTCCAGAGGTTGCTTGGCCGCCCAGACTCAGCGCCGCACGGAGTGCACCAGGCTCCCAGGGCCACTGGCTGGGGTCTGCAGCCCCGCACACCCGGAGGCTGACTCCCTGGGCGCCCAGCAGCTGCCTCACACACGTAGCTTCCCTAGCGCTCTCCTCCCCAGCAGAGACGTGTGCAGCTGGTTGGGGCCTGCCCCTGCGTGCCTGGGCTCCCGCCCACAGCCCCAGCTCAGGGCAAGCAGCCCCTGAGCCAAGACCTGCAGGAGGCGCAGAGCGCCCCCACCTGGAAGCCGAGTGAACAGCTGGCGGGGAGGCGAGCCTCCTCGAGGGAAGAAGAGGCAGCCCAGCCTCGTTTGGCTCAAGCCCTACTTGGCTGGAGCCGAGTGCGCCTCCAGGACGGCAGAGCTCCAGCTCTGCTCAGAGGCCCGTTCTTGCAGAGTTGCTGGCGCGAGGCTGCTCTGCCCTGGGCGAGCCTTGCCCAGACTTGCCTCGCTGCTAGGCTTCCTGCCCATGAAGGAGCAGGCTGTGCGAGGCTGGGAGACGCCACTGGCGCCTTCCTGGCCTCAGCTCCGCTCCTGCCTTGCCTTTACACCTAGGCCCCAGGCGTCCTTGGGGAGGGCTTAGGGGCCGGTGGCTTGCACACTGCCAAGGTCTCCAGCAGGAAGAGCTCTGTGCGAGGGAAGGGAAGGGCCAGTGCAGGGCTCCTCCAGCGGTTGCTTGGCCGCCCAGACTCAGCGCCGCACGGAGTGCACCAGGCTCCCAGGGCCCCTGGCTGGGGTCTGCAGTCCCGCACACCCGGAGGCTGACTCCCTGGGAGCCCAGCAGCTGCCTCACACACGTAGCTTCCCTAGCGTTCTCCTCCCCAGCAGAGACGTGTGCAGCTGGTTGGGGCCTGCCCCTGCGTGCCTGGGCTCCCGCCCACAGCCCCAGCTCAGGGCAAGCAGCCCCTGAGCCAAGACCTGCAGGAGGCGCAGAGCGCCCCCACCTGGAAGCCGAGTGAACAGCTGGCGGGGAGGCGAGCCTCCTCGAGGGAAGAAGAGGCAGCCCAGCCTCGTTTGGCTCAAGCCCTACTTGGCTGGAGCCGAGTGCGCCTCCAGGACGGCAGAGCTCCAGCTCTGCTCAGAGGCCAGTTCTGGCAGAGTTGCTGGCGCGAGGCTGCTCTGCCCTGGGCGAGCCTTGCCCAGACTTGCCTCGCTGCTAGGCTTCCTGCCCATGAAGGAGCAGGCTGCGCGAGGCTGGGAGACGCCACTGGCGCCTTCCTGGCCTCAGCTCCGCTCCTGCCTTGCCTTTACACCTAGGCCCCAGGCGTCCTTGGGGAGGGCTTAGGGGCCGGTGGCTTGCACACTGCCAAGGTCTCCAGCAGGAAGAGCTCTGTGCGAGGGAAGGGAAGGGCCAGTGCAGGGCTCCTCCAGCGGTTGCTTGGCCGCCCAGACTCAGCGCCGCACGGAGTGCACCAGGCTCCCAGGGCCCCTGGCTGGGGTCTGCAGTCCCGCACACCCGGAGGCTGACTCCCTGGGAGCCCAGCAGCTGCCTCACACACGTAGCTTCCCTAGCGTTCTCCTCCCCAGCAGAGACGTGTGCAGCTGGTTGGGGCCTGCCCCTGCGTGCCTGGGCTCCCGCCCACAGCCCCAGCTCAGGGCAAGCAGCCCCTGAGCCAAGACCTGCAGGAGGCGCAGAGCGCCCCCACCTGGAAGCCGAGTGAACAGCTGGCGGGGAGGCGAGCCTCCTCGAGGGAAGAAGAGGCAGCCCAGCCTCGTTTGGCTCAAGCCCTACTTGGCTGGAGCCGAGTGCGCCTCCAGGACGGCAGAGCTCCAGCTCTGCTCAGAGGCCCGTTCTGGCAGAGTTGCTGGCGCGAGGCTGCTCTGCCCTGGGCGAGCCTTGCCCAGACTTGCCTCGCTGCTAGGCTTCCCGCCCAGGAAGGAGCAGGCTGCGCGAGGCTCAGAGACGCCACTGGCGCCTTCCTGGCCTCAGCTCCGCTCCTGCCTTGCCTTTGCACCTAGGCCCCAGGCGTCCTCGGGGAGGGCTTAGTGGCCGGTGGCTTGCACACTGCCAAGGGCTGCAGCAGGAAGAGCTCTGTGCGAGGGAAGGGAAGGGCCAGTGCAGGGCTCCTCCAGCGGTTGCTTGGCCGCCCAGACTCAGCGCCGCACGGAGTGCACCAGGCTCCCAGGGCCCCTGGCTGGGGTCTGCAGCCCCGCACACCCGGAAGCTGACTCCCTGGGCGCCCAGCAGCTGCCTCACACACGTAGCTTCCCTAGCGCTCTCCTCCCCAGCAGAGACGTGTGCAGCTGGGTGGGGCCTGCCCCTGCGTGCCTGGGCTCCCGCCCACAGCCCCAGCTCAGGGCAAGCAGCCCCTGAGCCAAGACCTGCAGGAGGCGCAGAGCGCCCCCACCTGGAAGCCGAGTGAACAGCTGGCGGGGAGGCGAGCCTCCTCGAGGGAAGAAGAGGCAGCCCAGCCTCGTTTGGCTCAAGCCCTACTTGGCTGGAGCCGAGTGCGCCTCCAGGACGGCAGAGCTCCAGCTCTGCTCAGAGGCCCGTTCTTGCAGAGTTGCTGGCGCGAGGCTGCTCTGCCCTGGGCGAGCCTTGCCCAGACTTGCCTCGCTGCTAGGCTTCCTGCCCAGGAAGGAGCAGGCTGCGCGAGGCTCGGAGACGCCACTGGCGCCTTCCTGGCCTCAGCTCCGCTCCTGCCTTGCCTTTGCACTTAGGCCCCAGGCGTCCTTGGGGAGGGCTTAGGGGCCGGTGGCTTGCACACTGCCAAGGGCTCCAGCAGGAAGAGCTCTGTGCGAGGGAAGGGAAGGGCCAGTGCAGGGCTCCTCCAGAGGTTGCTTGGCCGCCCAGACTCAGCGCCGCACGGAGTGCACCAGGCTCCCAGGGCCCCTGGCTGGGGTCTGCAGCCCCGCACACACGGAGGCTGACTCCCTGGGCACCCAGCAGCTGCCTCACACACGTAGCTTCCCTAGCGCTCTCCTCCCCAGCAGAGACGTGTGCAGCTGGTTGGGGCCTGCCCCTGCGTGCCTGGGCTCCCGCCCACAGCCCCAGCTCAGGGCAAGCAGCCCCTGAGCCAAGACCTGCAGGAGGCGAAGAGCGCCCCCACCTGGAAGCCGAGTGAACAGCTGGCGGGGAGGCGAGCCTCCTCGAGGGAAGAAGAGGCAGCCCAGCCTCGTTTGGCTCAAGCCCTACTTGGCTGGAGCAGAGTGCGCCTCCAGGACGGCAGAGCTCCAGCTCTGCTCAGAGGCCCGTTCTGGCAGAGTTGCTGGCGCGAGGCTGCTCTGCCCTGGGCGAGCCTTGCCCAGACTTGCCTCGCTGCTAGGCTTCCTGCCCAGGAAGGAGCAGGCTGCGCGAGGCTCGGAGACGCCACTGGCGCCTTCCTGGCCTCAGCTCCGCTCCTGCCTTGCCTTTGCACCTAGGCCCCAGGCGTCCTTGGGGAGGGCTTAGGGGCCGGTGGCTTGCACACTGCCAAGGGCTGCAGCAGGAAGAGCTCTGTGCGAGGGAAGGGAAGGGCCAGTGCAGGGCTCCTCCAGAGGTTGCTTGGCCGCCCAGACTCAGCGCCGCACGGAGTGCACCAGGCTCCCAGGGCCACTGGCTGGGGTCTGCAGCCCCGCACACCCGGAGGCTGACTCCCTGGGCGCCCAGCAGCTGCCTCACACACGTAGCTTCCCTAGCGCTCTCCTCCCCAGCAGAGACGTGTGCAGCTGGTTGGGGCCTGCCCCTGCGTGCCTGGGCTCCCGCCCACAGCCCCAGCTCAGGGCAAGCAGCCCCTGAGCCAAGACCTGCAGGAGGCGCAGAGCGCCCCCACCTGGAAGCCGAGTGAACAGCTGGCGGGGAGGCGAGCCTCCTCGAGGGAAGAAGAGGCAGCCCAGCCTCGTTTGGCTCAAGCCCTACTTGGCTGGAGCCGAGTGCGCCTCCAGGACGGCAGAGCTCCAGCTCTGCTCAGAGGCCCGTTCTTGCAGAGTTGCTGGCGCGAGGCTGCTCTGCCTGGGCGAGCCTTGCCCAGACTTGCCTCGCTGCTAGGCTTCCTGCCCATGAAGGAGCAGGCTGCGCGAGGCTGGGAGACGCCACTGGCGCCTTCCTGGCCTCAGCTCCGCTCCTGCCTTGCCTTTACACCTAGGCTCCAGGCGTCCTTGGGGAGGGCTTAAGGGCCGGTGGTTTGCACACTGCCAAGGTCTCCAGCAGGAAGAGCTCTGTGCGAGGGAAGGGAAGGGCCAGTGCAGGGCTCCTCCAGCGGTTGCTTGGCCGCCCAGACTCAGCGCCGCACGGAGTGCACCAGGCTCCCAGGGCCCCTGGCTGGGGTCTGCAGCCCCGCACACCCGGAGGCTGACTCCCTGGGCGCCCAGCAGCTGCCTCACACACGTAGCTTCCCTAGCGTTCTCCTCCCCAGCAGAGACGTGTGCAGCTGGTTGGGGCCTGCCCCTGCGTGCCTGGGCTCCCGCCCACAGCCCCAGCTCAGGGCAAGCAGCCCCTGAGCCAAGACCTGCAGGAGGCGCAGAGCGCCCCCACCTGGAAGCCGAGTGAACAGCTGGCGGGGAGGCGAGCCTCCTCGAGGGAAGAAGAGGCAGCCCAGCCTCGTTTGGCTCAAGCCCTACTTGGCTGGAGCCGAGTGCGCCTCCAGGACGGCAGAGCTCCAGCTCTGCTCAGAGGCCCGTTCTGGCAGAGTTGCTGGCGCGAGGCTGCTCTGCCCTGGGCGAGCCTTGCCCAGACGTGCCTCGCTGCTAGGCTTCCCGCCCAGGAAGGAGCAGGCTGCGCGAGGCTGGGAGACGCCACTGGCGCCTTCCTGGCCTCAGCTCTGCTCCTGCCTTGCCTTTGCACCTAGGCCCCAGGCGTCCTTGGGGAGGGCTTAGGGGCCGGTGGCTTGCACACTGCCAAGGGCTGCAGCAGGAAGAGCTCTGTGCGAGGGAAGGGAAGGGCCAGTGCAGGGCTCCTCCAGCGGTTGCTTGGCCGCCCAGACTCAGCGCCGCACGGAGTGCACCAGGCTCCCAGGGCCCCTGGCTGGGGTCTGCAGCCCCGCACACCCGGAGGCTGACTCCCTGGGCGCCCAGCAGCTGCCTCACACACGTAGCTTCCCTAGCGTTCTCCTCCCCAGCAGAGACGTGTGCAGCTGGTTGGGGCCTGCCCCTGCGTGCCTGGGCTCCCGCCCACAGCCCCAGCTCAGGGCAAGCAGCCCCTGAGCCAAGACCTGCAGGAGGCGCAGAGCGCCCCCACCTGGAAGCCGAGTGAACAGCTGGCGGGGAGGCGAGCCTCCTCGAGGGAAGAAGAGGCAGCCCAGCCTCGTTTGGCTCAAGCCCTACTTGGCTGGAGCCGAGTGCGCCTCCAGGACGGCAGAGCTCCAGCTCTGCTCAGAGGCCCGTTCTGGCAGAGTTGCTGGCGCGAGGCTGCTCTGCCCTGGGCGAGCCTTGCCCAGACTTGCCTCGCTGCTAGGCTTCCCGCCCAGGAAGGAGCAGGCTGCGCGAGGCTGGGAGACGCCACTGGCGCCTTCCTGGCCTCAGCTCTGCTCCTGCCTTGCCTTTGCACCTAGGCCCCAGGCGTCCTTGGGGAGGGCTTAGGGGCCGGTGGCTTGCACACTGCCAAGGGCTGCAGCAGGAAGAGCTCTGTGCGAGGGAAGGGAAGGGCCAGTGCAGGGCTCCTCCAGCGGTTGCTTGGCCGCCCAGACTCAGCGCCGCACGGAGTGCACCAGGCTCCCAGGGCCCCTGGCTGGGGTCTGCAGCCCCGCACACCCGGAAGCTGACTCCCTGGGCGCCCAGCAGCTGCCTCACACACGTAGCTTCCCTAGCGCTCTCCTCCCCAGCAGAGACGTTTGCAGCTGGTTGGGGCCTGCCCCTGCGTGCCTGGGCTCCCGCCCACAGCCCCAGCTCAGGGCAAGCAGCCCCTGAGCCAAGACCTGCAGGAGGCGCAGAGCGCCCCCACCTGGAAGCCGAGTGAACAGCTGGCGGGGAGGCGAGCCTCCTCGAGGGAAGAAGAGGCAGCCCAGCCTCGTTTGGCTCAAGCCCTACTTGGCTGGAGCCGAGTGCGCCTCCAGGACGGCAGAGCTCCAGCTCTGCTCAGAGGCCCGTTCTTGCAGAGTTGCTGGCGCGAGGCTGCTCTGCCCTGGGCGAGCCTTGCCCAGACTTGCCTCGCTGCTAGGCTTCCTGCCCATGAAGGAGCAGGCTGCGCGAGGCTGGGAGACGCCACTGGCGCCTTCCTGGCCTCAGCTCCGCTCCTGCCTTGCCTTTACACCTAGGCCCCAGGCGTCCTTGGGGAGGGCTTAGGGGCCGGTGGCTTGCACACTGCCAAGGGCTCCAGCAGGAAGAGCTCTGTGCGAGGGAAGGGAAGGGCCAGTGCAGGGCTCCTCCAGAGGTTGCTTGGCCGCCCAGACTCAGCGCCGCACGGAGTGCACCAGGCTCCCAGGGCCCCTGGCTGGGGTCTGCAGCCCCGCACACACGGAGGCTGACTCCCTGGGCACCCAGCAGCTGCCTCACACACGTAGCTTCCCTAGCGCTCTCCTCCCCAGCAGAGACGTGTGCAGCTGGTTGGGGCCTGCCCCTGCGTGCCTGGGCTCCCGCCCACAGCCCCAGCTCAGGGCAAGCAGCCCCTGAGCCAAGACCTGCAGGAGGCGCAGAGCGCCCCCACCTGGAAGCCGAGTGAACAGCTGGCGGGGAGGCGAGCCTCCTCGAGGGAAGAAGAGGCAGCCCAGCCTCGTTTGGCTCAAGCCCTACTTGGCTGGAGCCGAGTGCGCCTCCAGGACGGCAGAGCTCCAGCTCTGCTCAGAGGCCCGTTCTTGCAGAGTTGCTGGCGCGAGGCTGCTCTGCCCTGGGCGAGCCTTGCCCAGACTTGCCTCGCTGCTAGGCTTCCTGCCCAGGAAGGAGCAGGCTGCGCGAGGCTGGGAGACGCCACTGGCGCCTTCCTGGCCTCAGCTCCGCTCCTGCCTTGCCTTTGCACCTAGGCCCCAGGCGTCCTTGGGGAGGGCTTAGGGGCCGGTGGCTTGCACACTGCCAAGGGCTCCAGCAGGAAGAGCTCTGTGCGAGGGAAGGGAAGGGCCAGTGCAGGGCTCCTCCAGAGGTTGCTTGGCCGCCCAGACTCAGCGCCGCACGGAGTGCACCAGGCTCCCAGGGCCCCTGGCTGGGGTCTGCAGCCCCGCACACACGGAGGCTGACTCCCTGGGCACCCAGCAGCTGCCTCACACACGTAGCTTCCCTAGCGCTCTCCTCCCCAGCAGAGACGTGTGCAGCTGGTTGGGGCCTGCCCCTGCGTGCCTGGGCTCCCGCCCACAGCCCCAGCTCAGGGCAAGCAGCCCCTGAGCCAAGACCTGCAGGAGGCGCAGAGCGCCCCCACCTGGAAGCCGAGTGAACAGCTGGCGGGGAGGCGAGCCTCCTCGAGGGAAGAAGAGGAAGCCCAGCCTCGTTTGGCTCAAGCCCTACTTGGCTGGAGCCGAGTGCGCCTCCAGGACGGCAGAGCTCCACCTCTGCTCAGAGGCCCGTTCTGGCAGAGTTGCTGGCGCGAGGCTGCTCTGCCCTGGGCGAGCCTTGCCCAGACTTGCCTCGCTGCTAGGCTTCCCGCCCAGGAAGGAGCAGGCTGCGCGAGGCTGGGAGACGCCACTGGCGCCTTCCTGGCCTCAGCTCCGCTCCTGCCTTGCCTTTACACCTAGGCCCCAGGCGTCCTTGGGGAGGGCTTAGGGGCCGGTGGCTTGCACACTGCCACGGGCTCCAGCAGGAAGAGCTCTGTGCGAGGGAAGGGAAGGGCCAGTGCAGGGCTCCTCCAGCGGTTGCTTGGCCGCCCAGGCTCAGCGCCGCACGGAGTGCACCAGGCTCCCAGGGCCCCTGGCTGGGGTCTGCAGCCCCGCACACCCGGAGGCTGACTCCCTGGGCGCCCAGCAGCTGCCTCACACACGTAGCTTCCCTAGCGCTCTCCTCCCCAGCAGAGACGTGTGCAGCTGGTTGGGGCCTGCCCCTGCGTGCCTGGGCTCCCGCCCACAGCCCCAGCTCAGGGCAAGCAGCCCCTGAGCCAAGACCTGCAGGAGGCGCAGAGCGCCCCCACCTGGAAGCCGAGTGAACAGCTGGCGGGGAGGCGAGCCTCCTCGAGGGAAGAAGAGGCAGCCCAGCCTCGTTTGGCTCAAGCCCTACTTGGCTGGAGCAGAGTGCGCCTCCAGGACGGCAGAGCTCCAGCTCTGCTCAGAGGCCCGTTCTGGCAGAGTTGCTGGCGCGAGGCTGCTCTGCCCTGGGCGAGCCTTGCCCAGACTTGCCTCGCTGCTAGGCTTCCTGCCCAGGAAGGAGCAGGCTGCGCGAGGCTGGGAGACGCCACTGGCGCCTTCCTGGCCTCAGCTCCGCTCCTGCCTTGCCTTTACACCTAGGCCCCAGGCGTCCTTGGGGAGGGCTTAGGGGCCGGTGGCTTGCACACTGCCACGGGCTCCAGCAGGAAGAGCTCTGTGCGAGGGAAGGGAAGGGTCAGTGCAGGGCACCTCCAGCGGTTGCTTGGCCGCCCAGACTCAGCGCCGCACGGAGTGCACCAGGCTCCCAGGGCCCCTGGCTGGGGTCTGCAGCCCCGCACACCCGGAGGCTGACTCCCTGGGCACCCAGCAGCTGCCTCACACACGTAGCTTCCCTAGCGCTCTCCTCCCCAGCAGAGACGTGTGCAGCTGGTTGGGGCCTGCACCTGCGTGCCTGGGCTCCCGCCCACAGCCCCAGCTCAGGGCAAGCAGCCCCTGAGCCAAGACCTGCAGGAGGCGAAGAGCGCCCCACCTGGAAGCCGAGTGAACAGCTGGCGGGGAGGCGAGCCTCCTCGAGGGAAGAAGAGGCAGCCCAGCCTCGTTTGGCTCAAGCCCTACTTGGCTGGAGCAGAGTGCGCCTCCAGGACGGCAGAGCTCCAGCTCTGCTCAGAGGCCCGTTCTGGCAGAGTTGCTGGCGCGAGGCTGCTCTGCCCTGGGCGAGCCTTGCCCAGACTTGCCTCGCTGCTAGGCTTCCTGCCCAGGAAGGAGCAGGCTGCGCGAGGCTCGGAGACGCCACTGGCGCCTTCCTGGCCTCAGCTCCGCTCCTGCCTTGCCTTTGCACCTAGGCCCCAGGCGTCCTTGGGGAGGGCTTAGGGGCCGGTGGCTTGCACACTGCCAAGGGCTGCAGCAGGAAGAGCTCTGTGCGAGGGAAGGGAAGGGCCAGTGCAGGGCTCCTCCAGAGGTTGCTTGGCCGCCCAGACTCAGCGCCGCACGGAGTGCACCAGGCTCCCAGGGCCACTGGCTGGGGTCTGCAACCCCGCACACCCGGAGGCTGACTCCCTGGGCGCCCAGCAGCTGCCTCACACACGTAGCTTCCCTAGCGCTCTCCTCCCCAGCAGAGACGTGTGCAGCTGGTTGGGGCCTGCCCCTGCGTGCCTGGGCTCCCGCCCACAGCCCCAGCTCAGGGCAAGCAGCCCCTGAGCCAAGACCTGCAGGAGGCGCAGAGCGCCCCCACCTGGAAGCCGAGTGAACAGCTGGCGGGGAGGCGAGCCTCCTCGAGGGAAGAAGAGGCAGCCCAGCCTCGTTTGGCTCAAGCCCTACTTGGCTGGAGCCGAGTGGGCCTCCAGGACGGCAGAGCTCCAGCTCTGCTCAGAG
Organism: Ovis canadensis; assembly: GCF_042477335.2. Lineage (NCBI taxonomy): Eukaryota > Metazoa > Chordata > Mammalia > Artiodactyla > Bovidae > Ovis > Ovis canadensis. Next base: position 115,728,699 of record NC_091246.1, read on the forward strand.
GCCCGTTCTTGCAGAGTTGCTGGCGCGAGGCTGCTCTGCCTGGGCGAGCCTTGCCCAGACTTGCCTCGCTGCTAGGCTTCCTGCCCATGAAGGAGCAGGCTGCGCGAGGCTGGGAGACGCCACTGGCGCCTTCCTGGCCTCAGCTCCGCTCCTGCCTTGCCTTTACACCTAGGCCCCAGGCGTCCTTGGGGAGGGCTTAAGGGCCGGTGGTTTGCACACTGCCAAGGTCTCCAGCAGGAAGAGCTCTGTGCGAGTGAAGGGAAGGGCCAGTGCAGGGCTCCTCCAGCGGTTGCTTGGCCGCCCAGACTCAGCGCCGCACAGAGTGCACCAGGCTCCCAGGGCCCCTGGCTGGGGTCTGCAGCCCCGCACACCCGGAGGCTGACTCCCTGGGCGCCCAGCAGCTGCCTCACACACGTAGCTTCCCTAGCGTTCTCCTCCCCAGCAGAGACGTGTGCAGCTGGTTGGGGCCTGCCCCTGCGTGCCTGGGCTCCCGCCCACAGCCCCAGCTCAGGGCAAGCAGCCCCTGAGCCAAGACCTGCAGGAGGCGCAGAGCGCCCCCACCTGGAAGCCGAGTGAACAGCTGGCGGGGAGGCGAGCCTCCTCGAGGGAAGAAGAGGCAGCCCAGCCTCGTTTGGCTCAAGCCCTACTTGGCTGGAGCCGAGTGCGCCTCCAGGACGGCAGAGCTCCAGCTCTGCTCAGAGGCCCGTTCTGGCAGAGTTGCTGGCGCGAGGCTGCTCTGCCCTGGGCGAGCCTTGCCCAGACTTGCCTCGCTGCTAGGCTTCCCGCCCAGGAAGGAGCAGGCTGCGCGAGGCTGGGAGACGCCACTGGCGCCTTCCTGGCCTCAGCTCCGCTCCTGCCTTGCCTTTGCACCTAGGCCCCAGGCGTCCTTGGGGAGGGCTTAGGGGCCGGTGGCTTGCACACTGCCAAGGGCTGCAGCAGGAAGAGCTCTGTGCGAGGGAAGGGAAGGGCCAGTGCAGGGCTCCTCCAGCGGTTGCTTGGCCGCCCAGACTCAGCGCCGCACGGAGTGCACCAGGCTCCCAGGGCCCCTGGCTGGGGTCTGCAGCCCCGCACACCCGGAAGCTGACTCCCTGGGCGCCCAGCAGCTGCCTCACACACGTAGCTTCCCTAGCGCTCTCCTCCCCAGCAGAGACGTGTGCAGCTGGTTGGGGCCTGCCCCTGCGTGCCTGGGCTCCCGCCCACAGCCCCAGCTCAGGGCAAGCAGCCCCTGAGCCAAGACCTGCAGGAGGCGCAGAGCGCCCCCACCTGGAAGCCGAGTGAACAGCTGGCGGGGAGGCGAGCCTCCTCGAGGGAAGAAGAGGCAGCCCAGCCTCGTTTGGCTCAAGCCCTACTTGGCTGGAGCCGAGTGCGCCTCCAGGACGGCAGAGCTCCAGCTCTGCTCAGAGGCCCGTTCTTGCAGAGTTGCTGGCGCGAGGCTGCTCTGCCCTCGGCGAGCCTTGCCCAGACTTGCCTCGCTGCTAGGCTTCCTGCCCAGGAAGGAGCAGGCTGCGCGAGGCTGGGAGACGCCACTGGCGCCTTCCTGGCCTCAGCTCCGCTCCTGCCTTGCCTTTACACCTAGGCCCCAGGCGTCCTTGGGGAGGGCTTAGGGGCCGGTGGCTTGCACACTGCCAAGGGCTCCAGCAGGAAGAGCTCTGTGCGAGGGAAGGGAAGGGCCAGTGCAGGGCTCCTCCAGAGGTTGCTTGGCCGCCCAGACTCAGCGCCGCACGGAGTGCACCAGGCTCCCAGGGCCCCTGGCTGGGGTCTGCAGCCCCGCACACACGGAGGCTGACTCCCTGGGCACCCAGCAGCTGCCTCACACACGTAGCTTCCCTAGCGCTCTCCTCCCCAGCAGAGACGTGTCCAGCTGGTTGGGGCCTGCCCCTGCGTGCCTGGGCTCCCGCCCACAGCCCCAGCTCAGGGCAAGCAGCCCCTGAGCCAAGACCTGCAGGAGGCGCAGAGCGCCCCCACCTGGAAGCCGAGTGAACAGCTGGCGGGGAGGCGAGCCTCCTCGAGGGAAGAAGAGGAAGCCCAGCCTCGTTTGGCTCAAGCCCTACTTGGCTGGAGCCGAGTGCGCCTCCAGGACGGCAGAGCTCCACCTCTGCTCAGAGGCCCGTTCTGGCAGAGTTGCTGGCGCGAGGCTGCTCTGCCCTGGGCGAGCCTTGCCCAGACTTGCCTCGCTGCTAGGCTTCCCGCCCAGGAAGGAGCAGGCTGCGCGAGGCTGGGAGACGCCACTGGCGCCTTCCTGGCCTCAGCTCCGCTCCTGCCTTGCCTTTACACCTAGGCCCCAGGCGTCCTTGGGGAGGGCTTAGGGGCCGGTGGCTTGCACACTGCCACGGGCTCCAGCAGGAAGAGCTCTGTGCGAGGGAAGGGAAGGGCCAGTGCAGGGCTCCTCCAGCGGTTGCTTGGCCGCCCAGGCTCAGCGCCGCACGGAGTGCACCAGGCTCCCAGGGCCCCTGGCTGGGGTCTGCAGCCCCGCACACCCGGAGGCTGACTCCCTGGGCGCCCAGCAGCTGCCTCACACACGTAGCTTCCCTAGCGCTCTCCTCCCCAGCAGAGACGTGTGCAGCTGGTTGGGGCCTGCCCCTGCGTGCCTGGGCTCCCGCCCACAGCCCCAGCTCAGGGCAAGCAGCCCCTGAGCCAAGACCTGCAGGAGGCGCAGAGCGCCCCCACCTGGAAGCCGAGTGAACAGCTGGCGGGGAGGCGAGCCTCCTCGAGGGAAGAAGAGGCAGCCCAGCCTCGTTTGGCTCAAGCCCTACTTGGCTGGAGCCGAGTGCGCCTCCAGGACGGCAGAGCTCCAGCTCTGCTCAGAGGCCCTTTCTTGCAGAGTTGCTGGCGCGAGGCTGCTCTGCCCTGGGCGAGCCTTGCCCAGACTTTCCTCGCTGCTAGGCTTCCTGCCCAGGAAGGAGCAGGCTGCGCGAGGCTCGGAGACGCCACTGGCGCCTTCCTGGCCTCAGCTCCGCTCCTGCCTTGCCTTTGCACCTAGGCCCCAGGCGTCCTTGGGGAGGGCTTAGGGGCCGGTGGCTTGCACACTGCCAAGGGCTGCAGCAGGAAGAGCTCTGTGCGAGGGAAGGGAAGGGCCAGTGCAGGGCTCCTCCAGAGGTTGCTTGGCCGCCCAGACTCAGCGCCGCACGGAGTGCACCAGGCTCCCAGGGCCACTGGCTGGGGTCTGCAGCCCCGCACACCCGGAGGCTGACTCCCTGGGCGCCCAGCAGCTGCCTCACACACGTAGCTTCCCTAGCGCTCTCCTCCCCAGCAGAGACGTGTGCAGCTGGTTGGGGCCTGCCCCTGCGTGCCTGGGCTCCCGCCCACAGCCCCAGCTCAGGGCAAGCAGCCCCTGAGCCAAGACCTGCAGGAGGCGCAGAGCGCCCCCACCTGGAAGCCGAGTGAACAGCTGGCGGGGAGGCGAGCCTCCTCGAGGGAAGAAGAGGCAGCCCAGCCTCGTTTGGCTCAAGCCCTACTTGGCTGGAGCCGAGTGCGCCTCCAGGACGGCAGAGCTCCAGCTCTGCTCAGAGGCCCGTTCTTGCAGAGTTGCTGGCGCGAGGCTGCTCTGCCCTGGGCGAGCCTTGCCCAGACTTGCCTCGCTGCTAGGCTTCCTGCCCATGAAGGAGCAGGCTGCGCGAGGCTGGGAGACGCCACTGGCGCCTTCCTGGCCTCAGCTCCGCTCCTGCCTTGCCTTTACACCTAGGCCCCAGGCGTCCTTGGGGAGGGCTTAGGGGCCGGTGGCTTGCACACTGCCAAGGGCTCCAGCAGGAAGAGCTCTGTGCGAGGGAAGGGAAGGGCCAGTGCAGGGCTCCTCCAGCGGTTGCTTGGCCGCCCAGACTCAGCGCCGCACGGAGTGCACCAGGCTCCCAGGGCCCCTGGCTGGGGTCTGCAGTCCCGCACACCCGGAGGCTGACTCCCTGGGAGCCCAGCAGCTGCCTCACACACGTAGCTTCCCTAGCGTTCTCCTCCCCAGCAGAGACGTGTGCAGCTGGTTGGGGCCTGCCCCTGCGTGCCTGGGCTCCCGCCCACAGCCCCAGCTCAGGGCAAGCAGCCCCTGAGCCAAGACCTGCAGGAGGCGCAGAGCGCCCCCACCTGGAACCCGAGTGAATAGCTGGCGGGGAGGCGAGCCTCCTCGAGGGAAGAAGAGGCAGCCCAGCCTCGTTTGGCTCAAGCCCTACTTGGCTGGAGCCGAGTGCGCCTCCAGGACGGCAGAGCTCCAGCTCTGCTCAGAGGCCCGTTCTGGCAGAGTTGCTGGCGCGAGGCTGCTCTGCCCTGGGCGAGCCTTGCCCAGACTTGCCTCGCTGCTAGGCTTCCCGCCCAGGAAGGAGCAGGCTGCGCGAGGCTGGGAGACGCCACTGGCGCCTTCCTGGCCTCAGCTCCGCTCCTGCCTTGCCTTTGCACCTAGGCCCCAGGCGTCCTTGGGGAGGGCTTAGGGGCCGGTGGCTTGCACACTGCCAAGGGCTGCAGCAGGAAGAGCTCTGTGCGAGGGAAGGGAAGGGCCAGTGCAGGGCTCCTCCAGCGGTTGCTTGGCCGCCCAGACTCAGCGCCGCACGGAGTGCACCAGGCTCCCAGGGCCCCTGGCTGGGGTCTGCAGCCCCGCACACCCGGAAGCTGACTCCCTGGGCGCCCAGCAGCTGCCTCACACACGTAGCTTCCCTAGCGCTCTCCTCCCCAGCAGAGACGTGTGCAGCTGGTTGGGGCCTGCCCCTGCGTGCCTGGGCTCCCGCCCACAGCCCCAGCTCAGGGCAAGCAGCCCCTGAGCCAAGACCTGCAGGAGGCGCAGAGCGCCCCCACCTGGAAGCCGAGTGAACAGCTGGCGGGGAGGCGAGCCTCCTCGAGGGAAGAAGAGGCAGCCCAGCCTCGTTTGGCTCAAGCCCTACTTGGCTGGAGCCGAGTGCGCCTCCAGGACGGCAGAGCTCCAGCTCTGCTCAGAGGCCCGTTCTGGCAGAGTTGCTGGCGCGAGGCTGCTCTGCCCTGGGCGAGCCTTGCCCAGACTTGCCTCGCTGCTAGGCTTCCTGCCCAGGAAGGAGCAATCTGCGCGAGGCTCGGAGACGCCACTGGCGCCTTCCTGGCCTCAGCTCCGCTCCTGCCTTGCCTTTGCACCTAGGCCCCAGGCGTCCTTGGGGAGGGCTTAGGGGCCGGTGGCTTGCACACTGCCAAGGGCTGCAGCAGGAAGAGCTCTGTGCGAGGGAAGGGAAGGGCCAGTGCAGGGCTCCTCCAGAGGTTGCTTGGCCGCCCAGACTCAGCGCCGCACGGAGTGCACCAGGCTCCCAGGGCCACTGGCTGGGGTCTGCAACCCCGCACACCCGGAGGCTGACTCCCTGGGCGCCCAGCAGCTGCCTCACACACGTAGCTTCCCTAGCGCTCTCCTCCCCAGCAGAGACGTGTGCAGCTGGTTGGGGCCTGCCCCTGCGTGCCTGGGCTCCCGCCCACAGCCCCAGCTCAGGGCAAGCAGCCCCTGAGCCAAGACCTGCAGGAGGCGCAGAGCGCCCCCACCTGGAAGCCGAGTGAACAGCTGGCGGGGAGGCGAGCCTCCTCGAGGGAAGAAGAGGCAGCCCAGCCTCGTTTGGCTCAAGCCCTACTTGGCTGGAGCCGAGTGCGCCTCCAGGACGGCAGAGCTCCAGCTCTGCTCAGAGGCCCGTTCTTGCAGAGTTGCTGGCGCGAGGCTGCTCTGCCTGGGCGAGCCTTGCCCAGACTTGCCTCGCTGCTAGGCTTCCTGCCCATGAAGGAGCAGGCTGCGCGAGGCTGGGAGACGCCACTGGCGCCTTCCTGGCCTCAGCTCCGCTCCTGCCTTGCCTTTACACCTAGGCCCCAGGCGTCCTTGGGGAGGGCTTAGGGGCCGGTGGCTTGCACACTGCCAAGGGCTCCAGCAGGAAGAGCTCTGTGCGAGGGAAGGGAAGGGCCAGTGCAGGGCTCCTCCAGAGGTTGCTTGGCCGCCCAGACTCAGCGCCGCACGGAGTGCACCAGGCTCCCAGGGCCCCTGGCTGGGGTCTGCAGCCCCGCACACACGGAGGCTGACTCCCTGGGCACCCAGCAGCTGCCTCACACACGTAGCTTCCCTAGCGCTCTCCTCCCCAGCAGAGACGTGTCCAGCTGGTTGGGGCCTGCCCCTGCGTGCCTGGGCTCCCGCCCACAGCCCCAGCTCAGGGCAAGCAGCCCCTGAGCCAAGACCTGCAGGAGGCGCAGAGCGCCCCCACCTGGAAGCCGAGTGAACAGCTGGCGGGGAGGCGAGCCTCCTCGAGGGAAGAAGAGGAAGCCCAGCCTCGTTTGGCTCAAGCCCTACTTGGCTGGAGCCGAGTGCGCCTCCAGGACGGCAGAGCTCCAGCTCTGCTCAGAGGCCCGTTCTTGCAGAGTTGCTGGCGCGAGGCTGCTCTGCCCTGGGCGAGCCTTGCCCAGACTTGCCTCGCTGCTAGGCTTCCCGCCCAGGAAGGAGCAGGCTGCGCGAGGCTGGGAGACGCCACTGGCGCCTTCCTGGCCTCAGCTCCGCTCCTGCCTTGCCTTTACACCTAGGCCCCAGGCGTCCTTGGGGAGGGCTTAGGGGCCGGTGGCTTGCACACTGCCACGGGCTCCAGCAGGAAGAGCTCTGTGCGAGGGAAGGGAAGGGCCAGTGCAGGGCTCCTCCAGCGGTTGCTTGGCCGCCCAGGCTCAGCGCCGCACGGAGTGCACCAGGCTCCCAGGGCCCCTGGCTGGGGTCTGCAGCCCCGCACACCCGGAGGCTGACTCCCTGGGCGCCCAGCAGCTGCCTCACACACGTAGCTTCCCTAGCGCTCTCCTCCCCAGCAGAGACGTGTGCAGCTGGTTGGGGCCTGCCCCTGCGTGCCTGGGCTCCCGCCCACAGCCCCAGCTCAGGGCAAGCAGCCCCTGAGCCAAGACCTGCAGGAGGCGCAGAGCGCCCCCACCTGGAAGCCGAGTGAACAGCTGGCGGGGAGGCGAGCCTCCTCGAGGGAAGAAGAGGCAGCCCAGCCTCGTTTGGCTCAAGCCCTACTTGGCTGGAGCAGAGTGCGCCTCCAGGACGGCAGAGCTCCAGCTCTGCTCAGAGGCCCTTTCTTGCAGAGTTGCTGGCGCGAGGCTGCTCTGCCCTGGGCGAGCCTTGCCCAGACTTGCCTCGCTGCTAGGCTTCCTGCCCAGGAAGGAGCAGGCTGCGCGAGGCTCAGAGACGCCACTGGCGCCTTCCTGGCCTCAGCTCCGCTCCTGCCTTGCCTTTGCACCTAGGCCCCAGGCGTCCTTGGGGAGGGCTTAGGGGCCGGTGGCTTGCACACAGCCAAGGGCTGCAGCAGGAAGAGCTCTGTGCGAGGGAAGGGAAGGGCCAGTGCAGGGCTCCTCCAGAGGTTGCTTGGCCGCCCAGACTCAGCGCCGCACGGAGTGCACCAGGCTCCCAGGGCCACTGGCAGGGGTCTGCAGCCCCGCACACCCGGAGGCTGACTCCCTGGGCGCCCAGCAGCTGCCTCACACACGTAGCTTCCCTAGCGCTCTCCTCCCCAGCAGAGACGTGTGCAGCTGGTTGGGGCCTGCCCCTGCGTGCCTGGGCTCCCGCCCACAGCCCCAGCTCAGGGCAAGCAGCCCCTGAGCCAAGACCTGCAGGAGGCGCAGAGCGCCCCCACCTGGAAGCCGAGTGAACAGCTGGCGGGGAGGAGAGCCTCCTCGAGGGAAGAAGAGGCAGCCCAGCCTCGTTTGGCTCAAGCCCTACTTGGCTGGAGCCGAGTGCGCCTCCAGGACGGCAGAGCTCCAGCTCTGCTCAGAGGCCCGTTCTTGCAGAGTTGCTGGCGCGAGGCTGCTCTGCCCTGGGCGAGCCTTGCCCAGACTTGCCTCGCTGCTAGGCTTCCTGCCCATGAAGGAGCAGGCTGCGCGAGGCTGGGAGACGCCACTGGCGCCTTCCTGGCCTCAGCTCCGCTCCTGCCTTGCCTTTACACCTAGGCCCCAGGCGTCCTTGGGGAGGGCTTAGGGGCCGGTGGCTTGCACACTGCCAAGGTCTCCAGCAGGAAGAGCTCTGTGCGAGGGAAGGGAAGGGCCAGTGCAGGGCTCCTCCAGCGGTTGCTTGGCCGCCCAGACTCAGCGCCGCACGGAGTGCACCAGGCTCCCAGGGCCCCTGGCTGGGGTCTGCAGTCCCGCACACCCGGAGGCTGACTCCCTGGGAGCCCAGCAGCTGCCTCACACACGTAGCTTCCCTAGCGTTCTCCTCCCCAGCAGAGACGTGTGCAGCTGGTTGGGGCCTGCCCCTGCGTGCCTGGGCTCCCGCCCACAGCCCCAGCTCAGGGCAAGCAGCCCCTGAGCCAAGACCTGCAGGAGGCGCAGAGCGCCCCCACCTGGAAGCCGAGTGAACAGCTGGCGGGGAGGCGAGCCTCCTCGAGGGAAGAAGAGGCAGCCCAGCCTCGTTTGGCTCAAGCCCTACTTGGCTGGAGCCGAGTGCGCCTCCTGGACGGCAGAGCTCCAGCTCTGCTCAGAGGCCCGTTCTGGCAGAGTTGCTGGCGCGAGGCTGCTCTGCCCTGGGCGAGCCTTGCCCAGACTTGCCTCGCTGCTAGGCTTCCCGCCCAGGAAGGAGCAGGCTGCGCGAGGCTGGGAGACGCCACTGGCGCCTTCCTGGCCTCAGCTCCGCTCCTGCCTTGCCTTTGCACCTAGGCCCCAGGCGTCCTTGGGGAGGGCTTAGGGGCCGGTGGCTTGCACACTGCCAAGGGCTCCAGCAGGAAGATCTCTGTGCGAGGGAAGGGAAGGGCCAGTGCAGGGCTCCTCCAGAGGTTGCTTGGCCGCCCAGACTCAGCGCCGCACGGAGTGCACCAGGCTCCCAGGGCCCCTGGCTGGGGTCTGCAGCCCCGCACACACGGAGGCTGACTCCCTGGGCACCCAGCAGCTGCCTCACACACGTAGCTTCCCTGGCGCTCTCCTCCCCAGCAGAGACGTGTGCAGCTGGTTGGGGCCTGCCCCTGCGTGCCTGGGCTCCCGCCCACAGCCCCAGCTCAGGGCAAGCAGCCCCTGAGCCAAGACCTGCAGGAGGCGCAGAGCGCCCCCACCTGGAAGCCGAGTGAACAGCTGGCGGGGAGGCGAGCCTCCTCGAGGGAAGAAGAGGAAGCCCAGCCTCGTTTGGTTCAAGCCCTACTTGGCTGGAGCCGAGTGCGCCTCCAGGACGGCAGAGCTCCACCTCTGCTCAGAGGCCCGTTCTGGCAGAGTTGCTGGCGCGAGGCTGCTCTGCCCTGGGCGAGCCTTGCCCAGACTTGCCTCGCTGCTAGGCTTCCCGCCCAGGAAGGAGCAGGCTGCGCGAGGCTGGGAGACGCCACTGGCGCCTTCCTGGCCTCAGCTCCGCTCCTGCCTTGCCTTTACACCTAGGCCCCAGGCGTCCTTGGGGAGGGCTTAGGGGCCGGTGGCTTGCACACTGCCACGGGCTCCAGCAGGAAGAGCTCTGTGCGAGGGAAGGGAAGGGCCAGTGCAGGGCTCCTCCAGCGGTTGCTTGGCCGCCCAGACTCAGCGCCGCACGGAGTGCACCAGGCTCCCAGGGCCCCTGGCTGGGGTCTGCAGCCCCGCACACCCGGAGGCTGACTCCCTGGGCGCCCAGCAGCTGCCTCACACACGTAGCTTCCCTAGCGCTCTCCTCCCCAGCAGAGACGTGTGCAGCTGGTTGGGGCCTGCCCCTGCGTGCCTGGGCTCCCGCCCACAGCCCCAGCTCAGGGCAAGCAGCCCCTGAGCCAAGACCTGCAGGAGGCGCAGAGCGCCCCCACCTGGAAGCCGAGTGAACAGCTGGCGGGGAGGCGAGCCTCCTCGAGGGAAGAAGAGGCAGCCCAGCCTCGTTTGGCTCAAGCTCTACTTGGCTGGAGCAGAGTGCGCCTCCAGGACGGCAGAGCTCCAGCTCTGCTCAGAGGCCCTTTCTTGCAGAGTTGCTGGCGCGAGGCTGCTCTGCCCTGGGCGAGCCTTGCCCAGACTTGCCTCGCTGCTAGGCTTCCTGCCCAGGAAGGAGCAGGCTGCGCGAGGCTCGGAGACGCCACTGGCGCCTTCCTGGCCTCAGCTCCGCTCCTGCCTTGCCTTTGCACCTAGGCCCCAGGCGTCCTTGGGGAGGGCTTAGGGGCCGGTGGCTTGCACACTGCCAAGGGCTGCAGCAGGAAGAGCTCTGTGCGAGGGAAGGGAAGGGCCAGTGCAGGGCTCCTCCAGAGGTTGCTTGGCCGCCCAGACTCAGCGCCGCACGGAGTGCACCAGGCTCCCAGGGCCACTGGCTGGGGTCTGCAGCCCCGCACACCCGGAGGCTGACTCCCTGGGCGCCCAGCAGCTGCCTCACACACGTAGCTTCCCTAGCGCTCTCCTCCCCAGCAGAGACGTGTGCAGCTGGTTGGGGCCTGCCCCTGCGTGCCTGGGCTCCCGCCCACAGCCCCAGCTCAGGGCAAGCAGCCCCTGAGCCAAGACCTGCAGGAGGCGCAGAGCGCCCCCACCTGGAAGCCGAGTGAACAGCTGGCGGGGAGGCGAGCCTCCTCGAGGGAAGAAGAGGCAGCCCAGCCTCGTTTGGCTCAAGCCCTACTTGGCTGGAGCCGAGTGCGCCTCCAGGACGGCAGAGCTCCAGCTCTGCTCAGAGGCCCGTTCTTGCAGAGTTGCTGGCGCGAGGCTGCTCTGCCCTGGGCGAGCCTTGCCCAGACTTGCCTCGCTGCTAGGCTTCCTGCCCATGAAGGAGCAGGCTGCGCGAGGCTGGGAGACGCCACTGGCGCCTTCCTGGCCTCAGCTCCGCTCCTGCCTTGCCTTTACACCTAGGCCCCAGGCGTCCTTGGGGAGGGCTTAGGGGCCGGTGGCTTGCACACTGCCAAGGGCTCCAGCAGGAAGAGCTCTGTGCGAGGGAAGGGAAGGGCCAGTGCAGGGCTCCTCCAGCGGTTGCTTGGCCGCCCAGACTCAGCGCCGCACGGAGTGCACCAGGCTCCCAGGGCCCCTGGCTGGGGTCTGCAGTCCCGCACACCCGGAGGCTGACTCCCTGGGAGCCCAGCAGCTGCCTCACACACGTAGCTTCCCTAGCGTTCTCCTCCCCAGCAGAGACGTGTGCAGCTGGTTGGGGCCTGCCCCTGCGTGCCTGGGCTCCCGCCCACAGCCCCAGCTCAGGGCAAGCAGCCCCTGAGCCAAGACCTGCAGGAGGCGCAGAGCGCCCCCACCTGGAAGCCGAGTGAACAGCTGGCGGGGAGGCGAGCCTCCTCGAGGGAAGAAGAGGCAGCCCAGCCTCGTTTGGCTCAAGCCCTACTTGGCTGGAGCCGAGTGCGCCTCCAGGACGGCAGAGCTCCAGCTCTGCTCAGAGGCCCGTTCTGGCAGAGTTGCTGGCGCGAGGCTGCTCTGCCCTGGGCGAGCCTTGCCCAGACTTGCCTCGCTGCTAGGCTTCCCGCCCAGGAAGGAGCAGGCTGCGCGAGGCTGGGAGACGCCACTGGCGCCTTCCTGGCCTCAGCTCCGCTCCTGCCTTGCCTTTGCACCTAGGCCCCAGGCGTCCTTGGGGAGGGCTTAGGGGCCGGTGGCTTGCACACTGCCAAGGGCTGCAGCAGGAAGAGCTCTGTGCGAGGGAAGGGAAGGGCCAGTGCAGGGCTCCTCCAGCGGTTGCTTGGCCGCCCAGACTCAGCGCCGCACGGAGTGCACCAGGCTCCCAGGGCCCCTGGCTGGGGTCTGCAGCCCCGCACACCCGGAAGCTGACTCCCTGGGCGCCCAGCAGCTGCCTCACACACGTAGCTTCCCTAGCGCTCTCCTCCCCAGCAGAGACGTGTGCAGCTGGTTGGGGCCTGCCCCTGCGTGCCTGGGCTCCCGCCCACAGCCCCAGCTCAGGGCAAGCAGCCCCTGAGCCAAGACCTGCAGGAGGCGCAGAGCGCCCCCACCTGGAAGCCGAGTGAACAGCTGGCGGGGAGGCGAGCCTCCTCGAGGGAAGAAGAGGCAGCCCAGCCTCGTTTGGCTCAAGCCCTACTTGGCTGGAGCCGAGTGCGCCTCCAGGACGGCAGAGCTCCACCTCTGCTCAGAGGCCCGTTCTGGCAGAGTTGCTGGCGCGAGGCTGCTCTGCCCTGGGCGAGCCTTGCCCAGACTTGCCTCGCTGCTAGGATTCCCGCCCAGGAAGGAGCAGGCTGCGCGAGGCTGGGAGACGCCACTGGCGCCTTCCTGGCCTCAGCTCCGCTCCTGCCTTGCCTTTGCACCTAGGCTCCAGGCTTCCTTGGGGAGGGCTTAGGGGCCGGTGGCTTGCACACTGCCAAGGGCTGCAGCAGGAAGAGCTCTGTGCGAGGGAAGGGAAGGGCCAGTGCAGGGCTCCTCCAGCGGTTGCTTGGCCGCCCAGACTCAGCGCCGCACGGAGTGCACCAGGCTCCCAGGGCCCCTGGCTGGGGTCTGCAGCCCCGCACACCCGGAAGCTGACTCCCTGGGCGCCCAGCAGCTGCCTCACACATGTAGCTTCCCTAGCGCTCTCCTCCCCAGCAGAGACGTGTGCAGCTGGTTGGGGCCTGCCCCTGCGGGCCTGGGCTCCCGCCCACAGCCCCAGCTCAGGGCAAGCAGCCCCTGAGCCAAGACCTGCAGGAGGCGCAGAGCGCCCCCACCTGGAAGCCGAGTGAACAGCTGGCGGGGAGGCGAGCCTCCTCGAGGGAAGAAGAGGCAGCCCAGCCTCGTTTGGCTCAAGCCCTACTTGGCTGGAGCCGAGTGCGCCTCCAGGACGGCAGAGCTCCAGCTCTGCTCAGAGGCCCGTTCTTGCAGAGTTGCTGGCGCGAGGCTGCTCTGCCCTGGGCGAGCCTTGCCCAGACTTGCCTCGCTGCTAGGCTTCCTGCCCAGGAAGGAGCAGGCTGCGCGAGGCTGGGAGACGCCACTGGCGCCTTCCTGGCCTCAGCTCCGCTCCTGCCTTGCCTTTGCACCTAGGCCCCAGGCGTCCTTGGGGAGTGCTTAGGGGCCGGTGGCTTGCACACTGCCAAGGGCTGCAGCAGGAAGAGCTCTGTGCGAGGGAAGGGAAGGGCCAGTGCAGGGCTCCTCCAGAGGTTGCTTGGCCGCCCAGACTCAGCGCCGCACGGAGTGCACCAGGCTCCCAGGGCCACTGGCTGGGGTCTGCAGCCCCGCACACCCGGAGGCTGACTCCCTGGGCGCCCAGCAGCTGCCTCACACACGTAGCTTCCCTAGCGCTCTCCTCCCCAGCAGAGACGTGTGCAGCTGGTTGGGGCCTGCCCCTGCGTGCCTGGGCTCCCGCCCACAGCCCCAGCTCAGGGCAAGCAGCCCCTGAGCCAAGACCTGCAGGAGGCGCAGAGCGCCCCCACCTGGAAGCCGAGTGAACAGCTGGCGGGGAGGCGAGCCTCCTCGAGGGAAGAAGAGGCAGCCCAGCCTCGTTTGGCTCAAGCCCTACTTGGCTGGAGCCGAGTGCGCCTCCAGGACGGCAGAGCTCCAGCTCTGCTCAGAGGCCCGTTCTTGCAGAGTTGCTGGCGCGAGGCTGCTCTGCCCTGGGCGAGCCTTGCCCAGACTTGCCTCGCTGCTAGGCTTCCTGCCCATGAAGGAGCAGGCTGTGCGAGGCTGGGAGACGCCACTGGCGCCTTCCTGGCCTCAGCTCCGCTCCTGCCTTGCCTTTACACCTAGGCCCCAGGCGTCCTTGGGGAGGGCTTAGGGGCCGGTGGCTTGCACACTGCCAAGGTCTCCAGCAGGAAGAGCTCTGTGCGAGGGAAGGGAAGGGCCAGTGCAGGGCTCCTCCAGCGGTTGCTTGGCCGCCCAGACTCAGCGCCGCACGGAGTGCACCAGGCTCCCAGGGCCCCTGGCTGGGGTCTGCAGTCCCGCACACCCGGAGGCTGACTCCCTGGGAGCCCAGCAGCTGCCTCACACACGTAGCTTCCCTAGCGTTCTCCTCCCCAGCAGAGACGTGTGCAGCTGGTTGGGGCCTGCCCCTGCGTGCCTGGGCTCCCGCCCACAGCCCCAGCTCAGGGCAAGCAGCCCCTGAGCCAAGACCTGCAGGAGGCGCAGAGCGCCCCCACCTGGAAGCCGAGTGAACAGCTGGCGGGGAGGCGAGCCTCCTCGAGGGAAGAAGAGGCAGCCCAGCCTCGTTTGGCTCAAGCCCTACTTGGCTGGAGCCGAGTGCGCCTCCAGGACGGCAGAGCTCCAGCTCTGCTCAGAGGCCAGTTCTGGCAGAGTTGCTGGCGCGAGGCTGCTCTGCCCTGGGCGAGCCTTGCCCAGACTTGCCTCGCTGCTAGGCTTCCTGCCCATGAAGGAGCAGGCTGCGCGAGGCTGGGAGACGCCACTGGCGCCTTCCTGGCCTCAGCTCCGCTCCTGCCTTGCCTTTACACCTAGGCCCCAGGCGTCCTTGGGGAGGGCTTAGGGGCCGGTGGCTTGCACACTGCCAAGGTCTCCAGCAGGAAGAGCTCTGTGCGAGGGAAGGGAAGGGCCAGTGCAGGGCTCCTCCAGCGGTTGCTTGGCCGCCCAGACTCAGCGCCGCACGGAGTGCACCAGGCTCCCAGGGCCCCTGGCTGGGGTCTGCAGTCCCGCACACCCGGAGGCTGACTCCCTGGGAGCCCAGCAGCTGCCTCACACACGTAGCTTCCCTAGCGTTCTCCTCCCCAGCAGAGACGTGTGCAGCTGGTTGGGGCCTGCCCCTGCGTGCCTGGGCTCCCGCCCACAGCCCCAGCTCAGGGCAAGCAGCCCCTGAGCCAAGACCTGCAGGAGGCGCAGAGCGCCCCCACCTGGAAGCCGAGTGAACAGCTGGCGGGGAGGCGAGCCTCCTCGAGGGAAGAAGAGGCAGCCCAGCCTCGTTTGGCTCAAGCCCTACTTGGCTGGAGCCGAGTGCGCCTCCAGGACGGCAGAGCTCCAGCTCTGCTCAGAGGCCCGTTCTGGCAGAGTTGCTGGCGCGAGGCTGCTCTGCCCTGGGCGAGCCTTGCCCAGACTTGCCTCGCTGCTAGGCTTCCCGCCCAGGAAGGAGCAGGCTGCGCGAGGCTCAGAGACGCCACTGGCGCCTTCCTGGCCTCAGCTCCGCTCCTGCCTTGCCTTTGCACCTAGGCCCCAGGCGTCCTCGGGGAGGGCTTAGTGGCCGGTGGCTTGCACACTGCCAAGGGCTGCAGCAGGAAGAGCTCTGTGCGAGGGAAGGGAAGGGCCAGTGCAGGGCTCCTCCAGCGGTTGCTTGGCCGCCCAGACTCAGCGCCGCACGGAGTGCACCAGGCTCCCAGGGCCCCTGGCTGGGGTCTGCAGCCCCGCACACCCGGAAGCTGACTCCCTGGGCGCCCAGCAGCTGCCTCACACACGTAGCTTCCCTAGCGCTCTCCTCCCCAGCAGAGACGTGTGCAGCTGGGTGGGGCCTGCCCCTGCGTGCCTGGGCTCCCGCCCACAGCCCCAGCTCAGGGCAAGCAGCCCCTGAGCCAAGACCTGCAGGAGGCGCAGAGCGCCCCCACCTGGAAGCCGAGTGAACAGCTGGCGGGGAGGCGAGCCTCCTCGAGGGAAGAAGAGGCAGCCCAGCCTCGTTTGGCTCAAGCCCTACTTGGCTGGAGCCGAGTGCGCCTCCAGGACGGCAGAGCTCCAGCTCTGCTCAGAGGCCCGTTCTTGCAGAGTTGCTGGCGCGAGGCTGCTCTGCCCTGGGCGAGCCTTGCCCAGACTTGCCTCGCTGCTAGGCTTCCTGCCCAGGAAGGAGCAGGCTGCGCGAGGCTCGGAGACGCCACTGGCGCCTTCCTGGCCTCAGCTCCGCTCCTGCCTTGCCTTTGCACTTAGGCCCCAGGCGTCCTTGGGGAGGGCTTAGGGGCCGGTGGCTTGCACACTGCCAAGGGCTCCAGCAGGAAGAGCTCTGTGCGAGGGAAGGGAAGGGCCAGTGCAGGGCTCCTCCAGAGGTTGCTTGGCCGCCCAGACTCAGCGCCGCACGGAGTGCACCAGGCTCCCAGGGCCCCTGGCTGGGGTCTGCAGCCCCGCACACACGGAGGCTGACTCCCTGGGCACCCAGCAGCTGCCTCACACACGTAGCTTCCCTAGCGCTCTCCTCCCCAGCAGAGACGTGTGCAGCTGGTTGGGGCCTGCCCCTGCGTGCCTGGGCTCCCGCCCACAGCCCCAGCTCAGGGCAAGCAGCCCCTGAGCCAAGACCTGCAGGAGGCGAAGAGCGCCCCCACCTGGAAGCCGAGTGAACAGCTGGCGGGGAGGCGAGCCTCCTCGAGGGAAGAAGAGGCAGCCCAGCCTCGTTTGGCTCAAGCCCTACTTGGCTGGAGCAGAGTGCGCCTCCAGGACGGCAGAGCTCCAGCTCTGCTCAGAGGCCCGTTCTGGCAGAGTTGCTGGCGCGAGGCTGCTCTGCCCTGGGCGAGCCTTGCCCAGACTTGCCTCGCTGCTAGGCTTCCTGCCCAGGAAGGAGCAGGCTGCGCGAGGCTCGGAGACGCCACTGGCGCCTTCCTGGCCTCAGCTCCGCTCCTGCCTTGCCTTTGCACCTAGGCCCCAGGCGTCCTTGGGGAGGGCTTAGGGGCCGGTGGCTTGCACACTGCCAAGGGCTGCAGCAGGAAGAGCTCTGTGCGAGGGAAGGGAAGGGCCAGTGCAGGGCTCCTCCAGAGGTTGCTTGGCCGCCCAGACTCAGCGCCGCACGGAGTGCACCAGGCTCCCAGGGCCACTGGCTGGGGTCTGCAGCCCCGCACACCCGGAGGCTGACTCCCTGGGCGCCCAGCAGCTGCCTCACACACGTAGCTTCCCTAGCGCTCTCCTCCCCAGCAGAGACGTGTGCAGCTGGTTGGGGCCTGCCCCTGCGTGCCTGGGCTCCCGCCCACAGCCCCAGCTCAGGGCAAGCAGCCCCTGAGCCAAGACCTGCAGGAGGCGCAGAGCGCCCCCACCTGGAAGCCGAGTGAACAGCTGGCGGGGAGGCGAGCCTCCTCGAGGGAAGAAGAGGCAGCCCAGCCTCGTTTGGCTCAAGCCCTACTTGGCTGGAGCCGAGTGCGCCTCCAGGACGGCAGAGCTCCAGCTCTGCTCAGAGGCCCGTTCTTGCAGAGTTGCTGGCGCGAGGCTGCTCTGCCTGGGCGAGCCTTGCCCAGACTTGCCTCGCTGCTAGGCTTCCTGCCCATGAAGGAGCAGGCTGCGCGAGGCTGGGAGACGCCACTGGCGCCTTCCTGGCCTCAGCTCCGCTCCTGCCTTGCCTTTACACCTAGGCTCCAGGCGTCCTTGGGGAGGGCTTAAGGGCCGGTGGTTTGCACACTGCCAAGGTCTCCAGCAGGAAGAGCTCTGTGCGAGGGAAGGGAAGGGCCAGTGCAGGGCTCCTCCAGCGGTTGCTTGGCCGCCCAGACTCAGCGCCGCACGGAGTGCACCAGGCTCCCAGGGCCCCTGGCTGGGGTCTGCAGCCCCGCACACCCGGAGGCTGACTCCCTGGGCGCCCAGCAGCTGCCTCACACACGTAGCTTCCCTAGCGTTCTCCTCCCCAGCAGAGACGTGTGCAGCTGGTTGGGGCCTGCCCCTGCGTGCCTGGGCTCCCGCCCACAGCCCCAGCTCAGGGCAAGCAGCCCCTGAGCCAAGACCTGCAGGAGGCGCAGAGCGCCCCCACCTGGAAGCCGAGTGAACAGCTGGCGGGGAGGCGAGCCTCCTCGAGGGAAGAAGAGGCAGCCCAGCCTCGTTTGGCTCAAGCCCTACTTGGCTGGAGCCGAGTGCGCCTCCAGGACGGCAGAGCTCCAGCTCTGCTCAGAGGCCCGTTCTGGCAGAGTTGCTGGCGCGAGGCTGCTCTGCCCTGGGCGAGCCTTGCCCAGACTTGCCTAGCTGCTAGGCTTCCCGCCCAGGAAGGAGCAGGCTGCGCGAGGCTGGGAGACGCCACTGGCGCCTTCCTGGCCTCAGCTCTGCTCCTGCCTTGCCTTTGCACCTAGGCCCCAGGCGTCCTTGGGGAGGGCTTAGGGGCCGGTGGCTTGCACACTGCCAAGGGCTGCAGCAGGAAGAGCTCTGTGCGAGGGAAGGGAAGGGCCAGTGCAGGGCTCCTCCAGCGGTTGCTTGGCCGCCCAGACTCAGCGCCGCACGGAGTGCACCAGGCTCCCAGGGCCCCTGGCTGGGGTCTGCAGCCCCGCACACCCGGAGGCTGACTCCCTGGGCGCCCAGCAGCTGCCTCACACACGTAGCTTCCCTAGCGTTCTCCTCCCCAGCAGAGACGTGTGCAGCTGGTTGGGGCCTGCCCCTGCGTGCCTGGGCTCCCGCCCACAGCCCCAGCTCAGGGCAAGCAGCCCCTGAGCCAAGACCTGCAGGAGGCGCAGAGCGCCCCCACCTGGAAGCCGAGTGAACAGCTGGCGGGGAGGCGAGCCTCCTCGAGGGAAGAAGAGGCAGCCCAGCCTCGTTTGGCTCAAGCCCTACTTGGCTGGAGCCGAGTGCGCCTCCAGGACGGCAGAGCTCCAGCTCTGCTCAGAGGCCCGTTCTGGCAGAGTTGCTGGCGCGAGGCTGCTCTGCCCTGGGCGAGCCTTGCCCAGACTTGCCTCGCTGCTAGGCTTCCCGCCCAGGAAGGAGCAGGCTGCGCGAGGCTGGGAGACGCCACTGGCGCCTTCCTGGCCTCAGCTCTGCTCCTGCCTTGCCTTTGCACCTAGGCCCCAGGCGTCCTTGGGGAGGGCTTAGGGGCCGGTGGCTTGCACACTGCCAAGGGCTGCAGCAGGAAGAGCTCTGTGCGAGGGAAGGGAAGGGCCAGTGCAGGGCTCCTCCAGCGGTTGCTTGGCCGCCCAGACTCAGCGCCGCACGGAGTGCACCAGGCTCCCAGGGCCCCTGGCTGGGGTCTGCAGCCCCGCACACCCGGAAGCTGACTCCCTGGGCGCCCAGCAGCTGCCTCACACACGTAGCTTCCCTAGCGCTCTCCTCCCCAGCAGAGACGTTTGCAGCTGGTTGGGGCCTGCCCCTGCGTGCCTGGGCTCCCGCCCACAGCCCCAGCTCAGGGCAAGCAGCCCCTGAGCCAAGACCTGCAGGAGGCGCAGAGCGCCCCCACCTGGAAGCCGAGTGAACAGCTGGCGGGGAGGCGAGCCTCCTCGAGGGAAGAAGAGGCAGCCCAGCCTCGTTTGGCTCAAGCCCTACTTGGCTGGAGCCGAGTGCGCCTCCAGGACGGCAGAGCTCCAGCTCTGCTCAGAGGCCCGTTCTTGCAGAGTTGCTGGCGCGAGGCTGCTCTGCCCTGGGCGAGCCTTGCCCAGACTTGCCTCGCTGCTAGGCTTCCTGCCCATGAAGGAGCAGGCTGCGCGAGGCTGGGAGACGCCACTGGCGCCTTCCTGGCCTCAGCTCCGCTCCTGCCTTGCCTTTACACCTAGGCCCCAGGCGTCCTTGGGGAGGGCTTAGGGGCCGGTGGCTTGCACACTGCCAAGGGCTCCAGCAGGAAGAGCTCTGTGCGAGGGAAGGGAAGGGCCAGTGCAGGGCTCCTCCAGAGGTTGCTTGGCCGCCCAGACTCAGCGCCGCACGGAGTGCACCAGGCTCCCAGGGCCCCTGGCTGGGGTCTGCAGCCCCGCACACACGGAGGCTGACTCCCTGGGCACCCAGCAGCTGCCTCACACACGTAGCTTCCCTAGCGCTCTCCTCCCCAGCAGAGACGTGTGCAGCTGGTTGGGGCCTGCCCCTGCGTGCCTGGGCTCCCGCCCACAGCCCCAGCTCAGGGCAAGCAGCCCCTGAGCCAAGACCTGCAGGAGGCGCAGAGCGCCCCCACCTGGAAGCCGAGTGAACAGCTGGCGGGGAGGCGAGCCTCCTCGAGGGAAGAAGAGGCAGCCCAGCCTCGTTTGGCTCAAGCCCTACTTGGCTGGAGCCGAGTGCGCCTCCAGGACGGCAGAGCTCCAGCTCTGCTCAGAGGCCCGTTCTTGCAGAGTTGCTGGCGCGAGGCTGCTCTGCCCTGGGCGAGCCTTGCCCAGACTTGCCTCGCTGCTAGGCTTCCTGCCCAGGAAGGAGCAGGCTGCGCGAGGCTGGGAGACGCCACTGGCGCCTTCCTGGCCTCAGCTCCGCTCCTGCCTTGCCTTTGCACCTAGGCCCCAGGCGTCCTTGGGGAGGGCTTAGGGGCCGGTGGCTTGCACACTGCCAAGGGCTCCAGCAGGAAGAGCTCTGTGCGAGGGAAGGGAAGGGCCAGTGCAGGGCTCCTCCAGAGGTTGCTTGGCCGCCCAGACTCAGCGCCGCACGGAGTGCACCAGGCTCCCAGGGCCCCTGGCTGGGGTCTGCAGCCCCGCACACACGGAGGCTGACTCCCTGGGCACCCAGCAGCTGCCTCACACACGTAGCTTCCCTAGCGCTCTCCTCCCCAGCAGAGACGTGTGCAGCTGGTTGGGGCCTGCCCCTGCGTGCCTGGGCTCCCGCCCACAGCCCCAGCTCAGGGCAAGCAGCCCCTGAGCCAAGACCTGCAGGAGGCGCAGAGCGCCCCCACCGGGAAGCCGAGTGAACAGCTGGCGGGGAGGCGAGCCTCCTCGAGGGAAGAAGAGGAAGCCCAGCCTCGTTTGGCTCAAGCCCTACTTGGCTGGAGCCGAGTGCGCCTCCAGGACGGCAGAGCTCCACCTCTGCTCAGAGGCCCGTTCTGGCAGAGTTGCTGGCGCGAGGCTGCTCTGCCCTGGGCGAGCCTTGCCCAGACTTGCCTCGCTGCTAGGCTTCCCGCCCAGGAAGGAGCAGGCTGCGCGAGGCTGGGAGACGCCACTGGCGCCTTCCTGGCCTCAGCTCCGCTCCTGCCTTGCCTTTACACCTAGGCCCCAGGCGTCCTTGGGGAGGGCTTAGGGGCCGGTGGCTTGCACACTGCCACGGGCTCCAGCAGGAAGAGCTCTGTGCGAGGGAAGGGAAGGGCCAGTGCAGGGCTCCTCCAGCGGTTGCTTGGCCGCCCAGGCTCAGCGCCGCACGGAGTGCACCAGGCTCCCAGGGCCCCTGGCTGGGGTCTGCAGCCCCGCACACCCGGAGGCTGACTCCCTGGGCGCCCAGCAGCTGCCTCACACACGTAGCTTCCCTAGCGCTCTCCTCCCCAGCAGAGACGTGTGCAGCTGGTTGGGGCCTGCCCCTGCGTGCCTGGGCTCCCGCCCACAGCCCCAGCTCAGGGCAAGCAGCCCCTGAGCCAAGACCTGCAGGAGGCGCAGAGCGCCCCCACCTGGAAGCCGAGTGAACAGCTGGCGGGGAGGCGAGCCTCCTCGAGGGAAGAAGAGGCAGCCCAGCCTCGTTTGGCTCAAGCCCTACTTGGCTGGAGCAGAGTGCGCCTCCAGGACGGCAGAGCTCCAGCTCTGCTCAGAGGCCCGTTCTGGCAGAGTTGCTGGCGCGAGGCTGCTCTGCCCTGGGCGAGCCTTGCCCAGACTTGCCTCGCTGCTAGGCTTCCTGCCCAGGAAGGAGCAGGCTGCGCGAGGCTGGGAGACGCCACTGGCGCCTTCCTGGCCTCAGCTCCGCTCCTGCCTTGCCTTTACACCTAGGCCCCAGGCGTCCTTGGGGAGGGCTTAGGGGCCGGTGGCTTGCACACTGCCACGGGCTCCAGCAGGAAGAGCTCTGTGCGAGGGAAGGGAAGGGTCAGTGCAGGGCACCTCCAGCGGTTGCTTGGCCGCCCAGACTCAGCGCCGCACGGAGTGCACCAGGCTCCCAGGGCCCCTGGCTGGGGTCTGCAGCCCCGCACACCCGGAGGCTGACTCCCTGGGCACCCAGCAGCTGCCTCACACACGTAGCTTCCCTAGCGCTCTCCTCCCCAGCAGAGACGTGTGCAGCTGGTTGGGGCCTGCACCTGCGTGCCTGGGCTCCCGCCCACAGCCCCAGCTCAGGGCAAGCAGCCCCTGAGCCAAGACCTGCAGGAGGCGAAGAGCGCCCCACCTGGAAGCCGAGTGAACAGCTGGCGGGGAGGCGAGCCTCCTCGAGGGAAGAAGAGGCAGCCCAGCCTCGTTTGGCTCAAGCCCTACTTGGCTGGAGCAGAGTGCGCCTCCAGGACGGCAGAGCTCCAGCTCTGCTCAGAGGCCCGTTCTGGCAGAGTTGCTGGCGCGAGGCTGCTCTGCCCTGGGCGAGCCTTGCCCAGACTTGCCTCGCTGCTAGGCTTCCTGCCCAGGAAGGAGCAGGCTGCGCGAGGCTCGGAGACGCCACTGGCGCCTTCCTGGCCTCAGCTCCGCTCCTGCCTTGCCTTTGCACCTAGGCCCCAGGCGTCCTTGGGGAGGGCTTAGGGGCCGGTGGCTTGCACACTGCCAAGGGCTGCAGCAGGAAGAGCTCTGTGCGAGGGAAGGGAAGGGCCAGTGCAGGGCTCCTCCAGAGGTTGCTTGGCCGCCCAGACTCAGCGCCGCACGGAGTGCACCAGGCTCCCAGGGCCACTGGCTGGGGTCTGCAACCCCGCACACCCGGAGGCTGACTCCCTGGGCGCCCAGCAGCTGCCTCACACACGTAGCTTCCCTAGCGCTCTCCTCCCCAGCAGAGACGTGTGCAGCTGGTTGGGGCCTGCCCCTGCGTGCCTGGGCTCCCGCCCACAGCCCCAGCTCAGGGCAAGCAGCCCCTGAGCCAAGACCTGCAGGAGGCGCAGAGCGCCCCCACCTGGAAGCCGAGTGAACAGCTGGCGGGGAGGCGAGCCTCCTCGAGGGAAGAAGAGGCAGCCCAGCCTCGTTTGGCTCAAGCCCTACTTGGCTGGAGCCGAGTGGGCCTCCAGGACGGCCGAGCTCCAGCTCTGCTCAGAGGCCCGTTCTTGCAGAGTTGCTGGCGCGAGGCTGCTCTGCCTGGGCGAGCCTTGCCCAGACTTGCCTCGCTGCTAGGCTTCCTGCCCATGAAGGAGCAGGCTGCGCGAGGCTGGGAGACGCCACTGGCGCCTTCCTGGCCTCAGCTCCGCTCCTGCCTTGCCTTTACACCTAGGCCCCAGGCGTCCTTGGGGAGGGCTTAAGGGCCGGTGGTTTGCACACTGCCAAGGTCTCCAGCAGGAAGAGCTCTGTGCGAGTGAAGGGAAGGGCCAGTGCAGGGCTCCTCCAGCGGTTGCTTGGCCGCCCAGACTCAGCGCCGCACGTAGTGCACCAGGCTCCCAGGTCCCCTGGCTGGGGTCTGCAGCCCCGCACACCCGGAGGCTGACTCCCTGGGCGCCCAGCAGCTGCCTCACACACGTAGCTTCCCTAGCGTTCTCCTCCCCAGCAGAGACGTGTGCAGCTGGTTGGGGCCTGCCCCTGCGTGCCTGGGCTCCCGCCCACAGCCCCAGCTCAGGGCAAGCAGCCCCTGAGCCAAGACCTGCAGGAGGCGCAGAGCGCCCCCACCTGGAAGCCGAGTGAACAGCTGGCGGGGAGGCGAGCCTCCTCGAGGGAAGAAGAGGCAGCCCAGCCTCGTTTGGCTCAAGCCCTACTTGGCTGGAGCCGAGTGCGCCTCCAGGACGGCAGAGCTCCAGCTCTGCTCAGAGGCCCGTTCTGGCAGAGTTGCTGGCGCGAGGCTGCTCTGCCCTGGGCGAGCCTTGCCCAGACTTGCCTCGCTGCTAGGCTTCCCGCCCAGGAAGGAGCAGGCTGCGCGAGGCTGGGAGACGCCACTGGCGCCTTCCTGGCCTCAGCTCCGCTCCTGCCTTGCCTTTGCACCTAGGCCCCAGGCGTCCTTGGGGAGGGCTTAGGGGCCGGTGGCTTGCACACTGCCAAGGGCTGCAGCAGGAAGAGCTCTGTGCGAGGGAAGGGAAGGGCCAGTGCAGGGCTCCTCCAGCGGTTGCTTGGCCGCCCAGACTCAGCGCCGCACGGAGTGCACCAGGCTCCCAGGGCCCCTGGCTGGGGTCTGCAGCCCCGCACACCCGGAAGCTGACTCCCTGGGCGCCCAGCAGCTGCCTCACACACGTAGCTTCCCTAGCGCTCTCCTCCCCAGCAGAGACGTGTGCAGCTGGTTGGGGCCTGCCCCTGCGTGCCTGGGCTCCCGCCCACAGCCCCAGCTCAGGGCAAGCAGCCCCTGAGCCAAGACCTGCAGGAGGCGCAGAGCGCCCCCACCTGGAAGCCGAGTGAACAGCTGGCGGGGAGGCGAGCCTCCTCGAGGGAAGAAGAGGCAGCCCAGCCTCGTTTGGCTCAAGCCCTACTTGGCTGGAGCCGAGTGCGCCTCCAGGACGGCAGAGCTCCAGCTCTGCTCAGAGGCCCGTTCTTGCAGAGTTGCTGGCGCGAGGCTGCTCTGCCCTCGGCGAGCCTTGCCCAGACTTGCCTCGCTGCTAGGCTTCCTGCCCAGGAAGGAGCAGGCTGCGCGAGGCTGGGAGACGCCACTGGCGCCTTCCTGGCCTCAGCTCCGCTCCTGCCTTGCCTTTACACCTAGGCCCCAGGCGTCCTTGGGGAGGGCTTAGGGGCCGGTGGCTTGCACACTGCCAAGGGCTCCAGCAGGAAGAGCTCTGTGCGAGGGAAGGGAAGGGCCAGTGCAGGGCTCCTCCAGAGGTTGCTTGGCCGCCCAGACTCAGCGCCGCACGGAGTGCACCAGGCTCCCAGGGCCCCTGGCTGGGGTCTGCAGCCCCGCACACACGGAGGCTGACTCCCTGGGCACCCAGCAGCTGCCTCACACACGTAGCTTCCCTAGCGCTCTCCTCCCCAGCAGAGACGTGTCCAGCTGGTTGGGGCCTGCCCCTGCGTGCCTGGGCTCCCGCCCACAGCCCCAGCTCAGGGCAAGCAGCCCCTGAGCCAAGACCTGCAGGAGGCGCAGAGCGCCCCCACCTGGAAGCCGAGTGAACAGCTGGCGGGGAGGCGAGCCTCCTCGAGGGAAGAAGAGGAAGCCCAGCCTCGTTTGGCTCAAGCCCTACTTGGCTGGAGCCGAGTGCGCCTCCAGGACGGCAGAGCTCCACCTCTGCTCAGAGGCCCGTTCTGGCAGAGTTGCTGGCGCGAGGCTGCTCTGCCCTGGGCGAGCCTTGCCCAGACTTGCCTCGCTGCTAGGCTTCCCGCCCAGGAAGGAGCAGGCTGCGCGAGGCTGGGAGACGCCACTGGCGCCTTCCTGGCCTCAGCTCCGCTCCTGCCTTGCCTTTACACCTAGGCCCCAGGCGTCCTTGGGGAGGGCTTAGGGGCCGGTGGCTTGCACACTGCCACGGGCTCCAGCAGGAAGAGCTCTGTGCGAGGGAAGGGAAGGGCCAGTGCAGGGCTCCTCCAGCGGTTGCTTGGCCGCCCAGGCTCAGCGCCGCACGGAGTGCACCAGGCTCCCAGGGCCCCTGGCTGGGGTCTGCAGCCCCGCACACCCGGAGGCTGACTCCCTGGGCGCCCAGCAGCTGCCTCACACACGTAGCTTCCCTAGCGCTCTCCTCCCCAGCAGAGACGTGTGCAGCTGGTTGGGGCCTGCCCCTGCGTGCCTGGGCTCCCGCCCACAGCCCCAGCTCAGGGCAAGCAGCCCCTGAGCCAAGACCTGCAGGAGGCGCAGAGCGCCCCCACCTGGAAGCCGAGTGAACAGCTGGCGGGGAGGCGAGCCTCCTCGAGGGAAGAAGAGGCAGCCCAGCCTCGTTTGGCTCAAGCCCTACTTGGCTGGAGCCGAGTGCGCCTCCAGGACGGCAGAGCTCCAGCTCTGCTCAGAGGCCCTTTCTTGCAGAGTTGCTGGCGCGAGGCTGCTCTGCCCTGGGCGAGCCTTGCCCAGACTTTCCTCGCTGCTAGGCTTCCTGCCCAGGAAGGAGCAGGCTGCGCGAGGCTCGGAGACGCCACTGGCGCCTTCCTGGCCTCAGCTCCGCTCCTGCCTTGCCTTTGCACCTAGGCCCCAGGCGTCCTTGGGGAGGGCTTAGGGGCCGGTGGCTTGCACACTGCCAAGGGCTGCAGCAGGAAGAGCTCTGTGCGAGGGAAGGGAAGGGCCAGTGCAGGGCTCCTCCAGAGGTTGCTTGGCCGCCCAGACTCAGCGCCGCACGGAGTGCACCAGGCTCCCAGGGCCACTGGCTGGGGTCTGCAGCCCCGCACACCCGGAGGCTGACTCCCTGGGCGCCCAGCAGCTGCCTCACACACGTAGCTTCCCTAGCGCTCTCCTCCCCAGCAGAGACGTGTGCAGCTGGTTGGGGCCTGCCCCTGCGTGCCTGGGCTCCCGCCCACAGCCCCAGCTCAGGGCAAGCAGCCCCTGAGCCAAGACCTGCAGGAGGCGCAGAGCGCCCCCACCTGGAAGCCGAGTGAACAGCTGGCGGGGAGGCGAGCCTCCTCGAGGGAAGAAGAGGCAGCCCAGCCTCGTTTGGCTCAAGCCCTACTTGGCTGGAGCCGAGTGCGCCTCCAGGACGGCAGAGCTCCAGCTCTGCTCAGAGGCCCGTTCTTGCAGAGTTGCTGGCGCGAGGCTGCTCTGCCCTGGGCGAGCCTTGCCCAGACTTGCCTCGCTGCTAGGCTTCCTGCCCATGAAGGAGCAGGCTGCGCGAGGCTGGGAGACGCCACTGGCGCCTTCCTGGCCTCAGCTCCGCTCCTGCCTTGCCTTTACACCTAGGCCCCAGGCGTCCTTGGGGAGGGCTTAGGGGCCGGTGGCTTGCACACTGCCAAGGGCTCCAGCAGGAAGAGCTCTGTGCGAGGGAAGGGAAGGGCCAGTGCAGGGCTCCTCCAGCGGTTGCTTGGCCGCCCAGACTCAGCGCCGCACGGAGTGCACCAGGCTCCCAGGGCCCCTGGCTGGGGTCTGCAGTCCCGCACACCCGGAGGCTGACTCCCTGGGAGCCCAGCAGCTGCCTCACACACGTAGCTTCCCTAGCGTTCTCCTCCCCAGCAGAGACGTGTGCAGCTGGTTGGGGCCTGCCCCTGCGTGCCTGGGCTCCCGCCCACAGCCCCAGCTCAGGGCAAGCAGCCCCTGAGCCAAGACCTGCAGGAGGCGCAGAGCGCCCCCACCTGGAACCCGAGTGAATAGCTGGCGGGGAGGCGAGCCTCCTCGAGGGAAGAAGAGGCAGCCCAGCCTCGTTTGGCTCAAGCCCTACTTGGCTGGAGCCGAGTGCGCCTCCAGGACGGCAGAGCTCCAGCTCTGCTCAGAGGCCCGTTCTGGCAGAGTTGCTGGCGCGAGGCTGCTCTGCCCTGGGCGAGCCTTGCCCAGACTTGCCTCGCTGCTAGGCTTCCCGCCCAGGAAGGAGCAGGCTGCGCGAGGCTGGGAGACGCCACTGGCGCCTTCCTGGCCTCAGCTCCGCTCCTGCCTTGCCTTTGCACCTAGGCCCCAGGCGTCCTTGGGGAGGGCTTAGGGGCCGGTGGCTTGCACACTGCCAAGGGCTGCAGCAGGAAGAGCTCTGTGCGAGGGAAGGGAAGGGCCAGTGCAGGGCTCCTCCAGCGGTTGCTTGGCCGCCCAGACTCAGCGCCGCACGGAGTGCACCAGGCTCCCAGGGCCCCTGGCTGGGGTCTGCAGCCCCGCACACCCGGAAGCTGACTCCCTGGGCGCCCAGCAGCTGCCTCACACACGTAGCTTCCCTAGCGCTCTCCTCCCCAGCAGAGACGTGTGCAGCTGGTTGGGGCCTGCCCCTGCGTGCCTGGGCTCCCGCCCACAGCCCCAGCTCAGGGCAAGCAGCCCCTGAGCCAAGACCTGCAGGAGGCGCAGAGCGCCCCCACCTGGAAGCCGAGTGAACAGCTGGCGGGGAGGCGAGCCTCCTCGAGGGAAGAAGAGGCAGCCCAGCCTCGTTTGGCTCAAGCCCTACTTGGCTGGAGCCGAGTGCGCCTCCAGGACGGCAGAGCTCCAGCTCTGCTCAGAGGCCCGTTCTGGCAGAGTTGCTGGCGCGAGGCTGCTCTGCCCTGGGCGAGCCTTGCCCAGACTTGCCTCGCTGCTAGGCTTCCTGCCCAGGAAGGAGCAATCTGCGCGAGGCTCGGAGACGCCACTGGCGCCTTCCTGGCCTCAGCTCCGCTCCTGCCTTGCCTTTGCACCTAGGCCCCAGGCGTCCTTGGGGAGGGCTTAGGGGCCGGTGGCTTGCACACTGCCAAGGGCTGCAGCAGGAAGAGCTCTGTGCGAGGGAAGGGAAGGGCCAGTGCAGGGCTCCTCCAGAGGTTGCTTGGCCGCCCAGACTCAGCGCCGCACGGAGTGCACCAGGCTCCCAGGGCCACTGGCTGGGGTCTGCAACCCCGCACACCCGGAGGCTGACTCCCTGGGCGCCCAGCAGCTGCCTCACACACGTAGCTTCCCTAGCGCTCTCCTCCCCAGCAGAGACGTGTGCAGCTGGTTGGGGCCTGCCCCTGCGTGCCTGGGCTCCCGCCCACAGCCCCAGCTCAGGGCAAGCAGCCCCTGAGCCAAGACCTGCAGGAGGCGCAGAGCGCCCCCACCTGGAAGCCGAGTGAACAGCTGGCGGGGAGGCGAGCCTCCTCGAGGGAAGAAGAGGCAGCCCAGCCTCGTTTGGCTCAAGCCCTACTTGGCTGGAGCCGAGTGCGCCTCCAGGACGGCAGAGCTCCAGCTCTGCTCAGAGGCCCGTTCTTGCAGAGTTGCTGGCGCGAGGCTGCTCTGCCTGGGCGAGCCTTGCCCAGACTTGCCTCGCTGCTAGGCTTCCTGCCCATGAAGGAGCAGGCTGCGCGAGGCTGGGAGACGCCACTGGCGCCTTCCTGGCCTCAGCTCCGCTCCTGCCTTGCCTTTACACCTAGGCCCCAGGCGTCCTTGGGGAGGGCTTAGGGGCCGGTGGCTTGCACACTGCCAAGGGCTCCAGCAGGAAGAGCTCTGTGCGAGGGAAGGGAAGGGCCAGTGCAGGGCTCCTCCAGAGGTTGCTTGGCCGCCCAGACTCAGCGCCGCACGGAGTGCACCAGGCTCCCAGGGCCCCTGGCTGGGGTCTGCAGCCCCGCACACACGGAGGCTGACTCCCTGGGCACCCAGCAGCTGCCTCACACACGTAGCTTCCCTAGCGCTCTCCTCCCCAGCAGAGACGTGTCCAGCTGGTTGGGGCCTGCCCCTGCGTGCCTGGGCTCCCGCCCACAGCCCCAGCTCAGGGCAAGCAGCCCCTGAGCCAAGACCTGCAGGAGGCGCAGAGCGCCCCCACCTGGAAGCCGAGTGAACAGCTGGCGGGGAGGCGAGCCTCCTCGAGGGAAGAAGAGGAAGCCCAGCCTCGTTTGGCTCAAGCCCTACTTGGCTGGAGCCGAGTGCGCCTCCAGGACGGCAGAGCTCCAGCTCTGCTCAGAGGCCCGTTCTTGCAGAGTTGCTGGCGCGAGGCTGCTCTGCCCTGGGCGAGCCTTGCCCAGACTTGCCTCGCTGCTAGGCTTCCCGCCCAGGAAGGAGCAGGCTGCGCGAGGCTGGGAGACGCCACTGGCGCCTTCCTGGCCTCAGCTCCGCTCCTGCCTTGCCTTTACACCTAGGCCCCAGGCGTCCTTGGGGAGGGCTTAGGGGCCGGTGGCTTGCACACTGCCACGGGCTCCAGCAGGAAGAGCTCTGTGCGAGGGAAGGGAAGGGCCAGTGCAGGGCTCCTCCAGCGGTTGCTTGGCCGCCCAGGCTCAGCGCCGCACGGAGTGCACCAGGCTCCCAGGGCCCCTGGCTGGGGTCTGCAGCCCCGCACACCCGGAGGCTGACTCCCTGGGCGCCCAGCAGCTGCCTCACACACGTAGCTTCCCTAGCGCTCTCCTCCCCAGCAGAGACGTGTGCAGCTGGTTGGGGCCTGCCCCTGCGTGCCTGGGCTCCCGCCCACAGCCCCAGCTCAGGGCAAGCAGCCCCTGAGCCAAGACCTGCAGGAGGCGCAGAGCGCCCCCACCTGGAAGCCGAGTGAACAGCTGGCGGGGAGGCGAGCCTCCTCGAGGGAAGAAGAGGCAGCCCAGCCTCGTTTGGCTCAAGCCCTACTTGGCTGGAGCAGAGTGCGCCTCCAGGACGGCAGAGCTCCAGCTCTGCTCAGAGGCCCTTTCTTGCAGAGTTGCTGGCGCGAGGCTGCTCTGCCCTGGGCGAGCCTTGCCCAGACTTGCCTCGCTGCTAGGCTTCCTGCCCAGGAAGGAGCAGGCTGCGCGAGGCTCAGAGACGCCACTGGCGCCTTCCTGGCCTCAGCTCCGCTCCTGCCTTGCCTTTGCACCTAGGCCCCAGGCGTCCTTGGGGAGGGCTTAGGGGCCGGTGGCTTGCACACAGCCAAGGGCTGCAGCAGGAAGAGCTCTGTGCGAGGGAAGGGAAGGGCCAGTGCAGGGCTCCTCCAGAGGTTGCTTGGCCGCCCAGACTCAGCGCCGCACGGAGTGCACCAGGCTCCCAGGGCCACTGGCAGGGGTCTGCAGCCCCGCACACCCGGAGGCTGACTCCCTGGGCGCCCAGCAGCTGCCTCACACACGTAGCTTCCCTAGCGCTCTCCTCCCCAGCAGAGACGTGTGCAGCTGGTTGGGGCCTGCCCCTGCGTGCCTGGGCTCCCGCCCACAGCCCCAGCTCAGGGCAAGCAGCCCCTGAGCCAAGACCTGCAGGAGGCGCAGAGCGCCCCCACCTGGAAGCCGAGTGAACAGCTGGCGGGGAGGAGAGCCTCCTCGAGGGAAGAAGAGGCAGCCCAGCCTCGTTTGGCTCAAGCCCTACTTGGCTGGAGCCGAGTGCGCCTCCAGGACGGCAGAGCTCCAGCTCTGCTCAGAGGCCCGTTCTTGCAGAGTTGCTGGCGCGAGGCTGCTCTGCCCTGGGCGAGCCTTGCCCAGACTTGCCTCGCTGCTAGGCTTCCTGCCCATGAAGGAGCAGGCTGCGCGAGGCTGGGAGACGCCACTGGCGCCTTCCTGGCCTCAGCTCCGCTCCTGCCTTGCCTTTACACCTAGGCCCCAGGCGTCCTTGGGGAGGGCTTAGGGGCCGGTGGCTTGCACACTGCCAAGGTCTCCAGCAGGAAGAGCTCTGTGCGAGGGAAGGGAAGGGCCAGTGCAGGGCTCCTCCAGCGGTTGCTTGGCCGCCCAGACTCAGCGCCGCACGGAGTGCACCAGGCTCCCAGGGCCCCTGGCTGGGGTCTGCAGTCCCGCACACCCGGAGGCTGACTCCCTGGGAGCCCAGCAGCTGCCTCACACACGTAGCTTCCCTAGCGTTCTCCTCCCCAGCAGAGACGTGTGCAGCTGGTTGGGGCCTGCCCCTGCGTGCCTGGGCTCCCGCCCACAGCCCCAGCTCAGGGCAAGCAGCCCCTGAGCCAAGACCTGCAGGAGGCGCAGAGCGCCCCCACCTGGAAGCCGAGTGAACAGCTGGCGGGGAGGCGAGCCTCCTCGAGGGAAGAAGAGGCAGCCCAGCCTCGTTTGGCTCAAGCCCTACTTGGCTGGAGCCGAGTGCGCCTCCTGGACGGCAGAGCTCCAGCTCTGCTCAGAGGCCCGTTCTGGCAGAGTTGCTGGCGCGAGGCTGCTCTGCCCTGGGCGAGCCTTGCCCAGACTTGCCTCGCTGCTAGGCTTCCCGCCCAGGAAGGAGCAGGCTGCGCGAGGCTGGGAGACGCCACTGGCGCCTTCCTGGCCTCAGCTCCGCTCCTGCCTTGCCTTTGCACCTAGGCCCCAGGCGTCCTTGGGGAGGGCTTAGGGGCCGGTGGCTTGCACACTGCCAAGGGCTGCAGCAGGAAGAGCTCTGTGCGAGGGAAGGGAAGGGCCAGTGCAGGGCTCCTCCAGCGGTTGCTTGGCCGCCCAGACTCAGCGCCGCACGGAGTGCACCAGGCTCCCAGGGCCCCTGGCTGGGGTCTGCAGCCCCGCACACCCGGAAGCTGACTCCCTGGGCGCCCAGCAGCTGCCTCACACACGTAGCTTCCCTAGCGCTCTCCTCCCCAGCAGAGACGTGTGCAGCTGGTTGGGGCCTGCCCCTGCGTGCCTGGGCTCCCGCCCACAGCCCCAGCTCAGGGCAAGCAGCCCCTGAGCCAAGACCTGCAGGAGGCGCAGAGCGCCCCCACGTGGAAGCCGAGTGAACAGCTGGCGGGGAGGCGAGCCTCCTCGAGGGAAGAAGAGGCAGCCCAGCCTCGTTTGGCTCAAGCCCTACTTGGCTGGAGCCGAGTGCGCCTCCAGGACGGCAGAGCTCCAGCTCTGCTCAGAGGCCCGTTCTTGCAGAGTTGCTGGCGCGAGGCTGCTCTGCCCTGGGCGAGCCTTGCCCAGACTTGCCTCGCTGCTAGGCTTCCTGCCCAGGAAGGAGCAGGCTGCGCGAGGCTGGGAGACGCCACTGGCGCCTTCCTGGCCTCAGCTCCGCTCCTGCCTTGCCTTTGCACCTAGGCCCCAGGCGTCCTTGGGGAGGGCTTAGGGGCCGGTGGCTTGCACACTGCCAAGGGCTCCAGCAGGAAGAGCTCTGTGCGAGGGAAGGGAAGGGCCAGTGCAGGGCTCCTCCAGAGGTTGCTTGGCCGCCCAGACTCAGCGCCGCACGGAGTGCACCAGGCTCCCAGGGCCCCTGGCTGGGGTCTGCAGCCCCGCACACACGGAGGCTGACTCCCTGGGCACCCAGCAGCTGCCTCACACACGTAGCTTCCCTAGCGCTCTCCTCCCCAGCAGAGACGTGTGCAGCTGGTTGGGGCCTGCCCCTGCGTGCCTGGGCTCCCGCCCACAGCCCCAGCTCAGGGCAAGCAGCCCCTGAGCCAAGACCTGCAGGAGGCGCAGAGCGCCCCCACCTGGAAGCCGAGTGAACAGCTGGCGGGGAGGCGAGCCTCCTCGAGGGAAGAAGAGGAAGCCCAGCCTCGTTTGGCTCAAGCCCTACTTGGCTGGAGCCGAGTGCGCCTCCAGGACGGCAGAGCTCCACCTCTGCTCAGAGGCCCGTTCTGGCAGAGTTGCTGGCGCGAGGCTGCTCTGCCCTGAGCGAGCCTTGCCCAGACTTGCCTCGCTGCTAGGCTTCCCGCCCAGGAAGGAGCAGGCTGCGCGAGGCTGGGAGACGCCACTGGCGCCTTCCTGGCCTCAGCTCCGCTCCTGCCTTGCCTTTACACCTAGGCCCCAGGCGTCCTTGGGGAGGGCTTAGGGGCCGGTGGCTTGCACACTGCCAAGGGCTCCAGCAGGAAGAGCTCTGTGCGAGGGAAGGGAAGGGCCAGTGCAGGGCTCCTCCAGCGGTTGCTTGGCCGCCCAGACTCAGCGCCGCACGGAGTGCACCAGGCTCCCAGGGCCCCTGGCTGGGGTCTGCAGCCCCGCACACCCGGAGGCTGACTCCCTGGGCGCCCAGCAGCTGCCTCACACACGTAGCTTCCCTAGCGCTCTCCTCCCCAGCAGAGACGTGTGCAGCTGGTTGGGGCCTGCCCCTGCGTGCCTGGGCTCCCGCCCACAGCCCCAGCTCAGGGCAAGCAGCCCCTGAGCCAAGACCTGCAGGAGGCGCAGAGCGCCCCCACCTGGAAGCCGAGTGAACAGCTGGCGGGGAGGCGAGCCTCCTCGAGGGAAGAAGAGGCAGCCCAGCCTCGTTTGGCTCAAGCCCTACTTGGCTGGAGCAGAGTGCGCCTCCAGGACGGCAGAGCTCCAGCTCTGCTCAGAGGCCCGTTCTTGCAGAGTTGCTGGCGCGAGGCTGCTCTGCCCTGGGCGAGCCTTGCCCAGACTTGCCTCGCTGCTAGGCTTCCTGCCCAGGAAGGAGCAGGCTGCGCGAGGCTCGGAGACGCCACTGGCGCCTTCCTGGCCTCAGCTCCGCTCCTGCCTTGCCTTTGCACCTAGGCCCCAGGCGTCCTTGGGGAGGGCTTAGGGGCCGGTGGCTTGCACACTGCCAAGGGCTGCAGCAGGAAGAGCTCTGTGAGAGGGAAGGGAAGGGCCAGTGCAGGGCTCCTCCAGAGGTTGCTTGGCCGCCCAGACTCAGCGCCGCACGGAGTGCACCAGGCTCCCAGGGCCACTGGCTGGGGTCTGCAGCCCCGCACACCCGGAAGCTGACTCCCTGGGCGCCCAGCAGCTGCCTCACACACGTGGCTTCCCTAGCGCTCTCCTCCCCAGCAGAGACGTGTGCAGCTGGTTGGGGCCTGCCCCTGCGTGCCTGGGCTCCCGCCCACAGCCCCAGCTCAGGGCAAGCAGCCCCTGAGCCAAGACCTGCAGGAGGCGCAGAGCGCCCCCACCTGGAAGCCGAGTGAACAGCTGGCGGGGAGGCGAGCCTCCTCGAGGGAAGAAGAGGCAGCCCAGCCTCGTTTGGCTCAAGCCCTACTTGGCTGGAGCCGAGTGCGCCTCCAGGACGGCAGAGCTCCAGCTCTGCTCAGAGGCCCGTTCTTGCAGAGTTGCTGGCGCGAGGCTGCTCTGCCCTGGGCGAGCCTTGCCCAGACTTGCCTCGCTGCTAGGCTTCCTGCCCAGGAAGGAGCAGGCTGCGCGACGCTGGGAGACGCCACTGGCGCCTTCCTGGCCTCAGCTCCGCTCCTGCCTTGCCTTTGCACCTAGGCCCCAGGCGTCCTTGGGGAGGGCTTAGGGGCCGGTGGCTTGCACACCGCCAAGGGCTCCAGCAGGAAGAGCTCTGTGCGAGGGAAGGGAAGGGCCAGTGCAGGGCTCCTCCAGCGGTTGCTTGGCCGCCCAGACTCAGCGCCGCACGGAGTGCACCAGGCTCCCAGGGCCCCTGGCTGGGGTCTGCAGCCCCGCACACCCGGAGGCTGACTCCCTGGGCGCCCAGCAGCTGCCTCACACACGTAGCTTCCCTAGCGCTCTCCTCGCCAGCAGAGACGTGTGCAGCTGGTTGGGGCCTGCCCCTGCGTGCCTGGGCTCCCGCCCACAGCCCCAGCTCAGGGCAAGCAGCCCCTGAGCCAAGACCTGCAGGAGGCGCAGAGCGCCCCCACCTGGAAGCCGAGTGAACAGCTGGCGGGGAGGCGAGCCTCCTCGAGGGAAGAAGAGGCAGCCCAGCCTCGTTTGGCTCAAGCCCTACTTGGCTGGAGCCGAGTGCGCCTCCAGGACGGCAGAGCTCCAGCTCTGCTCAGAGGCCCGAACTGGCAGAGTTGCTGGCGCGATGCTGCTCTGCCCTGGGCGAGCCTTGCCCAGACTTGCCTCGTTGCTAGGCTTCCTGCCCAGGAAGGAGCAGGCTGCGCGAGGCTGGGAGACGCCACTGGCGCCTTCCTGGCCTCAGCTCCGCTCCTGCCTTGCCTTTGCACCTAGGCCCCAGGCGTCCTTGGGGAGGGCTTAGAGGCCGGTGGCTTGCACACTGCCAAGGGCTGCAGCAGGAAGAGCTCGTGCGAGGGAAGGGAAGGGCCAGTGCAGGGCTCCTACAGAGGTTGCTTGGCCGCCCAGACTCAGCGCCGCACGGAGTGCACCAGGCTCCCAGGGCCCCTGGCTGGGGTCTGCAGCCCCGCACACCCGGAGGCTGACTCCCTGGGCACCCAGCAGCTGCCTCACACACGTAGCTTCCCTAGCGCTCTCCTCCCCAGCAGAGACGTGTGCAGCTGGTTGGGGCCTGCCCCTGCGTGCCTGGGCTCCCGCCCACAGCCCCAGCTCAGGGCAAGCAGCCCCTGAGCCAAGACCTGCAGGAGGCGCAGAGCGCCCCCACCTGGAAGCCGAGTGAACAGCTGGCGGGGAGGCGAGCCCACTCGAGGGAAGAAGAGGCAGCCCAGCCTCGTTTGGCTCAAGCCCTACTTGGCTGGAGCCGAGTGCGCCTCCAGGACGGCAGAGCTCCAGCTCTGCTCAGAGGCCCGTTCTTGCAGAGTTGCTGGCGCGAGGCTGCTCTGCCCTGGGCGAGCCTTGCCCAGACTTGCCTCGCTGCTAGGCTTCCTGCCCAGGAAGGAGCAGGCTGCGCGACGCTGGGAGACGCCACTGGCGCCTTCCTGGCCTCAGCTCCGCTCCTGCCTTGCCTTTGCACCTAGGCCCCAGGCGTCCTTGGGGAGGGCTTAGGGGCCGGTGGCTTGCACACTGCCAAGGGCTCCAGCAGGAAGAGCTCTGTGCGAGGGAAGGGAAGGGCCAGTGCAGGGCTCCTCCAGAGGTTGCTTGGCCGCCCAGACTCAGCGCCGCACGGAGTGCACCAGGCTCAAAGGGCCCCTGGCTGGGGTCTGCAGCCCCGCACACACGGAGGCTGACTCCCTGGGCACCCAGCAGCTGCCTCACACACGTAGCTTCCCTAGCGCTCTCCTCCCCAGCAGAGACGTGTGCAGCTGGTTGGGGCCTGCCCCTGCGTGCCTGGGCTCCCGCCCACAGCCCCAGCTCAGGGCAAGCAGCCCCTGAGCCAAGACCTGCAGGAGGCGCAGAGCGCCCCCACCTGGAAGCCGAGTGAACAGCTGGCGGGGAGGCGAGCCTCCTTGAGGGAAGAAGAGGAAGCCCAGCCTCGTTTGGCACAAGCCCTACTTGGCTGGAGCCGAGTGCGCCTCCAGGACGGCAGAGCTCCAGCTCTGCTCAGAGGCCCGTTCTTGCAGAGTTGCTGGCGCGAGGCTGCTCTGCCCTGGGCGAGCCTTGCCCAGACTTGCCTCGCTGCTAGGCTTCCTGCCCAGGAAGGAGCAGGCTGCGCGAGGCTGGGAGACGCCACTGGCGCCTTCCTGGCCTCAGCTCCGCTCCTGCCTTGCCTTTACACCTAGGCCCCAGGCGTCCTTGGGGAGGGCTTAGGGGCCGGTGGCTTGCACACTGCCACGGGCTCCAGCAGGAAGAGCTCTGTGCGAGGGAAGGGAAGGGCCAGTGCAGGGCTCCTCCAGCGGTTGCTTGGCCGCCCAGACTCAGCGCCGCACGGAGTGCACCAGGCTCCCAGGGCCCCTGGCTGGGGTCTGCAGCCCCGCACACCCGGAGGCTGACTCCCTGGGCACCCAGCAGCTGCCTCACACACGTAGCTTCCCTAGCGCTCTCCTCCCCAGCAGAGACGTGTGCAGCTGGTTGGGGCCTGCCCCTGCGTGCCTGGGCTCCCGCCCACAGCCCCAGCTCAGGGCAAGCAGCCCCTGAGCCAAGACCTGCAGGAGGCGCAGAGCGCCCCCACCTGGAAGCCGAGTGAACAGCTGGCGGGGAGGCGAGCCTCCTCGAGGGAAGAAGAGGCAGCCCAGCCTCGTTTGGCTCAAGCCCTACTTGGCTGGAGCCGAGTGCGCCTCCAGGACGGCAGAGCTCCAGCTCTGCTCAGAGGCCCGTTCTGGCAGAGTTGCTGGCGCGAGGCTGCTCTGCCCTGGGCGAGCCTTGCCCAGACTTGCCTCGCTGCTAGGCTTCCTGCCCAGGAAGGAGCAGGCTGCGCGAGGCTCGGAGACGCCACTGGCGCCTTCCTGGCCTCAGCTCCGCTCCTGCCTTGCCTTTGCACCTAGGCCCCAGGCGTCCTTGGGGAGGGCTTAGGGGCCGGTGGCTTGCACACTGCCAAGGGCTGCAGCAGGAAGAGCTCTGTGCGAGGGAAGGGAAGGGCCAGTGCAGGGCTCCTCCAGAGGTTGCTTGGCCGCCCAGACTCAGCGCCCCACGGAGTGCACCAGGCTCCCAGGGCCACTGGCTGGGGTCTGCAGCCCCGCACACCCGGAGGCTGACTCCCTGGGCGCCCAGCAGCTGCCTCACACACGTAGCTTCCCTAGCGCTCTCCTCCCCAGCAGAGACGTGTGCAGCTGGTTGGGGCCTGCCCCTGCGTGCCTGGGCTCCCGCCCACAGCCCCAGCTCAGGGCAAGCAGCCCCTGAGCCAAGACCTGCAGGAGGCGCAGAGCGCCCCCACCTGGAAGCCGAGTGAACAGCTGGCGGGGAGGCGAGCCTCCTCGAGGGAAGAAGAGGAAGCCCAGCCTCGTTTGGCTCAAGCCCTACTTGGCTGGAGCCGAGTGCGCCTCCAGGACGGCAGAGCTCCACCTCTGCTCAGAGGCCCGTTCTGGCAGAGTTGCTGGCGCGAGGCTGCTCTGCCCTGGGCGAGCCTTGCCCAGACTTGCCTCGCTGCTAGGCTTCCCGCCCAGGAAGGAGCAGGCTGCGCGAGGCTGGGAGACGCCACTGGCGCCTTCCTGGCCTCAGCTCCGCTCCTGCCTTGCCTTTACACCTAGGCCCCAGGCGTCCTTGGGGAGGGCTTAGGGGCCGGTGGCTTGCACACTGCCAAGGGCTCCAGCAGGAAGAGCTCTGTGCGAGGGAAGGGAAGGGCCAGTGCAGGGCTCCTCCAGCGGTTGCTTGGCCGCCCAGACTCAGCGCCGCACGGAGTGCACCAGGCTCCCAGGGCCCCTGGCTGGGGTCTGCAGCCCCGCACACCCGGAGGCTGACTCCCTGGGCGCCCAGCAGCTGCCTCACACACGTAGCTTCCCTAGCGCTCTCCTCCCCAGCAGAGACGTGTGCAGCTGGTTGGGGCCTGCCCCTGCGTGCCTGGGCTCCCGCCCACAGCCCCAGCTCAGGGCAAGCAGCCCCTGAGCCAAGACCTGCAGGAGGCGCAGAGCGCCCCCACCTGGAAGCCGAGTGAACAGCTGGCGGGGAGGCGAGCCTCCTCGAGGGAAGAAGAGGCAGCCCAGCCTCGTTTGGCTCAAGCCCTACTTGGCTGGAGCAGAGTGCGCCTCCAGGACGGCAGAGCTCCAGCTCTGCTCAGAGGCCCGTTCTTGCAGAGTTGCTGGCGCGAGGCTGCTCTGCCCTGGGCGAGCCTTGCCCAGACTTGCCTCGCTGCTAGGCTTCCTGCCCAGGAAGGAGCAGGCTGCGCGAGGCTCGGAGACGCCACTGGCGCCTTCCTGGCCTCAGCTCCGCTCCTGCCTTGCCTTTGCACCTAGGCCCCAGGCGTCCTTGGGGAGGGCTTAGGGGCCGGTGGCTTGCACACTGCCAAGGGCTGCAGCAGGAAGAGCTCTGTGAGAGGGAAGGGAAGGGCCAGTGCAGGGCTCCTCCAGAGGTTGCTTGGCCGCCCAGACTCAGCGCCGCACGGAGTGCACCAGGCTCCCAGGGCCACTGGCTGGGGTCTGCAGCCCCGCACACCCGGAGGCTGACTCCCTGGGCGCCCAGCAGCTGCCTCACACACGTAGCTTCCCTAGCGCTCTCCTCCCCAGCAGAGACGTGTGCAGCTGGTTGGGGCCTGCCCCTGCGTGCCTGGGCTCCCGCCCACAGCCCCAGCTCAGGGCAAGCAGCCCCTGAGCCAAGACCTGCAGGAGGCGCAGAGCGCCCCCACCTGGAAGCCGAGTGAACAGCTGGCGGGGAGGCGAGCCTCCTCGAGGGAAGAAGAGGCAGCCCAGCCTCGTTTGGCTCAAGCCCTACTTGGCTGGAGCCGAGTGCGCCTCCAGGACGGCAGAGCTCCAGCTCTGCTCAGAGGCCCGTTCTGGCAGAGTTGCTGGCGCGAGGCTGCTCTGCCCTGGGCGAGCCTTGCCCAGACTTGCCTCGCTGCTAGGCTTCCTGCCCAGGAAGGAGCAGGCTGCGCGACGCTGGGAGACGCCACTGGCGCCTTCCTGGCCTCAGCTCCGCTCCTGCCTTGCCTTTGCACCTAGGCCCCAGGCGTCCTTGGGGAGGGCTTAGGGGCCGGTGGCTTGCACACTGCCAAGGGCTCCAGCAGGAAGAGCTCTGTGCGAGGGAAGGGAAGGGCCAGTGCAGGGCTCCTCCAGAGGTTGCTTGGCCGCCCAGACTCAGCGCCGCACGGAGTGCACCAGGCTCAAAGGGCCCCTGGCTGGGGTCTGCAGCCCCGCACACACGGAGGCTGACTCCCTGGGCACCCAGCAGCTGCCTCACACACGTAGCTTCCCTAGCGCTCTCCTCCCCAGCAGAGACGTGTGCAGCTGGTTGGGGCCTGCCCCTGCGTGCCTGGGCTCCCGCCCACAGCCCCAGCTCAGGGCAAGCAGCCCCTGAGCCAAGACCTGCAGGAGGCGCAGAGCGCCCCCACCTGGAAGCCGAGTGAACAGCTGGCGGGGAGGCGAGCCTCCTCGAGGGAAGAAGAGGCAGCCCAGCCTCGTTTGGCTCAAGCCCTACTTGGCTGGAGCCGAGTGCGCCTCCAGGACGGCAGAGCTCCAGCTCTGCTCAGAGGCCCGTTCTGGCAGAGTTGCTGGCGCGAGGCTGCTCTGCCCTGGGCGAGCCTTGCCCAGACTTGCCTCGCTGCTAGGCTTCCTGCCCAGGAAGGAGCAGGCTGCGCGAGGCTCGGAGACGCCACTGGCGCCTTCCTGGCCTCAGCTCCGCTCCTGCCTTGCCTTTGCACCTAGGCCCCAGGCGTCCTTGGGGAGGGCTTAGGGGCCGGTGGCTTGCACACTGCCAAGGGCTGCAGCAGGAAGAGCTCTGTGCGAGGGAAGGGAAGGGCCAGTGCAGGGCTCCTCCAGAGGTTGCTTGGCCGCCCAGACTCAGCGCCGCACGGAGTGCACCAGGCTCCCAGGGCCACTGGCTGGGGTCTGCAGCCCCGCACACCCGGAGGCTGACTCCCTGGGCGCCCAGCAGCTGCCTCACACACGTAGCTTCCCTAGCGCTCTCCTCCCCAGCAGAGACGTGTGCAGCTGGTTGGGGCCTGCCCCTGCGTGCCTGGGCTCCCGCCCACAGCCCCAGCTCAGGGCAAGCAGCCCCTGAGCCAAGACCTGCAGGAGGCGCAGAGCGCCCCCACCTGGAAGCCGAGTGAACAGCTGGCGGGGAGGCGAGCCTCCTCGAGGGAAGAAGAGGAAGCCCAGCCTCGTTTGGCTCAAGCCCTACTTGGCTGGAGCCGAGTGCGCCTCCAGGACGGCAGAGCTCCACCTCTGCTCAGAGGCCCGTTCTGGCAGAGTTGCTGGCGCGAGGCTGCTCTGCCCTGGGCGAGCCTTGCCCAGACTTGCCTCGCTGCTAGGCTTCCCGCCCAGGAAGGAGCAGGCTGCGCGAGGCTGGGAGACGCCACTGGCGCCTTCCTGGCCTCAGCTCCGCTCCTGCCTTGCCTTTACACCTAGGCCCCAGGCGTCCTTGGGGAGGGCTTAGGGGCCGGTGGCTTGCACACTGCCAAGGGCTCCAGCAGGAAGAGCTCTGTGCGAGGGAAGGGAAGGGCCAGTGCAGGGCTCCTCCAGCGGTTGCTTGGCCGCCCAGACTCAGCGCCGCACGGAGTGCACCAGGCTCCCAGGGCCCCTGGCTGGGGTCTGCAGCCCCGCACACCCGGAGGCTGACTCCCTGGGCGCCCAGCAGCTGCCTCACACACGTAGCTTCCCTAGCGCTCTCCTCCCCAGCAGAGACGTGTGCAGCTGGTTGGGGCCTGCCCCTGCGTGCCTGGGCTCCCGCCCACAGCCCCAGCTCAGGGCAAGCAGCCCCTGAGCCAAGACCTGCAGGAGGCGCAGAGCGCCCCCACCTGGAAGCCGAGTGAACAGCTGGCGGGGAGGCGAGCCTCCTCGAGGGAAGAAGAGGCAGCCCAGCCTCGTTTGGCTCAAGCCCTACTTGGCTGGAGCAGAGTGCGCCTCCAGGACGGCAGAGCTCCAGCTCTGCTCAGAGGCCCGTTCTTGCAGAGTTGCTGGCGCGAGGCTGCTCTGCCCTGGGCGAGCCTTGCCCAGACTTGCCTCGCTGCTAGGCTTCCTGCCCAGGAAGGAGCAGGCTGCGCGAGGCTCGGAGACGCCACTGGCGCCTTCCTGGCCTCAGCTCCGCTCCTGCCTTGCCTTTGCACCTAGGCCCCAGGCGTCCTTGGGGAGGGCTTAGGGGCCGGTGGCTTGCACACTGCCAAGGGCTGCAGCAGGAAGAGCTCTGTGCGAGGGAAGGGAAGGGCCAGTGCAGGGCTCCTCCAGCGGTTGCTTGGCCGCCCAGACTCAGCGCCGCACGGAGTGCACCAGGCTCCCAGGGCCCCTGGCTGGGGTCTGCAGCCCCGCACACCCGGAAGCTGACTCCCTGGGCGCCCAGCAGCTGCCTCACACACGTAGCTTCCCTAGCGCTCTCCTCCCCAGCAGAGACGTGTGCAGCTGGTTGGGGCCTGCCCCTGCGTGCCTGGGCTCCCGCCCACAGCCCCAGCTCAGGGCAAGCAGCCCCTGAGCCAAGACCTGCAGGAGGCGCAGAGCGCCCCCACCTGGAAGCCGAGTGAACAGCTGGCGGGGAGGCGAGCCTCCTCGAGGGAAGAAGAGGCAGCCCAGCCTCGTTTGGCTCAAGCCCTACTTGGCTGGAGCCGAGTGCGCCTCCAGGACGGCAGAGCTCCAGCTCTGCTCAGAGGCCCGTTCTTGCAGAGTTGCTGGCGCGAGGCTGCTCTGCCCTGGGCGAGCCTTGCCCAGACTTGCCTCGCTGCTAGGCTTCCTGCCCAGGAAGGAGCAGGCTGCGCGAGGCTGGGAGACGCCACTGGCGCCTTCCTGGCCTCAGCTCCGCTCCTGCCTTGCCTTTACACCTAGGCCCCAGGCGTCCTTGGGGAGGGCTTAGGGGCCGGTGGCTTGCACACTGCCAAGGGCTCCAGCAGGAAGATCTCTGTGCGAGGGAAGGGAAGGGCCAGTGCAGGGCTCCTCCAGAGGTTGCTTGGCCGCCCAGACTCAGCGCCGCACGGAGTGCACCAGGCTCCCAGGGCCCCTGGCTGGGGTCTGCAGCCCCGCACACACGGAGGCTGACTCCCTGGGCACCCAGCAGCTGCCTCACACACGTAGCTTCCCTGGCGCTCTCCTCCCCAGCAGAGACGTGTGCAGCTGGTTGGGGCCTGCCCCTGCGTGCCTGGGCTCCCGCCCACAGCCCCAGCTCAGGGCAAGCAGCCCCTGAGCCAAGACCTGCAGGAGGCGCAGAGCGCCCCCACCTGGAAGCCGAGTGAACAGCTGGCGGGGAGGCGAGCCTCCTCGAGGGAAGAAGAGGAAGCCCAGCCTCGTTTGGCTCAAGCCCTACTTGGCTGGAGCCGAGTGCGCCTCCAGGACGGCAGAGCTCCACCTCTGCTCAGAGGCCCGTTCTGGCAGAGTTGCTGGCGCGAGGCTGCTCTGCCCTGGGCGAGCCTTGCCCAGACTTGCCTCGCTGCTAGGCTTCCCGCCCAGGAAGGAGCAGGCTGCGCGAGGCTGGGAGACGCCACTGGCGCCTTCCTGGCCTCAGCTCCGCTCCTGCCTTGCCTTTACACCTAGGCCCCAGGCGTCCTTGGGGAGGGCTTAGGGGCCGGTGGCTTGCACACTGCCACGGGCTCCAGCAGGAAGAGCTCTGTGCGAGGGAAGGGAAGGGCCAGTGCAGGGCTCCTCCAGCGGTTGCTTGGCCGCCCAGACTCAGCGCCGCACGGAGTGCACCAGGCTCCCAGGGCCCCTGGCTGGGGTCTGCAGCCCCGCACACCCGGAGGCTGACTCCCTGGGCGCCCAGCAGCTGCCTCACACACGTAGCTTCCCTAGCGCTCTCCTCCCCAGCAGAGACGTGTGCAGCTGGTTGGGGCCTGCCCCTGCGTGCCTGGGCTCCCGCCCACAGCCCCAGCTCAGGGCAAGCAGCCCCTGAGCCAAGACCTGCAGGAGGCGCAGAGCGCCCCCACCTGGAAGCCGAGTGAACAGCTGGCGGGGAGGCGAGCCTCCTCGAGGGAAGAAGAGGCAGCCCAGCCTCGTTTGGCTCAAGCTCTACTTGGCTGGAGCAGAGTGCGCCTCCAGGACGGCAGAGCTCCAGCTCTGCTCAGAGGCCCTTTCTTGCAGAGTTGCTGGCGCGAGGCTGCTCTGCCCTGGGCGAGCCTTGCCCAGACTTGCCTCGCTGCTAGGCTTCCTGCCCAGGAAGGAGCAGGCTGCGCGAGGCTCGGAGACGCCACTGGCGCCTTCCTGGCCTCAGCTCCGCTCCTGCCTTGCCTTTGCACCTAGGCCCCAGGCGTCCTTGGGGAGGGCTTAGGGGCCGGTGGCTTGCACACTGCCAAGGGCTGCAGCAGGAAGAGCTCTGTGCGAGGGAAGGGAAGGGCCAGTGCAGGGCTCCTCCAGAGGTTGCTTGGCCGCCCAGACTCAGCGCCGCACGGAGTGCACCAGGCTCCCAGGGCCACTGGCTGGGGTCTGCAGCCCCGCACACCCGGAGGCTGACTCCCTGGGCGCCCAGCAGCTGCCTCACACACGTAGCTTCCCTAGCGCTCTCCTCCCCAGCAGAGACGTGTGCAGCTGGTTGGGGCCTGCCCCTGCGTGCCTGGGCTCCCGCCCACAGCCCCAGCTCAGGGCAAGCAGCCCCTGAGCCAAGACCTGCAGGAGGCGCAGAGCGCCCCCACCTGGAAGCCGAGTGAACAGCTGGCGGGGAGGCGAGCCTCCTCGAGGGAAGAAGAGGCAGCCCAGCCTCGTTTGGCTCAAGCCCTACTTGGCTGGAGCCGAGTGCGCCTCCAGGACGGCAGAGCTCCAGCTCTGCTCAGAGGCCCGTTCTTGCAG
The DNA here is from genome assembly GCF_042477335.2 of Ovis canadensis. Taxonomy (NCBI): domain Eukaryota; kingdom Metazoa; phylum Chordata; class Mammalia; order Artiodactyla; family Bovidae; genus Ovis; species Ovis canadensis. The sequence continues at coordinate 115,772,230 of NC_091246.1, forward strand.
AGTTGCTGGCGCGAGGCTGCTCTGCCCTGGGCGAGCCTTGCCCAGACTTGCCTCGCTGCTAGGCTTCCTGCCCATGAAGGAGCAGGCTGCGCGAGGCTGGGAGACGCCACTGGCGCCTTCCTGGCCTCAGCTCCGCTCCTGCCTTGCCTTTACACCTAGGCCCCAGGCGTCCTTGGGGAGGGCTTAGGGGCCGGTGGCTTGCACACTGCCAAGGGCTCCAGCAGGAAGAGCTCTGTGCGAGGGAAGGGAAGGGCCAGTGCAGGGCTCCTCCAGCGGTTGCTTGGCCGCCCAGACTCAGCGCCGCACGGAGTGCACCAGGCTCCCAGGGCCCCTGGCTGGGGTCTGCAGTCCCGCACACCCGGAGGCTGACTCCCTGGGAGCCCAGCAGCTGCCTCACACACGTAGCTTCCCTAGCGTTCTCCTCCCCAGCAGAGACGTGTGCAGCTGGTTGGGGCCTGCCCCTGCGTGCCTGGGCTCCCGCCCACAGCCCCAGCTCAGGGCAAGCAGCCCCTGAGCCAAGACCTGCAGGAGGCGCAGAGCGCCCCCACCTGGAAGCCGAGTGAACAGCTGGCGGGGAGGCGAGCCTCCTCGAGGGAAGAAGAGGCAGCCCAGCCTCGTTTGGCTCAAGCCCTACTTGGCTGGAGCCGAGTGCGCCTCCAGGACGGCAGAGCTCCAGCTCTGCTCAGAGGCCCGTTCTGGCAGAGTTGCTGGCGCGAGGCTGCTCTGCCCTGGGCGAGCCTTGCCCAGACTTGCCTCGCTGCTAGGCTTCCCGCCCAGGAAGGAGCAGGCTGCGCGAGGCTGGGAGACGCCACTGGCGCCTTCCTGGCCTCAGCTCCGCTCCTGCCTTGCCTTTGCACCTAGGCCCCAGGCGTCCTTGGGGAGGGCTTAGGGGCCGGTGGCTTGCACACTGCCAAGGGCTGCAGCAGGAAGAGCTCTGTGCGAGGGAAGGGAAGGGCCAGTGCAGGGCTCCTCCAGCGGTTGCTTGGCCGCCCAGACTCAGCGCCGCACGGAGTGCACCAGGCTCCCAGGGCCCCTGGCTGGGGTCTGCAGCCCCGCACACCCGGAAGCTGACTCCCTGGGCGCCCAGCAGCTGCCTCACACACGTAGCTTCCCTAGCGCTCTCCTCCCCAGCAGAGACGTGTGCAGCTGGTTGGGGCCTGCCCCTGCGTGCCTGGGCTCCCGCCCACAGCCCCAGCTCAGGGCAAGCAGCCCCTGAGCCAAGACCTGCAGGAGGCGCAGAGCGCCCCCACCTGGAAGCCGAGTGAACAGCTGGCGGGGAGGCGAGCCTCCTCGAGGGAAGAAGAGGCAGCCCAGCCTCGTTTGGCTCAAGCCCTACTTGGCTGGAGCCGAGTGCGCCTCCAGGACGGCAGAGCTCCACCTCTGCTCAGAGGCCCGTTCTGGCAGAGTTGCTGGCGCGAGGCTGCTCTGCCCTGGGCGAGCCTTGCCCAGACTTGCCTCGCTGCTAGGCTTCCCGCCCAGGAAGGAGCAGGCTGCGCGAGGCTGGGAGATGCCACTGGCGCCTTCCTGGCCTCAGCTCCGCTCCTGCCTTGCCTTTGCACCTAGGCCCCAGGCGTCCTTGGGGAGGGCTTAGGGGCCGGTGGCTTGCACACTGCCAAGGGCTGCAGCAGGAAGAGCTCTGTGCGAGGGAAGGGAAGGGCCAGTGCAGGGCTCCTCCAGCGGTTGCTTGGCCGCCCAGACTCAGCGCCGCACGGAGTGCACCAGGCTCCCAGGGCCCCTGGCTGGGGTCTGCAGCCCCGCACACCCGGAAGCTGACTCCCTGGGCGCCCAGCAGCTGCCTCACACACGTAGCTTCCCTAGCGCTCTCCTCCCCAGCAGAGACGTGTGCAGCTGGTTGGGGCCTGCCCCTGCGGGCCTGGGCTCCCGCCCACAGCCCCAGCTCAGGGCAAGCAGCCCCTGAGCCAAGACCTGCAGGAGGCGCAGAGCGCCCCCACCTGGAAGCCGAGTGAACAGCTGGCGGGGAGGCGAGCCTCCTCGAGGGAAGAAGAGGCAGCCCAGCCTCGTTTGGCTCAAGCCCTACTTGGCTGGAGCCGAGTGCGCCTCCAGGACGGCAGAGCTCCACCTCTGCTCAGAGGCCCGTTCTGGCAGAGTTGCTGGCGCGAGGCTGCTCTGCCCTGGGCGAGCCTTGCCCAGACTTGCCTCGCTGCTAGGCTTCCCGCCCAGGAAGGAGCAGGCTGCGCGAGGCTGGGAGACGCCACTGGCGCCTTCCTGGCCTCAGCTCCGCTCCTGCCTTGCCTTTGCACCTAGGCCCCAGGCGTCCTTGGGGAGGGCTTAGGGGCCGGTGGCTTGCACACTGCCAAGGGCTGCAGCAGGAAGAGCTCTGTGCGAGGGAAGGGAAGGGCCAGTGCAGGGCTCCTCCAGCGGTTGCTTGGCCGCCCAGACTCAGCGCCGCACGGAGTGCACCAGGCTCCCAGGGCCCCTGGCTGGGGTCTGCAGCCCCGCACACCCGGAAGCTGACTCCCTGGGCGCCCAGCAGCTGCCTCACACACGTAGCTTCCCTAGCGCTCTCCTCCCCAGCAGAGACGTGTGCAGCTGGTTGGGGCCTGCCCCTGCGGGCCTGGGCTCCCGCCCACAGCCCCAGCTCAGGGCAAGCAGCCCCTGAGCCAAGACCTGCAGGAGGCGCAGAGCGCCCCCACCTGGAAGCCGAGTGAACAGCTGGCGGGGAGGCGAGCCTCCTCGAGGGAAGAAGAGGCAGCCCAGCCTCGTTTGGCTCAAGCCCTACTTGGCTGGAGCCGAGTGCGCCTCCAGGACGGCAGAGCTCCAGCTCTGCTCAGAGGCCCGTTCTTGCAGAGTTGCTGGCGCGAGGCTGCTCTGCCCTGGGCGAGCCTTGCCCAGACTTGCCTCGCTGCTAGGCTTCCTGCCCAGGAAGGAGCAGGCTGCGCGAGGCTGGGAGACGCCACTGGCGCCTTCCTGGCCTCAGCTCCGCTCCTGCCTTGCCTTTGCACCTAGGCCCCAGGCGTCCTTGGGGAGGGCTTAGGGGCCGGTGGCTTGCACACTGCCAAGGGCTGCAGCAGGAAGAGCTCTGTGCGAGGGAAGGGAAGGGCCAGTGCAGGGCTCCTCCAGAGGTTGCTTGGCCGCCCAGACTCAGCGCCGCACGGAGTGCACCAGGCTCCCAGGGCCACTGGCTGGGGTCTGCAGCCCCGCACACCTGGAGGCTGACTCCCTGGGCGCCCAGCAGCTGCCTCACACACGTAGCTTCCCTAGCGCTCTCCTCCCCAGCAGAGACGTGTGCAGCTGGTTGGGGCCTGCCCCTGCGTGCCTGGGCTCCCGCCCACAGCCCCAGCTCAGGGCAAGCAGCCCCTGAGCCAAGACCTGCAGGAGGCGCAGAGCGCCCCCACCTGGAAGCCGAGTGAACAGCTGGCGGGGAGGCGAGCCTCCTCGAGGGAAGAAGAGGCAGCCCAGCCTCGTTTGGCTCAAGCCCTACTTGGCTGGAGCCGAGTGCGCCTCCAGGACGGCAGAGCTCCAGCTCTGCTCAGAGGCCCGTTCTTGCAGAGTTGCTGGCGCGAGGCTGCTCTGCCCTGGGCGAGCCTTGCCCAGACTTGCCTCGCTGCTAGGCTTCCTGCCCATGAAGGAGCAGGCTGCGCGAGGCTGGGAGACGCCACTGGCGCCTTCCTGGCCTCAGCTCCGCTCCTGCCTTGCCTTTACACCTAGGCCCCAGGCGTCCTTGGGGAGGGCTTAGGGGCCGGTGGCTTGCACACTGCCAAGGTCTCCAGCAGGAAGAGCTCTGTGCGAGGGAAGGGAAGGGCCAGTGCAGGGCTCCTCCAGCGGTTGCTTGGCCGCCCAGACTCAGCGCCGCACGGAGTGCACCAGGCTCCCAGGGCCCCTGGCTGGGGTCTGCAGTCCCGCACACCCGGAGGCTGACTCCCTGGGAGCCCAGCAGCTGCCTCACACACGTAGCTTCCCTAGCGTTCTCCTCCCCAGCAGAGACGTGTGCAGCTGGTTGGGGCCTGCCCCTGCGTGCCTGGGCTCCCGCCCACAGCCCCAGCTCAGGGCAAGCAGCCCCTGAGCCAAGACCTGCAGGAGGCGCAGAGCGCCCCCACCTGGAAGCCGAGTGAACAGCTGGCGGGGAGGCGAGCCTCCTCGAGGGAAGAAGAGGCAGCCCAGCCTCGTTTGGCTCAAGCCCTACTTGGCTGGAGCCGAGTGCGCCTCCAGGACGGCAGAGCTCCAGCTCTGCTCAGAGGCCCGTTCTTGCAGAGTTGCTGGCGCGAGGCTGCTCTGCCCTGGGCGAGCCTTGCCCAGACTTGCCTCGCTGCTAGGCTTCCTGCCCAGGAAGGAGCAGGCTGCGCGAGGCTCGGAGACGCCACTGGCGCCTTCCTGGCCTCAGCTCCGCTCCTGCCTTGCCTTTGCACCTAGGCCCCAGGCGTCCTTGGGGAGGGCTTAGGGGCCGGTGGCTTGCACACTGCCAAGGGCTCCAGCAGGAAGAGCTCTGTGCGAGGGAAGGGAAGGGCCAGTGCAGGGCTCCTCCAGAGGTTGCTTGGCCGCCCAGACTCAGCGCCGCACGGAGTGCACCAGGCTCCCAGGGCCCCTGGCTGGGGTCTGCAGCCCCGCACACACGGAGGCTGACTCCCTGGGCACCCAGCAGCTGCCTCACACACGTAGCTTCCCTAGCGCTCTCCTCCCCAGCAGAGACGTGTGCAGCTGGTTGGGGCCTGCCCCTGCGTGCCTGGGCTCCCGCCCACAGCCCCAGCTCAGGGCAAGCAGCCCCTGAGCCAAGACCTGCAGGAGGCGCAGAGCGCCCCCACCTGGAAGCCGAGTGAACAGCTGGCGGGGAGGCGAGCCTCCTCGAGGGAAGAAGAGGCAGCCCAGCCTCGTTTGGCTCAAGCCCTACTTGGCTGGAGCAGAGTGCGCCTCCAGGACGGCAGAGCTCCAGCTCTGCTCAGAGGCCCGTTCTGGCAGAGTTGCTGGCGCGAGGCTGCTCTGCCCTGGGCGAGCCTTGCCCAGACTTGCCTCGCTGCTAGGCTTCCTGCCCAGGAAGGAGCAGGCTGCGCGAGGCTCGGAGACGCCACTGGCGCCTTCCTGGCCTCAGCTCCGCTCCTGCCTTGCCTTTGCACCTAGGCCCCAGGCGTCCTTGGGGAGGGCTTAGGGGCCGGTGGCTTGCACACTGCCAAGGGCTGCAGCAGGAAGAGCTCTGTGCGAGGGAAGGGAAGGGCCAGTGCAGGGCTCCTCCAGAGGTTGCTTGGCCGCCCAGACTCAGCGCCGCACGGAGTGCACCAGGCTCCCAGGGCCACTGGCTGGGGTCTGCAGCCCCGCACACCCGGAGGCTGACTCCCTGGGCGCCCAGCAGCTGCCTCACACACGTAGCTTCCCTAGCGCTCTCCTCCCCAGCAGAGACGTGTGCAGCTGGTTGGGGCCTGCCCCTGCGTGCCTGGGCTCCCGCCCACAGCCCCAGCTCAGGGCAAGCAGCCCCTGAGCCAAGACCTGCAGGAGGCGCAGAGCGCCCCCACCTGGAAGCCGAGTGAACAGCTGGCGGGGAGTCGAGCCTCCTCGAGGGAAGAAGAGGCAGCCCAGCCTCGTTTGGCTCAAGCCCTACTTGGCTGGAGCCGAGTGCGCCTCCAGGACGGCAGAGCTCCAGCTCTGCTCAGAGGCCCGTTCTTGCAGAGTTGCTGGCGCGAGGCTGCTCTGCCTGGGCGAGCCTTGCCCAGACTTGCCTCGCTGCTAGGCTTCCTGCCCAGGAAGGAGCAGGCTGCGCGAGGCTGGGAGACGCCACTGGCGCCTTCCTGGCCTCAGCTCCGCTCCTGCCTTGCCTTTACACCTAGGCCCCAGGCGTCCTTGGGGAGGGCTTAAGGGCCGGTGGTTTGCACACTGCCAAGGTCTCCAGCAGGAAGAGCTCTGTGCGAGGGAAGGGAAGGGCCAGTGCAGGGCTCCTCCAGCGGTTGCTTGGCCGCCCAGACTCAGCGCCGCACGGAGTGCACCAGGCTCCCAGGGCCCCTGGCTGGGGTCTGCAGCCCCGCACACCCGGAGGCTGACTCCCTGGGCGCCCAGCAGCTGCCTCACACACGTAGCTTCCCTAGCGTTCTCCTCCCCAGCAGAGACGTGTGCAGCTGGTTGGGGCCTGCCCCTGCGTGCCTGGGCTCCCGCCCACAGCCCCAGCTCAGGGCAAGCAGCCCCTGAGCCAAGACCTGCAGGAGGCGCAGAGCGCCCCCACCTGGAAGCCGAGTGAACAGCTGGCGGGGAGGCGAGCCTCCTCGAGGGAAGAAGAGGCAGCCCAGCCTCGTTTGGCTCAAGCCCTACTTGGCTGGAGCCGAGTGCGCCTCCAGGACGGCAGAGCTCCAGCTCTGCTCAGAGGCCCGTTCTGGCAGAGTTGCTGGCGCGAGGCTGCTCTGCCCTGGGCGAGCCTTGCCCAGACTTGCCTCGCTGCTAGGCTTCCCGCCCAGGAAGGAGCAGGCTGCGCGAGGCTGGGAGACGCCACTGGCGCCTTCCTGGCCTCAGCTCTGCTCCTGCCTTGCCTTTGCACCTAGGCCCCAGGCGTCCTTGGGGAGGGCTTAGGGGCCGGTGGCTTGCACACTGCCAAGGGCTGCAGCAGGAAGAGCTCTGTGCGAGGGAAGGGAAGGGCCAGTGCAGGGCTCCTCCAGCGGTTGCTTGGCCGCCCAGACTCAGCGCCGCACGGAGTGCACCAGGCTCCCAGGGCCCCTGGCTGGGGTCTGCAGCCCCGCACACCCGGAAGCTGACTCCCTGGGCGCCCAGCAGCTGCCTCACACACGTAGCTTCCCTAGCGCTCTCCTCCCCAGCAGAGACGTTTGCAGCTGGTTGGGGCCTGCCCCTGCGTGCCTGGGCTCCCGCCCACAGCCCCAGCTCAGGGCAAGCAGCCCCTGAGCCAAGACCTGCAGGAGGCGCAGAGCGCCCCCACCTGGAAGCCGAGTGAACAGCTGGCGGGGAGGCGAGCCTCCTCGAGGGAAGAAGAGGCAGCCCAACCTCGTTTGGCTCAAGCCCTACTTGGCTGGAGCCGAGTGCGCCTCCAGGACGGCAGAGCTCCAGCTCTGCTCAGAGGCCCGTTCTTGCAGAGTTGCTGGCGCGAGGCTGCTCTGCCCTGGGCGAGCCTTGCCCAGACTTGCCTCGCTGCTAGGCTTCCTGCCCAGGAAGGAGCAGGCTGCGCGAGGCTGGGAGACGCCACTGGCGCCTTCCTGGCCTCAGCTCCGCTCCTGCCTTGCCTTTGCACCTAGGCCCCAGGCGTCCTTGGGGAGGGCTTAGGGGCCGGTGGCTTGCACACTGCCAAGGGCTCCAGCAGGAAGAGCTCTGTGCGAGGGAAGGGAAGGGCCAGTGCAGGGCTCCTCCAGAGGTTGCTTGGCCGCCCAGACTCAGCGCCGCACGGAGTGCACCAGGCTCCCAGGGCCCCTGGCTGGGGTCTGCAGCCCCGCACACACGGAGGCTGACTCCCTGGGCACCCAGCAGCTGCCTCACACACGTAGCTTCCCTAGCGCTCTCCTCCCCAGCAGAGACGTGTGCAGCTGGTTGGGGCCTGCCCCTGCGTGCCTGGGCTCCCGCCCACAGCCCCAGCTCAGGGCAAGCAGCCCCTGAGCCAAGACCTGCAGGAGGCGCAGAGCGCCCCCACCTGGAAGCCGAGTGAACAGCTGGCGGGGAGGCGAGCCTCCTCGAGGGAAGAAGAGGCAGCCCAGCCTCGTTTGGCTCAAGCCCTACTTGGCTGGAGCCGAGTGCGCCTCCAGGACGGCAGAGCTCCAGCTCTGCTCAGAGGCCCGTTCTTGCAGAGTTGCTGGCGCGAGGCTGCTCTGCCCTGGGCGAGCCTTGCCCAGACTTGCCTCGCTGCTAGGCTTCCTGCCCAGGAAGGAGCAGGCTGCGCGAGGCTGGGAGACGCCACTGGCGCCTTCCTGGCCTCAGCTCCGCTCCTGCCTTGCCTTTGCACCTAGGCCCCAGGCGTCCTTGGGGAGGGCTTAGGGGCCGGTGGCTTGCACACTGCCAAGGGCTCCAGCAGGAAGAGCTCTGTGCGAGGGAAGGGAAGGGCCAGTGCAGGGCTCCTCCAGAGGTTGCTTGGCCGCCCAGACTCAGCGCCGCACGGAGTGCACCAGGCTCCCAGGGCCCCTGGCTGGGGTCTGCAGCCCCGCACACACGGAGGCTGACTCCCTGGGCACCCAGCAGCTGCCTCACACACGTAGCTTCCCTAGCGCTCTCCTCCCCAGCAGAGACGTGTGCAGCTGGTTGGGGCCTGCCCCTGCGTGCCTGGGCTCCCGCCCACAGCCCCAGCTCAGGGCAAGCAGCCCCTGAGCCAAGACCTGCAGGAGGCGCAGAGCGCCCCCACCTGGAAGCCGAGTGAACAGCTGGCGGGGAGGCGAGCCTCCTCGAGGGAAGAAGAGGAAGCCCAGCCTCGTTTGGCTCAAGCCCTACTTGGCTGGAGCCGAGTGCGCCTCCAGGACGGCAGAGCTCCACCTCTGCTCAGAGGCCCGTTCTGGCAGAGTTGCTGGCGCGAGGCTGCTCTGCCCTGGGCGAGCCTTGCCCAGACTTGCCTCGCTGCTAGGCTTCCCGCCCAGGAAGGAGCAGGCTGCGCGAGGCTGGGAGACGCCACTGGCGCCTTCCTGGCCTCAGCTCCGCTCCTGCCTTGCCTTTACACCTAGGCCCCAGGCGTCCTTGGGGAGGGCTTAGGGGCCGGTGGCTTGCACACTGCCACGGGCTCCAGCAGGAAGAGCTCTGTGCGAGGGAAGGGAAGGGCCAGTGCAGGGCTCCTCCAGCGGTTGCTTGGCCGCCCAGGCTCAGCGCCGCACGGAGTGCACCAGGCTCCCAGGGCCCCTGGCTGGGGTCTGCAGCCCCGCACACCCGGAGGCTGACTCCCTGGGCGCCCAGCAGCTGCCTCACACACGTAGCTTCCCTAGCGCTCTCCTCCCCAGCAGAGACGTGTGCAGCTGGTTGGGGCCTGCCCCTGCGTGCCTGGGCTCCCGCCCACAGCCCCAGCTCAGGGCAAGCAGCCCCTGAGCCAAGACCTGCAGGAGGCGCAGAGCGCCCCCACCTGGAAGCCGAGTGAACAGCTGGCGGGGAGGCGAGCCTCCTCGAGGGAAGAAGAGGCAGCCCAACCTCGTTTGGCTCAAGCCCTACTTGGCTGGAGCCGAGTGCGCCTCCAGGACGGCAGAGCTCCAGCTCTGCTCAGAGGCCCGTTCTGGCAGAGTTGCTGGCGCGAGGCTGCTCTGCCCTGGGCGAGCCTTGCCCAGACTTGCCTCGCTGCTAGGCTTCCCGCCCAGGAAGGAGCAGGCTGCGCGAGGCTGGGAGACGCCACTGGCGCCTTCCTGGCCTCAGCTCCGCTCCTGCCTTGCCTTTGCACCTAGGCCCCAGGCGTCCTTGGGGAGGGCTTAGGGGCCGGTGGCTTGCACACTGCCAAGGGCTGCAGCAGGAAGAGCTCTGTGCGAGGGAAGGGAAGGGCCAGTGCAGGGCTCCTCCAGCGGTTGCTTGGCCGCCCAGACTCAGCGCCGCACGGAGTGCACCAGGCTCCCAGGGCCCCTGGCTGGGGTCTGCAGCCCCGCACACCCGGAAGCTGACTCCCTGGGCGCCCAGCAGCTGCCTCACACACGTAGCTTCCCTAGCGCTCTCCTCCCCAGCAGAGACGTGTGCAGCTGGTTGGGGCCTGCCCCTGCGTGCCTGGGCTCCCGCCCACAGCCCCAGCTCAGGGCAAGCAGCCCCTGAGCCAAGACCTGCAGGAGGCGCAGAGCGCCCCCACCTGGAAGCCGAGTGAACAGCAGGCGGGGAGGCGAGCCTCCTCGAGGGAAGAAGAGGCAGCCCAGCCTCGTTTGGCTCAAGCCCTACTTGGCTGGAGCCGAGTGCGCCTCCAGGACGGCAGAGCTCCAGCTCTGCTCAGAGGCCCGTTCTTGCAGAGTTGCTGGCGCGAGGCTGCTCTGCCCTGGGCGAGCCTTGCCCAGACTTGCCTCGCTGCTAGGCTTCCTGCCCAGGAAGGAGCAGGCTGCGCGACGCTGGGAGACGCCACTGGCGCCTTCCTGGCCTCAGCTCCGCTCCTGCCTTGCCTTTGCACCTAGGCCCCAGGCGTCCTTGGGGAGGGCTTAGGGGCCGGTGGCTTGCACACCGCCAAGGGCTCCAGCAGGAAGAGCTCTGTGCGAGGGAAGGGAAGGGCCAGTGCAGGGCTCCTCCAGCGGTTGCTTGGCCGCCCAGACTCAGCGCCGCACGGAGTGCACCAGGCTCCCAGGGCCCCTGGCTGGGGTCTGCAGCCCCGCACACCCGGAGGCTGACTCCCTGGGCGCCCAGCAGCTGCCTCACACACGTAGCTTCCCTAGCGCTCTCCTCCCCAGCAGAGACGTGTGCAGCTGGTTGGGGCCTGCCCCTGCGTGCCTGGGCTCCCGCCCACAGCCCCAGCTCAGGGCAAGCAGCCCCTGAGCCAAGACCTGCAGGAGGCGCAGAGCGCCCCCACCTGGAAGCCGAGTGAACAGCTGGCGGGGAGGCGAGCCTCCTCGAGGGAAGAAGAGGCAGCCCAGCCTCGTTTGGTTCAAGCCCTACTTGGCTGGAGCCGAGTGCGCCTCCAGGACGGCAGAGCTCCAGCTCTGCTCAGAGGCCCGAACTGGCAGAGTTGCTGGCGCGATGCTGCTCTGCCCTGGGCGAGCCTTGCCCAGACTTGCCTCGCTGCTAGGCTTCCTGCCCAGGAAGGAGCAGGCTGCGCGAGGCTGGGAGACGCCACTGGCGCCTTCCTGGCCTCAGCTCCGCTCCTGCCTTGCCTTTGCACCTAGGCCCCAGGCGTCCTTGGGGAGGGCTTAGAGGCCGGTGGCTTGCACACTGCCAAGGGCTGCAGCAGGAAGAGCTCGTGCGAGGGAAGGGAAGGGCCAGTGCAGGGCTCCTACAGAGGTTGCTTGGCCGCCCAGACTCAGCGCCGCACGGAGTGCACCAGGCTCCCAGGGCCCCTGGCTGGGGTCTGCAGCCCCGCACACCCGGAGGCTGACTCCCTGGGCACCCAGCAGCTGCCTCACACACGTAGCTTCCCTAGCGCTCTCCTCCCCAGCAGAGACGTGTGCAGCTGGTTGGGGCCTGCCCCTGCGTGCCTGGGCTCCCGCCCACAGCCCCAGCTCAGGGCAAGCAGCCCCTGAGCCAAGACCTGCAGGAGGCGCAGAGCGCCCCCACCTGGAAGCCGAGTGAACAGCTGGCGGGGAGGCGAGCCCACTCGAGGGAAGAAGAGGCAGCCCAGCCTCGTTTGGCTCAAGCCCTACTTGGCTGGAGCCGAGTGCGCCTCCAGGACGGCAGAGCTCCAGCTCTGCTCAGAGGCCCGTTCTTGCAGAGTTGCAGGCGCGAGGCTGCTCTGCCCTGGGCGAGCCTTGCCCAGACTTGCCTCGCTGCTAGGCTTCCTGCCCAGGAAGGAGCAGGCTGCGCGAGGCTGGGAGACGCCACTGGCGCCTTCCTGGCCTCAGCTCCGCTCCTGCCTTGCCTTTGCACCTAGGCCCCAGGCGTCCTTGGGGAGGGCTTAGGGGCCGGTGGCTTGCACACTGCCAAGGGCTCCAGCAGGAAGAGCTCTGTGCGAGGGAAGGGAAGGGCCAGTGCAGGGCTCCTCCAGAGGTTGCTTGGCGGCCAGACTCAGCGCCGCACGGAGTGCACCAGGCTCAAAGGGCCCCTGGCTGGGGTCTGCAGCCCCGCACACACGGAGGCTGACTCCCTGGGCACCCAGCAGCTGCCTCACACACGTAGCTTCCCTAGCGCTCTCCTCCCCAGCAGAGACGTGTGCAGCTGGTTGGGGCCTGCCCCTGCGTGCCTGGGCTCCCGCCCACAGCCCCAGCTCAGGGCAAGCAGCCCCTGAGCCAAGACCTGCAGGAGGCGCAGAGCGCCCCCACCTGGAAGCCGAGTGAACAGCTGGCGGGGAGGCGAGCCTCCTTGAGGGAAGAAGAGGAAGCCCAGCCTCGTTTGGCTCAAGCCCTACTTGGCTGGAGCCGAGTGCGCCTCCAGGACGGCAGAGCTCCAGCTCTGCTCAGAGGCCCGTTCTGGCAGAGTTGCTGGCGCGAGGCTGCTCTGCCCTGGGCGAGCCTTGCCCAGACTTGCCTCGCTGCTAGGCTTCCTGCCCAGGAAGGAGCAGGCTGCGCGAGGCTGGGAGACGCCACTGGCGCCTTCCTGGCCTCAGCTCCGCTCCTGCCTTGCCTTTACACCTAGGCCCCAGGCGTCCTTGGGGAGGGCTTAGGGGCCGGTGGCTTGCACACTGCCACGGGCTCCAGCAGGAAGAGCTCTGTGCGAGGGAAGGGAAGGGCCAGTGCAGGGCTCCTCCAGCGGTTGCTTGGCCGCCCAGACTCAGCGCCGCACGGAGTGCACCAGGCTCCCAGGGCCCCTGGCTGGGGTCTGCAGCCCCGCACACCCGGAGGCTGACTCCCTGGGCACCCAGCAGCTGCCTCACACACGTAGCTTCCCTAGCGCTCTCCTCCCCAGCAGAGACGTGTGCAGCTGGTTGGGGCCTGCCCCTGCGTGCCTGGGCTCCCGCCCACAGCCCCAGCTCAGGGCAAGCAGCCCCTGAGCCAAGACCTGCAGGAGGCGCAGAGCCCCCCCACCTGGAAGCCGAGTGAACAGCTGGCGGGGAGGCGAGCCTCCTCGAGGGAAGAAGAGGCAGCCCAGCCTCGTTTGGCTCAAGCCCTACTTGGCTGGAGCCGAGTGCGCCTCCAGGACGGCAGAGCTCCAGCTCTGCTCAGAGGCCCGTTCTGGCAGAGTTGCTGGCGCGAGGCTGCTCTGCCCTGGGCGAGCCTTGCCCAGACTTGCCTCGCTGCTAGGCTTCCTGCCCAGGAAGGAGCAGGCTGCGCGAGGCTCGGAGACGCCACTGGCGCCTTCCTGGCCTCAGCTCCGCTCCTGCCTTGCCTTTGCACCTAGGCCCCAGGCGTCCTTGGGGAGGGCTTAGGGGCCGGTGGCTTGCACACTGCCAAGGGCTGCAGCAGGAAGAGCTCTTTGCGAGGGAAGGGAAGGGCCAGTGCAGGGCTCCTCCAGAGGTTGCTTGGCCGCCCAGACTCAGCGCCGCACGGAGTGCACCAGGCTCCCAGGGCCACTGGCTGGGGTCTGCAGCCCCGCACACCCGGAGGCTGACTCCCTGGGCGCCCAGCAGCTGCCTCACACACGTAGCTTCCCTAGCGCTCTCCTCCCCAGCAGAGACGTGTGCAGCTGGTTGGGGCCTGCCCCTGCGTGCCTGGGCTCCCGCCCACAGCCCCAGCTCAGGGCAAGCAGCCCCTGAGCCAAGACCTGCAGGAGGCGCAGAGCGCCCCCACCTGGAAGCCGAGTGAACAGCTGGCGGGGAGGCGAGCCTCCTCGAGGGAAGAAGAGGAAGCCCAGCCTCGTTTGGCTCAAGCCCTACTTGGCTGGAGCCGAGTGCGCCTCCAGGACGGCAGAGCTCCACCTCTGCTCAGAGGCCCGTTCTTGCAGAGTTGCTGGCGCGAGGCTGCTCTGCCCTGGGCGAGCCTTGCCCAGACTTGCCTCGCTGCTAGGCTTCCCGCCCAGGAAGGAGCAGGCTGCGCGAGGCTGGGAGACGCCACTGGCGCCTTCCTGGCCTCAGCTCCGCTCCTGCCTTGCCTTTACACCTAGGCCCCAGGCGTCCTTGGGGAGGGCTTAGGGGCCGGTGGCTTGCACACTGCCAAGGGCTCCAGCAGGAAGAGCTCTGTGCGAGGGAAGGGAAGGGCCAGTGCAGGGCTCCTCCAGCGGTTGCTTGGCCGCCCAGACTCAGCGCCGCACGGAGTGCACCAGGCTCCCAGGGCCCCTGGCTGGGGTCTGCAGCCCCGCACACCCGGAGGCTGACTCCCTGGGCGCCCAACAGCTGCCTCACACACGTAGCTTCCCTAGCGCTCTCCTCCCCAGCAGAGACGTGTGCAGCTGGTTGGGGCCTGCCCCTGCGTGCCTGGGCTCCCGCCCACAGCCCCAGCTCAGGGCAAGCAGCCCCTGAGCCAAGACCTGCAGGAGGCGCAGAGCGCCCCCACCTGGAAGCCGAGTGAACAGCTGGCGGGGAGGCGAGCCTCCTCGAGGGAAGAAGAGGCAGCCCAGCCTCGTTTGGCTCAAGCCCTACTTGGCTGGAGCAGAGTGCGCCTCCAGGACGGCAGAGCTCCAGCTCTGCTCAGAGGCCCGTTTTTGCAGAGTTGCTGGCGCGAGGCTGCTCTGCCCTGGGCGAGCCTTGCCCAGACTTGCCTCGCTGCTAGGCTTCCTGCCCAGGAAGGAGCAGGCTGCGCGAGGCTCGGAGACGCCACTGGCGCCTTCCTGGCCTCAGCTCCGCTCCTGCCTTGCCTTTGCACCTAGGCCCCAGGCGTCCTTGGGGAGGGCTTAGGGGCCGGTGGCTTGCACACTGCCAAGGGCTGCAGCAGGAAGAGCTCTGTGAGAGGGAAGGGAAGGGCCAGTGCAGGGCTCCTCCAGAGGTTGCTTGGCCGCCCAGACTCAGCGCCGCACGGAGTGCACCAGGCTCCCAGGGCCACTGGCTGGGGTCTGCAGCCCCGCACACCCGGAGGCTGACTCCCTGGGCGCCCAGCAGCTGCCTCACACACGTAGCTTCCCTAGCGCTCTCCTCCCCAGCAGAGACGTGTGCAGCTGGTTGGGGCCTGCCCCTGCGTGCCTGGGCTCCCGCCCACAGCCCCAGCTCAGGGCAAGCAGCCCCTGAGCCAAGACCTGCAGGAGGCGCAGAGCGCCCCCACCTGGAAGCCGAGTGAACAGCTGGCGGGGAGGCGAGCCTCCTCGAGGGAAGAAGAGGCAGCCCAGCCTCGTTTGGCTCAAGCCCTACTTGGCTGGAGCCGAGTGCGCCTCCAGGACGGCAGAGCTCCAGCTCTGCTCAGAGGCCCGTTCTGGCAGAGTTGCTGGCGCGAGGCTGCTCTGCCCTGGGCGAGCCTTGCCCAGACTTGCCTCGCTGCTAGGCTTCCCGCCCAGGAAGGAGCAGGCTGCGCGAGGCTGGGAGACGCCACTGGCGCCTTCCTGGCCTCAGCTCCGCTCCTGCCTTGCCTTTGCACCTAGGCCCCAGGCGTCCTTGGGGAGGGCTTAGGGGCCGGTGGCTTGCACACTGCCAAGGGCTGCAGCAGGAAGAGCTCTGTGCGAGGGAAGGGAAGGGCCAGTGCAGGGCTCCTCCAGCGGTTGCTTGGCCGCCCAGACTCAGCGCCGCACGGAGTGCACCAGGCTCCCAGGGCCCCTGGCTGGGGTCTGCAGCCCCGCACACCCGGAAGCTGACTCCCTGGGCGCCCAGCAGCTGCCTCACACACGTAGCTTCCCTAGCGCTCTCCTCCCCAGCAGAGACGTGTGCAGCTGGTTGGGGCCTGCCCCTGCGTGCCTGGGCTCCCGCCCACAGCCCCAGCTCAGGGCAAGCAGCCCCTGAGCCAAGACCTGCAGGAGGCGCAGAGCGCCCCCACCTGGAAGCCGAGTGAACAGCTGGCGGGGAGGCGAGCCTCCTCGAGGGAAGAAGAGGCAGCCCAGCCTCGTTTGGCTCAAGCCCTACTTGGCTGGAGCCGAGTGCGCCTCCAGGACGGCAGAGCTCCAGCTCTGCTCAGAGGCCCGTTCTTGCAGAGTTGCTGGCGCGAGGATGCTCTGCCCTGGGCGAGCCTTGCCCAGACTTGCCTCGCTGCTAGGCTTCCTGCCCAGGAAGGAGCAGGCTGCGCGACGCTGGGAGACGCCACTGGCGCCTTCCTGGCCTCAGCTCCGCTCCTGCCTTGCCTTTGCACCTAGGCCCCAGGCGTCCTTGGGGAGGGCTTAGGGGCCGGTGGCTTGCACACCGCCAAGGGCTCCAGCAGGAAGAGCTCTGTGCGAGGGAAGGGAAGGGCCAGTGCAGGGCTCCTCCAGCGGTTGCTTGGCCGCCCAGACTCAGCGCCGCACGGAGTGCACCAGGCTCCCAGGGCCCCTGGCTGGGGTCTGCAGCCCCGCACACCCGGAGGCTGACTCCCTGGGCGCCCAGCAGCTGCCTCACACACGTAGCTTCCCTAGCGCTCTCCTCCCCAGCAGAGACGTGTGCAGCTGGTTGGGGCCTGCCCCTGCGTGCCTGGGCTCCCGCCCACAGCCCCAGCTCAGGGCAAGCAGCCCCTGAGCCAAGACCTGCAGGAGGCGCAGAGCGCCCCCACCTGGAAGCCGAGTGAACAGCTGGCGGGGAGGCGAGCCTCCTCGAGGGAAGAAGAGGCAGCCCAGCCTCGTTTGGTTCAAGCCCTACTTGGCTGGAGCCGAGTGCGCCTCCAGGACGGCAGAGCTCCAGCTCTGCTCAGAGGCCCGAACTGGCAGAGTTGCTGGCGCGATGCTGCTCTGCCCTGGGCGAGCCTTGACCAGACTTGCCTCGCTGCTAGGCTTCCTGCCCAGGAAGGAGCAGGCTGCGCGAGGCTGGGAGACGCCACTGGCGCCTTCCTGGCCTCAGCTCCGCTCCTGCCTTGCCTTTGCACCTAGGCCCCAGGCGTCCTTGGGGAGGGCTTAGAGGCCGGTGGCTTGCACACTGCCAAGGGCTGCAGCAGGAAGAGCTCGTGCGAGGGAAGGGAAGGGCCAGTGCAGGGCTCCTACAGAGGTTGCTTGGCCGCCCAGACTCAGCGCCGCACGGAGTGCACCAGGCTCCCAGGGCCCCTGGCTGGGGTCTGCAGCCCCGCACACCCGGAGGCTGACTCCCTGGGCACCCAGCAGCTGCCTCACACACGTAGCTTCCCTAGCGCTCTCCTCCCCAGCAGAGACGTGTGCAGCTGGTTGGGGCCTGCCCCTGCGTGCCTGGGCTCCCGCCCACAGCCCCAGCTCAGGGCAAGCAGCCCCTGAGCCAAGACCTGCAGGAGGCGCAGAGCGCCCCCACCTGGAAGCCGAGTGAACAGCTGGCGGGGAGGCGAGCCCACTCGAGGGAAGAAGAGGCAGCCCAGCCTCGTTTGGCTCAAGCCCTACTTGGCTGGAGCCGAGTGCGCCTCCAGGACGGCAGAGCTCCAGCTCTGCTCAGAGGCCCGTTCTTGCAGAGTTGCTGGCGCGAGGCTGCTCTGCCCTGGGCGAGCCTTGCCCAGACTTGCCTCGCTGCTAGGCTTCCTGCCCAGGAAGGAGCAGGCTGCGCGAGGCTTGGAGACGCCACTGGCGCCTTCCTGGCCTCAGCTCCGCTCCTGCCTTGCCTTTGCACCTACGCCCCAGGCGTCCTTGGGGAGGGCTTAGGGGCCGGTGGCTTGCACACTGCCAAGGGCTCCAGCAGGAAGAGCTCTGTGCGAGGGAAGGGAAGGGCCAGTGCAGGGCTCCTCCAGAGGTTGCTTGGCCGCCCAGACTCAGCGCCGCACGGAGTGCACCAGGCTCAAAGGGCCCCTGGCTGGGGTCTGCAGCCCCGCACACACGGAGGCTGACTCCCTGGGCACCCAGCAGCTGCCTCACACACGTAGCTTCCCTAGCGCTCTCCTCCCCAGCAGAGACGTGTGCAGCTGGTTGGGGCCTGCCCCTGCGTGCCTGGGCTCCCGCCCACAGCCCCAGCTCAGGGCAAGCAGCCCCTGAGCCAAGACCTGCAGGAGGCGCAGAGCGCCCCCACCTGGAAGCCGAGTGAACAGCTGGCGGGGAGGCGAGCCTCCTTGAGGGAAGAAGAGGAAGCCCAGCCTCGTTTGGCTCAAGCCCTACTTGGCTGGAGCCGAGTGCGCCTCCAGGACGGCAGAGCTCCAGCTCTGCTCAGAGGCCCGTTCTGGCAGAGTTGCTGGCGCGAGGCTGCTCTGCCCTGGGCGAGCCTTGCCCAGACTTGCCTCGCTGCTAGGCTTCCTGCCCAGGAAGGAGCAGGCTGCGCGAGGCTGGGAGACGCCACTGGCGCCTTCCTGGCCTCAGCTCCGCTCCTGCCTTGCCTTTACACCTAGGCCCCAGGCGTCCTTGGGGAGGGCTTAGGGGCCGGTGGCTTGCACACTGCCACGGGCTCCAGCAGGAAGAGCTCTGTGCGAGGGAAGGGAAGGGCCAGTGCAGGGCTCCTCCAGCGGTTGCTTGGCCGCCCAGACTCAGCGCCGCACGGAGTGCACCAGGCTCCCAGGGCCCCTGGCTGGGGTCTGCAGCCCCGCACACCCGGAGGCTGACTCCCTGGGCACCCAGCAGCTTCCTCACACACGTAGCTTCCCTAGCGCTCTCCTCCCCAGCAGAGACGTGTGCAGCTGGTTGGGGCCTGCCCCTGCGTGCCTGGGCTCCCGCCCACAGCCCCAGCTCAGGGCAAGCAGCCCCTGAGCCAAGACCTGCAGGAGGCGCAGAGCGCCCCCACCTGGAAGCCGAGTGAACAGCTGGCGGGGAGGCGAGCCTCCTCGAGGGAAGAAGAGGCAGCCCAGCCTCGTTTGGCTCAAGCCCTACTTGGCTGGAGCCGAGTGCGCCTCCAGGACGGCAGAGCTCCAGCTCTGCTCAGAGGCCCGTTCTGGCAGAGTTGCTGGCGCGAGGCTGCTCTGCCCTGGGCGAGCCTTGCCCAGACTTGCCTCGCTGCTAGGCTTCCTGCCCAGGAAGGAGCAGGCTGCGCGAGGCTCGGAGACGCCACTGGCGCCTTCCTGGCCTCAGCTCCGCTCCTGCCTTGCCTTTGCACCTAGGCCCCAGGCGTCCTTGGGGAGGGCTTAGGGGCCGGTGGCTTGCACACTGCCAAGGGCTGCAGCAGGAAGAGCTCTGTGCGAGGGAAGGGAAGGGCCAGTGCAGGGCTCCTCCAGAGGTTGCTTGGCCGCCCAGACTCAGCGCCGCACGGAGTGCACCAGGCTCCCAGGGCCACTGGCTGGGGTCTGCAGCCCCGCACACCCGGAGGCTGACTCCCTGGGCGCCCAGCAGCTGCCTCACACACGTAGCTTCCCTAGCGCTCTCCTCCCCAGCAGAGACGTGTGCAGCTGGTTGGGGCCTGCCCCTGCGTGCCTGGGCTCCCGCCCACAGCCCCAGCTCAGGGCAAGCAGCCCCTGAGCCAAGACCTGCAGGAGGCGCAGAGCGCCCCCACCTGGAAGCCGAGTGAACAGCTGGCGGGGAGGCGAGCCTCCTCGAGGGAAGAAGAGGAAGCCCAGCCTCGTTTGGCTCAAGCCCTACTTGGCTGGAGCCGAGTGCGCCTCCAGGACGGCAGAGCTCCACCTCTGCTCAGAGGCCCGTTCTTGCAGAGTTGCTGGCGCGAGGCTGCTCTGCCCTGGGCGAGCCTTGCCCAGACTTGCCTCGCTCCTAGGCTTCCCGCCCAGGAAGGAGCAGGCTGCGCGAGGCTGGGAGACGCCACTGGCGCCTTCCTGGCCTCAGCTCCGCTCCTGCCTTGCCTTTACACCTAGGCCCCAGGCGTCCTTGGGGAGGGCTTAGGGGCCGGTGGCTTGCACACTGCCAAGGGCTCCAGCAGGAAGAGCTCTGTGCGAGGGAAGGGAAGGGCCAGTGCAGGGCTCCTCCAGCGGTTGCTTGGCCGCCCAGACTCAGCGCCGCACGGAGTGCACCAGGCTCCCAGGGCCCCTGGCTGGGGTCTGCAGCCCCGCACACCCGGAGGCTGACTCCCTGGGCGCCCAGCAGCTGCCTCACACACGTAGCTTCCCTAGCGCTCTCCTCCCCAGCAGAGACGTGTGCAGCTGGTTGGGGCCTGCCCCTGCGTGCCTGGGCTCCCGCCCACAGCCCCAGCTCAGGGCAAGCAGCCCCTGAGCCAAGACCTGCAGGAGGCGCAGAGCGCCCCCACCTGGAAGCCGAGTGAACAGCTGGCGGGGAGGCGAGCCTCCTCGAGGGAAGAAGAGGCAGCCCAGCCTCGTTTGGCTCAAGCCCTACTTGGCTGGAGCAGAGTGCGCCTCCAGGACGGCAGAGCTCCAGCTCTGCTCAGAGGCCCGTTCTTGCAGAGTTGCTGGCGCGAGGCTGCTCTGCCCTGGGCGAGCCTTGCCCAGACTTGCCTCGCTGCTAGGCTTCCTGCCCAGGAAGGAGCAGGCTGCGCGAGGCTCGGAGACGCCACTGGCGCCTTCCTGGCCTCAGCTCCGCTCCTGCCTTGCCTTTGCACCTAGGCCCCAGGCGTCCTTGGGGAGGGCTTAGGGGCCGGTGGCTTGCACACTGCCAAGGGCTGCAGCAGGAAGAGCTCTGTGAGAGGGAAGGGAAGGGCCAGTGCAGGGCTCCTCCAGCGGTTGCTTGGCCGCCCAGACTCAGCGCCGCACGGAGTGCACCAGGCTCCCAGGGCCACTGGCTGGGGTCTGCAGCCCCGCACACCCGGAGGCTGACTCCCTGGGCGCCCAGCAGCTGCCTCACACACGTAGCTTCCCTAGCGCTCTCCTCCCCAGCAGAGACGTGTGCAGCTGGTTGGGGCCTGCCCCTGCGTGCCTGGGCTCCCGCCCACAGCCCCAGCTCAGGGCAAGCAGCCCCTGAGCCAAGACCTGCAGGAGGCGCAGAGCGCCCCCACCTGGAAGCCGAGTGAACAGCTGGCGGGGAGGCGAGCCTCCTCGAGGGAAGAAGAGGCAGCCCAGCCTCGTTTGGCTCAAGCCCTACTTGGCTGGAGCCGAGTGCGCCTCCAGGACGGCAGAGCTCCAGCTCTGCTCAGAGGCCCGTTCTGGCAGAGTTGCTGGCGCGAGGCTGCTCTGCCCTGGGCGAGCCTTGCCCAGACTTGCCTCGCTGCTAGGCTTCCCGCCCAGGAAGGAGCAGGCTGCGCGAGGCTGGGAGACGCCACTGGCGCCTTCCTGGCCTCAGCTCCGCTCCTGCCTTGCCTTTGCACCTAGGCCCCAGGCGTCCTTGGGGAGGGCTTAGGGGCCGGTGGCTTGCACACCGCCAAGGGCTCCAGCAGGAAGATCTCTGTGCGAGGGAAGGGAAGGGCCAGTGCAGGGCTCCTCCAGCGGTTGCTTGGCCGCCCAGACTCAGCGCCGCACGGAGTGCACCAGGCTCCCAGGGCCCCTGGCTGGGGTCTGCAGCCCCGCACACCCGGAGGCTGACTCCCTGGGCGCCCAGCAGCTGCCTCACACACGTAGCTTCCCTAGCGCTCTCCTCCCCAGCAGAGACGTGTGCAGCTGGTTGGGGCCTGCCCCTGCGTGCCTGGGCTCCCGCCCACAGCCCCAGCTCAGGGCAAGCAGCCCCTGAGCCAAGACCTGCAGGAGGCGCAGAGCGCCCCCACCTGGAAGCCGAGTGAACAGCTGGCGGGGAGGCGAGCCTCCTCGAGGGAAGAAGAGGCAGCCCAGCCTCGTTTGGTTCAAGCCCTACTTGGCTGGAGCCGAGTGCGCCTCCAGGACGGCAGAGCTCCAGCTCTGCTCAGAGGCCCGAACTGGCAGAGTTGCTGGCGCGATGCTGCTCTGCCCTGGGCGAGCCTTGCCCAGACTTGCCTCGCTGCTAGGCTTCCTGCCCAGGAAGGAGCAGGCTGCGCGAGGCTGGGAGACGCCACTGGCGCCTTCCTGGCCTCAGCTCCGCTCCTGCCTTGCCTTTGCACCTAGGCCCAAGGCGTCCTTGGGGAGGGCTTAGAGGCCGGTGGCTTGCACACTGCCAAGGGCTGCAGCAGGAAGAGCTCGTGCGAGGGAAGGGAAGGGCCAGTGCAGGGCTCCTACAGAGGTTGCTTGGCCGCCCAGACTCAGCGCCGCACGGAGTGCACCAGGCTCCCAGGGCCCCTGGCTGGGGTCTGCAGCCCCGCACACCCGGAGGCTGACTCCCTGGGCACCCAGCAGCTGCCTCACACACGTAGCTTCCCTAGCGCTCTCCTCCCCAGCAGAGACGTGTGCAGCTGGTTGGGGCCTGCCCCTGCGTGCCTGGGCTCCCGCCCACAGCCCCAGCTCAGGGCAAGCAGCCCCTGAGCCAAGACCTGCAGGAGGCGCAGAGCGCCCCCACCTGGAAGCCGAGTGAACAGCTGGCGGGGAGGCGAGCCCACTCGAGGGAAGAAGAGGCAGCCCAGCCTCGTTTGGCTCAAGCCCTACTTGGCTGGAGCCGAGTGCGCCTCCAGGACGGCAGAGCTCCAGCTCTGCTCAGAGGCCCGTTCTTGCAGAGTTGCTGGCGCGAGGCTGCTCTGCCCTGGGCGAGCCTTGCCCAGACTTGCCTCGCTGCTAGGCTTCCTGCCCAGGAAGGAGCAGGCTGCGCGACGCTGGGAGACGCCACTGGCGCCTTCCTGGCCTCAGCTCCGCTCCTGCCTTGCCTTTGCACCTAGGCCCCAGGCGTCCTTGGGGAGGGCTTAGGGGCCGGTGGCTTGCACACTGCCAAGGGCTCCAGCAGGAAGAGCTCTGTGCGAGGGAAGGGAAGGGCCAGTGCAGGGCTCCTCCAGAGGTTGCTTGGCCGCCCAGACTCAGCGCCGCACGGAGTGCACCAGGCTCAAAGGGCCCCTGGCTGGGGTCTGCAGCCCCGCACACACGGAGGCTGACTCCCTGGGCACCCAGCAGCTGCCTCACACACGTAGCTTCCCTAGCGCTCTCCTCCCCAGCAGAGACGTGTGCAGCTGGTTGGGGCCTGCCCCTGCGTGCCTGGGCTCCCGCCCACAGCCCCAGCTCAGGGCAAGCAGCCCCTGAGCCAAGACCTGCAGGAGGCGCAGAGCGCCCCCACCTGGAAGCCGAGTGAACAGCTGGCGGGGAGGCGAGCCTCCTTGAGGGAAGAAGAGGAAGCCCAGCCTCGTTTGGCTCAAGCCCTACTTGGCTGGAGCCGAGTGCGCCTCCAGGACGGCAGAGCTCCAGCTCTGCTCAGAGGCCCGTTCTGGCAGAGTTGCTGGCGCGAGGCTGCTCTGCCCTGGGCGAGCCTTGCCCAGACTTGCCTCGCTGCTAGGCTTCCTGCCCAGGAAGGAGCAGGCTGCGCGAGGCTGGGAGACGCCACTGGCGCCTTCCTGGCCTCAGCTCCGCTCCTGCCTTGCCTTTACACCTAGGCCCCAGGCGTCCTTGGGGAGGGCTTAGGGGCCGGTGGCTTGCACACTGCCACGGGCTCCAGCAGGAAGAGCTCTGTGCGAGGGAAGGGAAGGGCCAGTGCAGGGCTCCTCCAGCGGTTGCTTGGCCGCCCAGACTCAGCGCCGCACGGAGTGCACCAGGCTCCCAGGGCCCCTGGCTGGGGTCTGCAGCCCCGCACACCCGGAGGCTGACTCCCTGGGCACCCAGCAGCTGCCTCACACACGTAGCTTCCCTAGCGCTCTCCTCCCCAGCAGAGACGTGTGCAGCTGGTTGGGGCCTGCCCCTGCGTGCCTGGGCTCCCGCCCACAGCCCCAGCTCAGGGCAAGCAGCCCCTGAGCCAAGACCTGCAGGAGGCGCAGAGCGCCCCCACCTGGAAGCCGAGTGAACAGCTGGCGGGGAGGCGAGCCTCCTCGAGGGAAGAAGAGGCAGCCCAGCCTCGTTTGGCTCAAGCCCTACTTGGCTGGAGCCGAGTGCGCCTCCAGGACGGCAGAGCTCCAGCTCTGCTCAGAGGCCCGTTCTGGCAGAGTTGCTGGCGCGAGGCTGCTCTGCCCTGGGCGAGCCTTGCCCAGACTTGCCTCGCTGCTAGGCTTCCTGCCCAGGAAGGAGCAGGCTGCGCGAGGCTCGGAGACGCCACTGGCGCCTTCCTGGCCTCAGCTCCGCTCCTGCCTTGCCTTTGCACCTAGGCCCCAGGCGTCCTTTGGGAGGGCTTAGGGGCCGGTGGCTTGCACACTGCCAAGGGCTGCAGCAGGAAGAGCTCTGTGCGAGGGAAGGGAAGGGCCAGTGCAGGGCTCCTCCAGAGGTTGCTTGGCCGCCCAGACTCAGCGCCGCACGGAGTGCACCAGGCTCCCAGGGCCACTGGCTGGGGTCTGCAGCCCCGCACACCCGGAGGCTGACTCCCTGTGCGCCCAGCAGCTGCCTCACACACGTAGCTTCCCTAGCGCTCTCCTCCCCAGCAGAGACGTGTGCAGCTGGTTGGGGCCTGCCCCTGCGTGCCTGGGCTCCCGCCCACAGCCCCAGCTCAGGGCAAGCAGCCCCTGAGCCAAGACCTGCAGGAGGCGCAGAGCGCCCCCACCTGGAAGCCGAGTGAACAGCTGGCGGGGAGGCGAGCCTCCTCGAGGGAAGAAGAGGCAGCCCAGCCTCGTTTGGCTCAAGCCCTACTTGGCTGGAGCCGAGTGCGCCTCCAGGACGGCAGGGCTCCAGCTCTGCTCAGAGGCCCGTTCTTGCAGAGTTGCTGGCGCGAGGCTGCTCTGCCCTGGGCGAGCCTTGCCCAGACTTGCCTCGCTGCTAGGCTTCCTGCCCATGAAGGAGCAGGCTGCGCGAGGCTGGGAGACGCCACTGGCGCCTTCCTGGCCTCAGCTCCGCTGCTGCCTTGCCTTTACACCTAGGCCCCAGGCGTCCTTGGGGAGGGCTTAGGGGCCGGTGGCTTGCACACTGCCAAGGTCTCCAGCAGGAAGAGCTCTGTGCGAGGGAAGGGAAGGGCCAGTGCAGGGCTCCTCCAGTGGTTGCTTGGCCGCCCAGACTCAGCGCCGCACGGAGTGCACCAGGCTCCCAGGGCCCCTGGCTGGGGTCTGCAGCCCCGCACACCCGGAGGCTGACTCCCTGGGCGCCCAGCAGCTGCCTCACACACGTAGCTTCCCTAGCGCTCTCCTCCCCAGCAGAGACGTGTGCAGCTGGTTGGGGCCTGCCCCTGCGTGCCTGGGCTCCCGCCCACAGCCCCAGCTCAGGGCAAGCAGCCCCTGAGCCAAGACCTGCAGGAGGCGCAGAGCGCCCCCACCTGGAAGCCGAGTGAACAGCTGGCGGGGAGGCGAGCCTCCTCGAGGGAAGAAGAGGCAGCCCAGCCTCGTTTGGCTCAAGCCCTACTTGGCTGGAGCCGAGTGCGCCTCCAGGACGGCAGAGCTCCAGCTCTGCTCAGAGGCCCGTTCTGGCAGAGTTGCTGGCGCGAGGCTGCTCTGCCCTGGGCGAGCCTTGCCCAGACTTGCCTCGCTGCTAGGCTTCCCGCCCAGGAAGGAGCAGGCTGCGCGAGGCTGGGAGACGCCACTGGCGCCTTCCTGGCCTCAGCTCCGCTCCTGCCTTGCCTTTGCACCTAGGCCCCAGGCGTCCTTGGGGAGGGCTTAGGGGCCGGTGGCTTGCACACTGCCAAGGGCTGCAGCAGGAAGAGCTCTGTGCGAGGGAAGGGAAGGGCCAGTGCAGGGCTCCTCCAGCGGTTGCTTGGCCGCCCAGACTCAGCGCCGCACGGAGTGCACCAGGCTCCCAGGGCCCCTGGCTGGGGTCTGCAGCCCCGCACACCCGGAAGCTGACTCCCTGGGCGCCCAGCAGCTGCCTCACACACGTAGCTTCCCTAGCGCTCTCCTCCCCAGCAGAGACGTGTGCAGCTGGTTGGGGCCTGCCCCTGCGTGCCTGGGCTCCCGCCCACAGCCCCAGCTCAGGGCAAGCAGCCCCTGAGCCAAGACCTGCAGGAGGCGCAGAGCGCCCCCACCTGGAAGCCGAGTGAACAGCTGGCGGGGAGGCGAGCCTCCTCGAGGGAAGAAGAGGAAGCCCAGCCTCGTTTGGTTCAAGCCCTACTTGGCTGGAGCCGAGTGCGCCTCCAGGACGGCAGAGCTCCACCTCTGCTCAGAGGCCCGTTCTGGCAGAGTTGCTGGCGCGAGGCTGCTCTGCCCTGGGCGAGCCTTGCCCAGACTTGCCTCGCTGCTAGGCTTCCCGCCCAGGAAGGAGCAGGCTGCGCGAGGCTGGGAGACGCCACTGGCGCCTTCCTGGCCTCAGCTCCGCTCCTGCCTTGCCTTTACACCTAGGCCCCAGGCGTCCTTGGGGAGGGCTTAGGGGCCGGTGGCTTGCACACTGCCACGGGCTCCAGCAGGAAGAGCTCTGTGCGAGGGAAGGGAAGGGCCAGTGCAGGGCTCCTCCAGCGGTTGCTTGGCCGCCCAGTCTCAGCGCCGCACGGAGTGCACCAGGCTCCCAGGGCCCCTGGCTGGGGTCTGCAGCCCCGCACACCCGGAGGCTGACTCCCTGGGCGCCCAGCAGCTGCCTCACACACGTAGCTTCCCTAGCGCTCTCCTCCCCAGCAGAGACGTGTGCAGCTGGTTGGGGCCTGCCCCTGCGTGCCTGGGCTCCCGCCCACAGCCCCAGCTCAGGGCAAGCAGCCCCTGAGCCAAGACCTGCAGGAGGCGCAGAGCGCCCCCACCTGGAAGCCGAGTGAACAGCTGGCGGGGAGGCGAGCCTCCTCGAGGGAAGAAGAGGCAGCCCAGCCTCGTTTGGCTCAAGCCCTACTTGGCTGGAGCAGAGTGCGCCTCCAGGACGGCAGAGCTCCAGCTCTGCTCAGAGGCCCTTTCTTGCAGAGTTGCTGGCGCGAGGCTGCTCTGCCCTGGGCGAGCCTTGCCCAGACTTGCCTCGCTGCTAGGCTTCCTGCCCAGGAAGGAGCAGGCTGCGCGAGGCTGGGAGACGCCACTGGCGCCTTCCTGGCCTCAGCTCCGCTCCTGCCTTGCCTTTGCACCTAGGCCCCAGGCGTCCTTGGGGAGGGCTTAGGGGCCGGTGGCTTGCACACTGCCAAGGGCTGCAGCAGGAAGAGCTCTGTGCGAGGGAAGGGAAGGGCCAGTGCAGGGCTCCTCCAGAGGTTGCTTGGCCGCCCAGACTCAGCGCCGCACGGAGTGCACCAGGCTCCCAGGGCCACTGGCTGGGGTCTGCAGCCCCGCACACCCGGAGGCTGACTCCCTGGGCGCCCAGCAGCTGCCTCACACACGTAGCTTCCCTAGCGCTCTCCTCCCCAGCAGAGACGTGTGCAGCTGGTTGGGGCCTGCCCCTGCGTGCCTGGGCTCCCGCCCACAGCCCCAGCTCAGGGCAAGCAGCCCCTGAGCCAAGACCTGCAGGAGGCGCAGAGCGCCCCCACCTGGAAGCCGAGTGAACAGCTGGCGGGGAGGCGAGCCTCCTCGAGGGAAGAAGAGGCAGCCCAGCCTCGTTTGGCTCAAGCCCTACTTGGCTGGAGCCGAGTGCGCCTCCAGGACGGCAGAGCTCCAGCTCTGCTCAGAGGCCCGTTCTGGCAGAGTTGCTGGCGCGAGGCTGCTCTGCCCTGGGCGAGCCTTGCCCAGACTTGCCTCGCTGCTAGGCTTCCCGCCCAGGAAGGAGCAGGCTGCGCGAGGCTGGGAGACGCCACTGGCGCCTTCCTGGCCTCAGCTCCGCTCCTGCCTTGCCTTTGCACCTAGGCCCCAGGCGTCCTTGGGGAGGGCTTAGGGGCCGGTGGCTTGCACACTGCCAAGGGCTGCAGCAGGAAGAGCTCTGTGCGAGGGAAGGGAAGGGCCAGTGCAGGGCTCCTCCAGCGGTTGCTTGGCCGCCCAGACTCAGCGCCGCACGGAGTGCACCAGGCTCCCAGGGCCCCTGGCTGGGGTCTGCAGCCCCGCACACCCGGAAGCTGACTCCCTGGGCGCCCAGCAGCTGCCTCACACACGTAGCTTCCCTAGCGCTCTCCTCCTCAGCAGAGACGTGTGCAGCTGGTTGGGGCCTGCCCCTGCGTGCCTGGGCTCCCGCCCACAGCCCCAGCTCAGGGCAAGCAGCCCCTGAGCCAAGACCTGCAGGAGGCGCAGAGCGCCCCCACCTGGAAGCCGAGTGAACAGCTGGCGGGGAGGCGAGCCTCCTCGAGGGAAGAAGAGGCAGCCCAGCCTCGTTTGGCTCAAGCCCTACTTGGCTGGAGCCGAGTGCGCCTCCAGGACGGCAGAGCTCCAGCTCTGCTCAGAGGCCCGTTCTGGCAGAGTTGCTGGCGCGAGGCTGCTCTGCCCTGGGCGAGCCTTGCCCAGACTTGCCTCGCTGCTAGGCTTCCCGCCCAGGAAGGAGCAGGCTGCGCGAGGCTGGGAGACGCCACTGGCGCCTTCCTGGCCTCAGCTCCGCTCCTGCCTTGCCTTTGCACCTAGGCCCCAGGCGTCCTTGGGGAGGGCTTAGGGGCCGGTGGCTTGCACACTGCCAAGGGCTGCAGCAGGAAGAGCTCTGTGCGAGGGAAGGGAAGGGCCAGTGCAGGGCTCCTCCAGCGGTTGCTTGGCTGCCCAGACTCAGCGCCGCACGGAGTGCACCAGGCTCCCAAGGCCCCTGGCTGGGGTCTGCAGCCCCGCACACCCGGAAGCTGACTCCCTGGGCGCCCAGCAGCTGCCTCACACACGTAGCTTCCCTAGCGCTCTCCTCCCCAGCAGAGACGTGTGCAGCTGGTTGGGGCCTGCCCCTGCGGGCCTGGGCTCCCGCCCACAGCCCCAGCTCAGGGCAAGCAGCCCCTGAGCCAAGACCTGCAGGAGGCGCAGAGCGCCCCCACCTGGAAGCCGAGTGAACAGCTGGCGGGGAGGCGAGCCTCCTCGAGGGAAGAAGAGGCAGCCCAGCCTCGTTTGGCTCAAGCCCTACTTGGCTGGAGCCGAGTGCGCCTCCAGGACGGCAGAGCTCCAGCTCTGCTCAGAGGCCCGTTCTTGCAGAGTTGCTGGCGCGAGGCTGCTCTGCCCTGGGCGAGCCTTGCCCAGACTTGCCTCGCTGCTAGGCTTCCTGCCCAGGAAGGAGCAGGCTGCGCGAGGCTGGGAGACGCCACTGGCGCCTTCCTGGCCTCAGCTCCGCTCCTGCCTTGCCTTTGCACCTAGGCCCCAGGCGTCCTTGGGGAGGGCTTAGGGGCCGGTGGCTTGCACACTGCCAAGGGCTCCAGCAGGAAGAGCTCTGTGCGAGGGAAGGGAAGGGCCAGTGCAGGGCTCCTCCAGAGGTTGCTTGGCCGCCCAGACTCAGCGCCGAACGGAGTGCACCAGGCTCCCAGGGCCCCTGGCTGGGGTCTGCAGCCCCGCACACACGGAGGCTGACTCCCTGGGCACCCAGCAGCTGCCTCACACACGTAGCTTCCCTAGCGCTCTCCTCCCCAGCAGAGACGTGTGCAGCTGGTTGGGGCCTGCCCCTGCGTGCCTGGGCTCCCGCCCACAGCCCCAGCTCAGGGCAAGCAGCCCCTGAGCCAAGACCTGCAGGAGGCGCAGAGCGCCCCCACCTGGAAGCCGAGTGAACAGCTGGCGGGGAGGCGAGCCTCCTCGAGGGAAGAAGAGGAAGCCCAGCCTCGTTTGGCTCAAGCCCTACTTGGCTGGAGCCGAGTGCGCCTCCAGGACGGCAGAGCTCCACCTCTGCTCAGAGGCCCGTTCTGGCAGAGTTGCTGGCGCGAGGCTGCTCTGCCCTGGGCGAGCCTTGCCCAGACTTGCCTCGCTGCTAGGCTTCCCGCCCAGGAAGGAGCAGGCTGCGCGAGGCTGGGAGACGCCACTGGCGCCTTCCTGGCCTCAGCTCCGCTCCTGCCTTGCCTTTACACCTAGGCCCCAGGCGTCCTTGGGGAGGGCTTAGGGGCCGGTGGCTTGCACACTGCCACGGGCTCCAGCAGGAAGAGCTCTGTGCGAGGGAAGGGAAGGGCCAGTGCAGGGCTCCTCCAGCGGTTGCTTGGCCGCCCAGGCTCAGCGCCGCACGGAGTGCACCAGGCTCCCAGGGCCCCTGGCTGGGGTCTGCAGCCCCGCACACCCGGAGGCTGACTCCCTGGGCGCCCAGCAGCTGCCTCACACACGTAGCTTCCCTAGCGCTCTCCTCCCCAGCAGAGACGTGTGCACCTGGTTGGGGCCTGCCCCTGCGTGCCTGGGCTCCCGCCCACAGCCCCAGCTCAGGGCAAGCAGCCCCTGAGCCAAGACCTGCAGGAGGCGCAGAGCGCCCCCACCTGGAAGCCGAGTGAACAGCTGGCGGGGAGGCGAGCCTCCTCGAGGGAAGAAGAGGCAGCCCAGCCTCGTTTGGCTCAAGCCCTACTTGGCTGGAGCAGAGTGCGCCTCCAGGACGGCAGAGCTCCAGCTCTGCTCAGAGGCCCTTTCTTGCAGAGTTGCTGGCGCGAGGCTGCTCTGCCCTGGGCGAGCCTTGCCCAGACTTGCCTCGCTGCTAGGCTTCCTGCCCAGGAAGGAGCAGGCTGCGCGAGGCTCGGAGACGCCACTGGCGCCTTCCTGGCCTCAGCTCCGCTCCTGCCTTGCCTTTGCACCTAGGCCCCAGGCGTCCTTGGGGAGGGCTTAGGGGCCGGTGGCTTGCACACTGCCAAGGGCTGCAGCAGGAAGAGCTCTGTGCGAGGGAAGGGAAGGGCCAGTGCAGGGCTCCTCCAGAGGTTGCTTGGCCGCCCAGACTCAGCGCCGCACGGAGTGCACCAGGCTCCCAGGGCCACTGGCTGGGGTCTGCAGCCCCGCACACCCGGAGGCTGACTCCCTGGGCGCCCAGCAGCTGCCTCACACACGTAGCTTCCCTAGCGCTCTCCTCCCCAGCAGAGACGTGTGCAGCTGGTTGGGGCCTGCCCCTGCGTGCCTGGGCTCCCGCCCACAGCCCCAGCTCAGGGCAAGCAGCCCCTGAGCCAAGACCTGCAGGAGGCGCAGAGCGCCCCCACCTGGAAGCCGAGTGAACAGCTGGCGGGGAGGCGAGCCTCCTCGAGGGAAGAAGAGGCAGCCCAGCCTGGTTTGGCTCAAGCCCTACTTGGCTGGAGCCGAGTGCGCCTCCAGGACGGCAGAGCTCCAGCTCTGCTCAGAGGCCCGTTCTTGCAGAGTTGCTGGCGCGAGGCTGCTCTGCCCTGGGCGAGCCTTGCCCAGACTTGCCTCGCTGCTAGGCTTCCTGCCCATGAAGGAGCAGGCTGCGCGAGGCTGGGAGACGCCACTGGCGCCTTCCTGGCCTCAGCTCCGCTCCTACCTTGCCTTTACACCTAGGCCCCAGGCGTCCTTGGGGAGGGCTTAGGGGCCGGTGGCTTGCACACTGCCAAGGTCTCCAGCAGGAAGAGCTCTGTGCGAGGGAAGGGAAGGGCCAGTGCAGGGCTCCTCCAGCGGTTGCTTGGCCGCCCAGACTCAGCGCCGCACGGAGTGCACCAGGCTCCCAGGGCCCCTGGCTGGGGTCTGCAGTCCCGCACACCCGGAGGCTGACTCCCTGGGAGCCCAGCAGCTGCCTCACACACGTAGCTTCCCTAGCGTTCTCCTCCCCAGCAGAGACGTGTGCAGCTGGTTGGGGCCTGCCCCTGCGTGCCTGGGCTCCCGCCCACAGCCCCAGCTCAGGGCAAGCAGCCCCTGAGCCAAGACCTGCAGGAGGCGCAGAGCGCCCCCACCTGGAAGCCGAGTGAACAGCTGGCGGGGAGGCGAGCCTCCTCGAGGGAAGAAGAGGCAGCCCAGCCTCGTTTGGCTCAAGCCCTACTTGGCTGGAGCCGAGTGCGCCTCCAGGACGGCAGAGCTCCAGCTCTGCTCAGAGGCCCGTTCTGGCAGAGTTGCTGGCGCGAGGCTGCTCTGCCCTGGGCGAGCCTTGCCCAGACTTGCCTCGCTGCTAGGCTTCCCGCCCAGGAAGGAGCAGGCTGCGCGAGGCTGGGAGACGCCACTGGCGCCTTCCTGGCCTCAGCTCCGCTCCTGCCTTGCCTTTGCACCTAGGCCCCAGGCGTCCTTGGGGAGGGCTTAGGGGCCGGTGGCTTGCACACTGCCAAGGGCTGCAGCAGGAAGAGCTCTGTGCGAGGGAAGGGAAGGGCCAGTGCAGGGCTCCTCCAGAGGTTGCTTGGCCGCCCAGACTCAGCGCCGCACGGAGTGCACCAGGCTCCCAGGGCCCCTGGCTGGGGTCTGCAGCCCCGCACACCCGGAGGCTGACTCCCTGGGCGCCCAGCAGCTGCCTCACACACGTAGCTTCCCTAGCGCTCTCCTCCCCAGCAGAGACGTGTGCAGCTGGTTGGGGCCTGCCCCTGCGTGCCTGGGCTCCCGCCCACAGCCCCAGCTCAGGGCAAGCAGCCCCTGAGCCAAGACCTGCAGGAGGCGCAGAGCGCCCCCACCTGGAAGCCGAGTGAACAGCTGGAGGGGAGGCGAGCCTCCTCGAGGGAAGAAGAGGCAGCCCAGCCTCGTTTGGCTCAAGCCCTACTTGGCTGGAGCAGAGTGCGCCTCCAGGACGGCAGAGCTCCAGCTCTGCTCAGAGGCCCGTTCTTGCAGAGTTGCTGGCGCGAGGCTGCTCTGCCCTGGGCGAGCCTTGCCCAGACTTGCCTCGCTGCTAGGCTTCCTGCCCAGGAAGGAGCAGGCTGCGCGAGGCTCGGAGACGCCACTGGCGCCTTCCTGGCCTCAGCTCCGCTCCTGCCTTGCCTTTGCACCTAGGCCCCAGGCGTCCTTGGGGAGGGCTTAGGGGCCGGTGGCTTGCACACTGCCAAGGGCTGCAGCAGGAAGAGCTCTGTGCGAGGGAAGGGAAGGGCCAGTGCAGGGCTCCTCCAGAGGTTGCTTGGCCGCCCAGACTCAGCGCCGCACGGAGTGCACCAGGCTCCCAGGGCCACTGGCTGGGGTCTGCAGCCCCGCACACCCGGAGGCTGACTCCCTGGGCGCCCAGCAGCTGCCTCACACACGTAGCTTCCCTAGCGCTCTCCTCCCCAGCAGAGACGTGTGCAGCTGGTTGGGGCCTGCCCCTGCGTGCCTGGGCTCCCGCCCACAGCCCCAGCTCAGGGCAAGCAGCCCCTGAGCCAAGACCTGCAGGAGGCGCAGAGCGCCCCCACCTGGAAGCCGAGTGAACAGCTGGCGGGGAGGCGAGCCTCCTCGAGGGAAGAAGAGGCAGCCCAGCCTCGTTTGGCTCAAGCCCTACTTGGCTGGAGCCGAGTGCGCCTCCAGGACGGCAGAGCTCCAGCTCTGCTCAGAGGCCCGTTCTTGCAGAGTTGCTGGCGCGAGGCTGCTCTGCCCTGGGCGAGCCTTGCCCAGACTTGCCTCGCTGCTAGGCTTCCTGCCCATGAAGGAGCAGGCTGCGCGAGGCTGGGAGACGCCACTGGCGCCTTCCTGGCCTCAGCTCCGCTCCTGCCTTGCCTTTACACCTAGGCCCCAGGCGTCCTTGGGGAGGGCTTAGGGGCCGGTGGCTTGCACACTGCCAAGGTCTCCAGCAGGAAGAGCTCTGTGCGAGGGAAGGGAAGGGCCAGTGCAGGGCTCCTCCAGCGGTTGCTTGGCCGCCCAGACTCAGCGCCGCACGGAGTGCACCAGGCTCCCAGGGCCCCTGGCTGGGGTCTGCAGTCCCGCACACCCGGAGGCTGACTCCCTGGGAGCCCAGCAGCTGCCTCACACACGTAGCTTCCCTAGCGTTCTCCTCCCCAGCAGAGACGTGTGCAGCTGGTTGGGGCCTGCCCCTGCGTGCCTGGGCTCCCGCCCACAGCCCCAGCTCAGGGCAAGCAGCCCCTGAGCCAAGACCTGCAGGAGGCGCAGAGCGCCCCCACCTGGAAGCCGAGTGAACAGCTGGCGGGGAGGCGAGCCTCCTCGAGGGAAGAAGAGGCAGCCCAGCCTCGTTTGGCTCAAGCCCTACTTGGCTGGAGCTGAGTGCGCCTCCAGGACGGCAGAGCTCCAGCTCTGCTCAGAGGCCCGTTCTGGCAGAGTTGCTGGCGCGAGGCTGCTCTGCCCTGGGCGAGCCTTGCCCAGACTTGCCTCGCTGCTAGGCTTCCCGCCCAGGAAGGAGCAGGCTGCGCGAGGCTGGGAGACGCCACTGGCGCCTTCCTGGCCTCAGCTCCGCTCCTGCCTTGCCTTTGCACCTAGGCCCCAGGCGTCCTTGGGGAGGGCTTAGGGGCCGGTGGCTTGCACACTGCCTAGGGCTGCAGCAGGAAGAGCTCTGTGCGAGGGAAGGGAAGGGCCAGTGCAGGGCTCCTCCAGCGGTTGCTTGGCCGCCCAGACTCAGCGCCGCACGGAGTGCACCAGGCTCCCAGGGCCCCTGGCTGGGGTCTGCAGCCCCGCACACCCGGAAGCTGACTCCCTGGGCGCCCAGCAGCTGCCTCACACACGTAGCTTCCCTAGCGCTCTCCTCCCCAGCAGAGACGTGTGCAGCTGGTTGGGGCCTGCCCCTGCGTGCCTGGGCTCCCGCCCACAGCCCCAGCTCAGGGCAAGCAGCCCCTGAGCCAAGACCTGCAGGAGGCGCAGAGCGCCCCCACCTGGAAGCCGAGTGAACAGCTGGCGGGGAGGCGAGCCTCCTCGAGGGAAGAAGAGGCAGCCCAGCCTCGTTTGGCTCAAGCCCTACTTGGCTGGAGCCGAGTGCGCCTCCAGGACGGCAGAGCTCCAGCTCTGCTCAGAGGCCCGTTCTGGCAGAGTTGCTGGCGCGAGGCTGCTCTGCCCTGGGCGAGCCTTGCCCAGACTTGCCTCGCTGCTAGGCTTCCCGCCCAGGAAGGAGCAGGCTGCGCGAGGCTGGGAGACGCCACTGGCGCCTTCCTGGCCTCAGCTCCGCTCCTGCCTTGCCTTTGCACCTAGGCCCCAGGCGTCCTTGGGGAGGGCTTAGGGGCCGGTGGCTTGCACACTGCCAAGGGCTGCAGCAGGAAGAGCTCTGTGCGAGGGAAGGGAAGGGCCAGTGCAGGGCTCCTCCAGCGGTTGCTTGGCCGCCCAGACTCAGCGCCGCACGGAGTGCACCAGGCTCCCAGGGCCCCTGGCTGGGGTCTGCAGCCCCGCACACCCGGAAGCTGACTCCCTGGGCGCCCAGCAGCTGCCTCACACACGTAGCTTCCCTAGCGCTCTCCTCCCCAGCAGAGACGTGTGCAGCTGGTTGGGGCCTGCCCCTGCGGGCCTGGGCTCCCGCCCACAGCCCCAGCTCAGGGCAAGCAGCCCCTGAGCCAAGACCTGCAGGAGGCGCAGAGCGCCCCCACCTGGAAGCCGAGTGAACAGCTGGCGGGGAGGCGAGCCTCCTCGAGGGAAGAAGAGGCAGCCCAGCCTCGTTTGGCTCAAGCCCTACTTGGCTGGAGCCGAGTGCGCCTCCAGGACGGCAGAGCTCCAGCTCTGCTCAGAGGCCCGTTCTTGCAGAGTTGCTGGCGCGAGGCTGCTCTGCCCTGGGCGAGCCTTGCCCAGACTTGCCTCGCTGCTAGGCTTCCTGCCCAGGAAGGAGCAGGCTGCGCGAGGCTGGGAGACGCCACTGGCGCCTTCCTGGCCTCAGCTCCGCTCCTGCCTTGCCTTTGCACCTAGGCCCCAGGCGTCCTTGGGGAGGGCTTAGGGGCCGGTGGCTTGCACACTGCCAAGGGCTCCAGCAGGAAGAGCTCTGTGCGAGGGAAGGGAAGGGCCAGTGCAGGGCTCCTCCAGAGGTTGCTTGGCCGCCCAGACTCAGCGCCGCACGGAGTGCACCAGGCTCCCAGGGCCCCTGGCTGGGGTCTGCAGCCCCGCACACACGGAGGCTGACTCCCTGGGCACCCAGCAGCTGCCTCACACACGTAGCTTCCCTAGCGCTCTCCTCCCCAGCAGAGACGTGTGCAGCTGGTTGGGGCCTGCCCCTGCGTGCCTGGGCTCCCGCCCACAGCCCCAGCTCAGGGCAAGCAGCCCCTGAGCCAAGACCTGCAGGAGGCGCAGAGCGCCCCCACCTGGAAGCCGAGTGAACAGCTGGCGGGGAGGCGAGCCTCCTCGAGGGAAGAAGAGGAAGCCCAGCCTCGTTTGGCTCAAGCCCTACTTGGCTGGAGCCGAGTGCGCCTCCAGGACGGCAGAGCTCCACCTCTGCTCAGAGGCCCGTTCTGGCAGAGTTGCTGGCGCGAGGCTGCTCTGCCCTGGGCGAGCCTTGCCCAGACTTGCCTCGCTGCTAGGCTTCCCGCCCAGGAAGGAGCAGGCTGCGCGAGGCTGGGAGACGCCACTGGCGCCTTCCTGGCCTCAGCTCCGCTCCTGCCTTGCCTTTACACCTAGGCCCCAGGCGTCCTTGGGGAGGGCTTAGGGGCCGGTGGCTTGCACACTGCCACGGGCTCCAGCAGGAAGAGCTCTGTGCGAGGGAAGGGAAGGGCCAGTGCAGGGCTCCTCCAGCGGTTGCTTGGCCGCCCAGGCTCAGCGCCGCACGGAGTGCACCAGGCTCCCAGGGCCCCTGGCTGGGGTCTGCAGCCCCGCACACCCGGAGGCTGACTCCCTGGGCGCCCAGCAGCTGCCTCACACACGTAGCTTCCCTAGCGCTCTCCTCCCCAGCAGAGACGTGTGCACCTGGTTGGGGCCTGCCCCTGCGTGCCTGGGCTCCCGCCCACAGCCCCAGCTCAGGGCAAGCAGCCCCTGAGCCAAGACCTGCAGGAGGCGCAGAGCGCCCCCACCTGGAAGCCGAGTGAACAGCTGGCGGGGAGGCGAGCCTCCTCGAGGGAAGAAGAGGCAGCCCAGCCTCGTTTGGCTCAAGCCCTACTTGGCTGGAGCAGAGTGCGCCTCCAGGACGGCAGAGCTCCAGCTCTGCTCAGAGGCCCTTTCTTGCAGAGTTGCTGGCGCGAGGCTGCTCTGCCCTGGGCGAGCCTTGCCCAGACTTGCCTCGCTGCTAGGCTTCCTGCCCAGGAAGGAGCAGGCTGCGCGAGGCTCGGAGACGCCACTGGCGCCTTCCTGGCCTCAGCTCCCCTCCTGCCTTGCCTTTGCACCTAGGCCCCAGGCGTCCTTGGGGAGGGCTTAGGGGCCGGTGGCTTGCACACTGCCAAGGGCTGCAGCAGGAAGAGCTCTGTGCGAGGGAAGGGAAGGGCCAGTGCAGGGCTCCTCCAGAGGTTGCTTGGCCGCCCAGACTCAGCGCCGCACGGAGTGCACCAGGCTCCCAGGGCCACTGGCTGGGGTCTGCAGCCCCGCACACCCGGAGGCTGACTCCCTGGGCGCCCAGCAGCTGCCTCACACACGTAGCTTCCCTAGCGCTCTCCTCCCCAGCAGAGACGTGTGCAGCTGGTTGGGGCCTGCCCCTGCGTGCCTGGGCTCCCGCCCACAGCCCCAGCTCAGGGCAAGCAGCCCCTGAGCCAAGACCTGCAGGAGGCGCAGAGCGCCCCCACCTGGAAGCCGAGTGAACAGCTGGCGGGGAGGCGAGCCTCCTCGAGGGAAGAAGAGGCAGCCCAGCCTCGTTTGGCTCAAGCCCTACTTGGCTGGAGCCGAGTGCGCCTCCAGGACGGCAGAGCTCCAGCTCTGCTCAGAGGCCCGAACTGGCAGAGTTGCTGGCGCGATGCTGCTCTGCCCTGGGCGAGCCTTGCCCAGACTTGCCTCGCTGCTAGGCTTCCTGCCCAGGAAGGAGCAGGCTGCGCGAGGCTGGGAGACGCCACTGGCGCCTTCCTGGCCTCAGCTCCGCTCCTGCCTTGCCTTTGCACCTAGGCCCAAGGCGTCCTTGGGGAGGGCTTAGAGGCCGGTGGCTTGCACACTGCCAAGGGCTGCAGCAGGAAGAGCTCGTGCGAGGGAAGGGAAGGGCCAGTGCAGGGCTCCTACAGAGGTTGCTTGGCCGCCCAGACTCAGCGCCGCACGGAGTGCACCAGGCTCCCAGGGCCCCTGGCTGGGGTCTGCAGCCCCGCACACCCGGAGGCTGACTCCCTGGGCACCCAGCAGCTGCCTCACACACGTAGCTTCCCTAGCGCTCTCCTCCCCAGCAGAGACGTGTGCAGCTGGTTGGGGCCTGCCCCTGCGTGCCTGGGCTCCCGCCCACAGCCCCAGCTCAGGGCAAGCAGCCCCTGAGCCAAGACCTGCAGGAGGCGCAGAGCGCCCCCACCTGGAAGCCGAGTGAACAGCTGGCGGGGAGGCGAGCCCACTCGAGGGAAGAAGAGGCAGCCCAGCCTCGTTTGGCTCAAGCCCTACTTGGCTGGAGCCGAGTGCGCCTCCAGGACGGCAGAGCTCCAGCTCTGCTCAGAGGCCCGTTCTTGCAGAGTTGCTGGCGCGAGGCTGCTCTGCCCTGGGCGAGCCTTGCCCAGACTTGCCTCGCTGCTAGGCTTCCTGCCCAGGAAGGAGCAGGCTGCGCGAGGCTTGGAGACGCCACTGGCGCCTTCCTGGCCTCAGCTCCGCTCCTGCCTTGCCTTTGCACCTAGGCCCCAGGCGTCCTTGGGGAGGGCTTAGGGGCCGGTGGCTTGCACACTGCCAAGGGCTCCAGCAGGAAGAGCTCTGTGCGAGGGAAGGGAAGGGCCAGTGCAGGGCTCCTCCAGAGGTTGCTTGGCCGCCCAGACTCAGCGCCGCACGGAGTGCACCAGGCTCAAAGGGCCCCTGGCTGGGGTCTGCAGCCCCGCACACACGGAGGCTGACTCCCTGGGCACCCAGCAGCTGCCTCACACACGTAGCTTCCCTAGCGCTCTCCTCCCCAGCAGAGACGTGTGCAGCTGGTTGGGGCCTGCCCCTGCGTGCCTGGGCTCCCGCCCACAGCCCCAGCTCAGGGCAAGCAGCCCCTGAGCCAAGACCTGCAGGAGGCGCAGAGCGCCCCCACCTGGAAGCCGAGTGAACAGCTGGCGGGGAGGCGAGCCTCCTTGAGGGAAGAAGAGGAAGCCCAGCCTCGTTTGGCTCAAGCCCTACTTGGCTGGAGCCGAGTGCGCCTCCAGGACGGCAGAGCTCCAGCTCTGCTCAGAGGCCCGTTCTGGCAGAGTTGCTGGCGCGAGGCTGCTCTGCCCTGGGCGAGCCTTGCCCAGACTTGCCTCGCTGCTAGGCTTCCTGCCCAGGAAGGAGCAGGCTGCGCGAGGCTGGGAGACGCCACTGGCGCCTTCCTGGCCTCAGCTCCGCTCCTGCCTTGCCTTTACACCTAGGCCCCAGGCGTCCTTGGGGAGGGCTTAGGGGCCGGTGGCTTGCACACTGCCACGGGCTCCAGCAGGAAGAGCTCTGTGCGAGGGAAGGGAAGGGCCAGTGCAGGGCTCCTCCAGCGGTTGCTTGGCCGCCCAGACTCAGCGCCGCACGGAGTGCACCAGGCTCCCAGGGCCCCTGGCTGGGGTCTGCAGCCCCGCACACCCGGAGGCTGACTCCCTGGGCACCCAGCAGCTGCCTCACACACGTAGCTTCCCTAGCGCTCTCCTCCCCAGCAGAGACGTGTGCAGCTGGTTGGGGCCTGCCCCTGCGTGCCTGGGCTCCCGCCCACAGCCCCAGCTCAGGGCAAGCAGCCCCTGAGCCAAGACCTGCAGGAGGCGCAGAGCGCCCCCACCTGGAAGCCGAGTGAACAGCTGGCGGGGAGGCGAGCCTCCTCGAGGGAAGAAGAGGCAGCCCAGCCTCGTTTGGCTCAAGCCCTACTTGGCTGGAGCCGAGTGCGCCTCCAGGACGGCAGAGCTCCAGCTCTGCTCAGAGGCCCGTTCTGGCAGAGTTGCTGGCGCGAGGCTGCTCTGCCCTGGGCGAGCCTTGCCCAGACTTGCCTCGCTGCTAGGCTTCCTGCCCAGGAAGGAGCAGGCTGCGCGAGGCTCGGAGACGCCACTGGCGCCTTCCTGGCCTCAGCTCCGCTCCTGCCTTGCCTTTGCACCTAGGCCCCAGGCGTCCTTGGGGAGGGCTTAGGGGCCGGTGGCTTGCACACTGCCAAGGGCTGCAGCAGGAAGAGCTCTGTGCGAGGGAAGGGAAGGGCCAGTGCAGGGCTCCTCCAGAGGTTGCTTGGCCGCCCAGACTCAGCGCCGCACGGAGTGCACCAGGCTCCCAGGGCCACTGGCTGGGGTCTGCAGCCCCGCACACCCGGAGGCTGACTCCCTGTGCGCCCAGCAGCTGCCTCACACACGTAGCTTCCCTAGCGCTCTCCTCCCCAGCAGAGACGTGTGCAGCTGGTTGGGGCCTGCCCCTGCGTGCCTGGGCTCCCGCCCACAGCCCCAGCTCAGGGCAAGCAGCCCCTGAGCCAAGACCTGCAGGAGGCGCAGAGCGCCCCCACCTGGAAGCCGAGTGAACAGCTGGCGGGGAGGCGAGCCTCCTCGAGGGAAGAAGAGGCAGCCCAGCCTCGTTTGGCTCAAGCCCTACTTGGCTGGAGCCGAGTGCGCCTCCAGGACGGCAGGGCTCCAGCTCTGCTCAGAGGCCCGTTCTTGCAGAGTTGCTGGCGCGAGGCTGCTCTGCCCTGGGCGAGCCTTGCCCAGACTTGCCTCGCTGCTAGGCTTCCTGCCCATGAAGGAGCAGGCTGCGCGAGGCTGGGAGACGCCACTGGCGCCTTCCTGGCCTCAGCTCCGCTGCTGCCTTGCCTTTACACCTAGGCCCCAGGCGTCCTTGGGGAGGGCTTAGGGGCCGGTGGCTTGCACACTGCCAAGGTCTCCAGCAGGAAGAGCTCTGTGCGAGGGAAGGGAAGGGCCAGTGCAGGGCTCCTCCAGCGGTTGCTTGGCCGCCCAGACTCAGCGCCGCACGGAGTGCACCAGGCTCCCAGGGCCCCTGGCTGGGGTCTGCAGCCCCGCACACCCGGAGGCTGACTCCCTGGGCGCCCAGCAGCTGCCTCACACACGTAGCTTCCCTAGCGCTCTCCTCCCCAGCAGAGACGTGTGCAGCTGGTTGGGGCCTGCCCCTGCGTGCCTGGGCTCCCGCCCACAGCCCCAGCTCAGGGCAAGCAGCCCCTGAGCCAAGACCTGCAGGAGGCGCAGAGCGCCCCCACCTGGAAGCCGAGTGAACAGCTGGCGGGGAGGCGAGCCTCCTCGAGGGAAGAAGAGGCAGCCCAGCCTCGTTTGGCTCAAGCCCTACTTGGCTGGAGCCGAGTGCGCCTCCAGGACGGCAGAGCTCCAGCTCTGCTCAGAGGCCCGTTCTGGCAGAGTTGCTGGCGCGAGGCTGCTCTGCCCTGGGCGAGCCTTGCCCAGACTTGCCTCGCTGCTAGGCTTCCCGCCCAGGAAGGAGCAGGCTGCGCGAGGCTGGGAGACGCCACTGGCGCCTTCCTGGCCTCAGCTCCGCTCCTGCCTTGCCTTTGCACCTAGGCCCCAGGCGTCCTTGGGGAGGGCTTAGGGGCCGGTGGCTTGCACACTGCCAAGGGCTGCAGCAGGAAGAGCTCTGTGCGAGGGAAGGGAAGGGCCAGTGCAGGGCTCCTCCAGCGGTTGCTTGGCCGCCCAGACTCAGCGCCGCACGGAGTGCACCAGGCTCCCAGGGCCCCTGGCTGGGGTCTGCAGCCCCGCACACCCGGAAGCTGACTCCCTGGGCGCCCAGCAGCTGCCTCACACACGTAGCTTCCCTAGCGCTCTCCTCCCCAGCAGAGACGTGTGCAGCTGGTTGGGGCCTGCCCCTGCGTGCCTGGGCTCCCGCCCACAGCCCCAGCTCAGGGCAAGCAGCCCCTGAGCCAAGACCTGCAGGAGGCGCAGAGCGCCCCCACCTGGAAGCCGAGTGAACAGCTGGCGGGGAGGCGAGCCTCCTCGAGGGAAGAAGAGGAAGCCCAGCCTCGTTTGGTTCAAGCCCTACTTGGCTGGAGCCGAGTGCGCCTCCAGGACGGCAGAGCTCCACCTCTGCTCAGAGGCCCGTTCTGGCAGAGTTGCTGGCGCGAGGCTGCTCTGCCCTGGGCGAGCCTTGCCCAGACTTGCCTCGCTGCTAGGCTTCCCGCCCAGGAAGGAGCAGGCTGCGCGAGGCTGGGAGACGCCACTGGCGCCTTCCTGGCCTCAGCTCCGCTCCTGCCTTGCCTTTACACCTAGGCCCCAGGCGTCCTTGGGGAGGGCTTAGGGGCCGGTGGCTTGCACACTGCCACGGGCTCCAGCAGGAAGAGCTCTGTGCGAGGGAAGGGAAGGGCCAGTGCAGGGCTCCTCCAGCGGTTGCTTGGCCGCCCAGTCTCAGCGCCGCACGGAGTGCACCAGGCTCCCAGGGCCCCTGGCTGGGGTCTGCAGCCCCGCACACCCGGAGGCTGACTCCCTGGGCGCCCAGCAGCTGCCTCACACACGTAGCTTCCCTAGCGCTCTCCTCCCCAGCAGAGACGTGTGCAGCTGGTTGGGGCCTGCCCCTGCGTGCCTGGGCTCCCGCCCACAGCCCCAGCTCAGGGCAAGCAGCCCCTGAGCCAAGACCTGCAGGAGGCGCAGAGCGCCCCCACCTGGAAGCCGAGTGAACAGCTGGCGGGGAGGCGAGCCTCCTCGAGGGAAGAAGAGGCAGCCCAGCCTCGTTTGGCTCAAGCCCTACTTGGCTGGAGCAGAGTGCGCCTCCAGGACGGCAGAGCTCCAGCTCTGCTCAGAGGCCCTTTCTTGCAGAGTTGCTGGCGCGAGGCTGCTCTGCCCTGGGCGAGCCTTGCCCAGACTTGCCTCGCTGCTAGGCTTCCTGCCCAGGAAGGAGCAGGCTGCGCGAGGCTGGGAGACGCCACTGGCGCCTTCCTGGCCTCAGCTCCGCTCCTGCCTTGCCTTTGCACCTAGGCCCCAGGCGTCCTTGGGGAGGGCTTAGGGGCCGGTGGCTTGCACACTGCCAAGGGCTGCAGCAGGAAGAGCTCTGTGCGAGGGAAGGGAAGGGCCAGTGCAGGGCTCCTCCAGAGGTTGCTTGGCCGCCCAGACTCAGCGCCGCACGGAGTGCACCAGGCTCCCAGGGCCACTGGCTGGGGTCTGCAGCCCCGCACACCCGGAGGCTGACTCCCTGGGCGCCCAGCAGCTGCCTCACACACGTAGCTTCCCTAGCGCTCTCCTCCCCAGCAGAGACGTGTGCAGCTGGTTGGGGCCTGCCCCTGCGTGCCTGGGCTCCCGCCCACAGCCCCAGCTCAGGGCAAGCAGCCCCTGAGCCAAGACCTGCAGGAGGCGCAGAGCGCCCCCACCTGGAAGCCGAGTGAACAGCTGGCGGGGAGGCGAGCCTCCTCGAGGGAAGAAGAGGCAGCCCAGCCTCGTTTGGCTCAAGCCCTACTTGGCTGGAGCCGAGTGCGCCTCCAGGACGGCAGAGCTCCAGCTCTGCTCAGAGGCCCGTTCTGGCAGAGTTGCTGGCGCGAGGCTGCTCTGCCCTGGGCGAGCCTTGCCCAGACTTGCCTCGCTGCTAGGCTTCCCGCCCAGGAAGGAGCAGGCTGCGCGAGGCTGGGAGACGCCACTGGCGCCTTCCTGGCCTCAGCTCCGCTCCTGCCTTGCCTTTGCACCTAGGCCCCAGGCGTCCTTGGGGAGGGCTTAGGGGCCGGTGGCTTGCACACTGCCAAGGGCTGCAGCAGGAAGAGCTCTGTGCGAGGGAAGGGAAGGGCCAGTGCAGGGCTCCTCCAGCGGTTGCTTGGCCGCCCAGACTCAGCGCCGCACGGAGTGCACCAGGCTCCCAGGGCCCCTGGCTGGGGTCTGCAGCCCCGCACACCCGGAAGCTGACTCCCTGGGCGCCCAGCAGCTGCCTCACACACGTAGCTTCCCTAGCGCTCTCCTCCTCAGCAGAGACGTGTGCAGCTGGTTGGGGCCTGCCCCTGCGTGCCTGGGCTCCCGCCCACAGCCCCAGCTCAGGGCAAGCAGCCCCTGAGCCAAGACCTGCAGGAGGCGCAGAGCGCCCCCACCTGGAAGCCGAGTGAACAGCTGGCGGGGAGGCGAGCCTCCTCGAGGGAAGAAGAGGCAGCCCAGCCTCGTTTGGCTCAAGCCCTACTTGGCTGGAGCCGAGTGCGCCTCCAGGACGGCAGAGCTCCAGCTCTGCTCAGAGGCCCGTTCTGGCAGAGTTGCTGGCGCGAGGCTGCTCTGCCCTGGGCGAGCCTTGCCCAGACTTGCCTCGCTGCTAGGCTTCCCGCCCAGGAAGGAGCAGGCTGCGCGAGGCTGGGAGACGCCACTGGCGCCTTCCTGGCCTCAGCTCCGCTCCTGCCTTGCCTTTGCACCTAGGCCCCAGGCGTCCTTGGGGAGGGCTTAGGGGCCGGTGGCTTGCACACTGCCAAGGGCTGCAGCAGGAAGAGCTCTGTGCGAGGGAAGGGAAGGGCCAGTGCAGGGCTCCTCCAGCGGTTGCTTGGCTGCCCAGACTCAGCGCCGCACGGAGTGCACCAGGCTCCCAAGGCCCCTTGCTGGGGTCTGCAGCCCCGCACACCCGGAAGCTGACTCCCTGGGCGCCCAGCAGCTGCCTCACACACGTAGCTTCCCTAGCGCTCTCCTCCCCAGCAGAGACGTGTGCAGCTGGTTGGGGCCTGCCCCTGCGGGCCTGGGCTCCCGCCCACAGCCCCAGCTCAGGGCAAGCAGCCCCTGAGCCAAGACCTGCAGGAGGCGCAGAGCGCCCCCACCTGGAAGCCGAGTGAACAGCTGGCGGGGAGGCGAGCCTCCTCGAGGGAAGAAGAGGCAGCCCAGCCTCGTTTGGCTCAAGCCCTACTTGGCTGGAGCCGAGTGCGCCTCCAGGACGGCAGAGCTCCAGCTCTGCTCAGAGGCCCGTTCTTGCAGAGTTGCTGGCGCGAGGCTGCTCTGCCCTGGGCGAGCCTTGCCCAGACTTGCCTCGCTGCTAGGCTTCCTGCCCAGGAAGGAGCAGGCTGCGCGAGGCTGGGAGACGCCACTGGCGCCTTCCTGGCCTCAGCTCCGCTCCTGCCTTGCCTTTGCACCTAGGCCCCAGGCGTCCTTGGGGAGGGCTTAGGGGCCGGTGGCTTGCACACTGCCAAGGGCTCCAGCAGGAAGAGCTCTGTGCGAGGGAAGGGAAGGGCCAGTGCAGGGCTCCTCCAGAGGTTGCTTGGCCGCCCAGACTCAGCGCCGAACGGAGTGCACCAGGCTCCCAGGGCCCCTGGCTGGGGTCTGCAGCCCCGCACACACGGAGGCTGACTCCCTGGGCACCCAGCAGCTGCCTCACACACGTAGCTTCCCTAGCGCTCTCCTCCCCAGCAGAGACGTGTGCAGCTGGTTGGGGCCTGCCCCTGCGTGCCTGGGCTCCCGCCCACAGCCCCAGCTCAGGGCAAGCAGCCCCTGAGCCAAGACCTGCAGGAGGCGCAGAGCGCCCCCACCTGGAAGCCGAGTGAACAGCTGGCGGGGAGGCGAGCCTCCTCGAGGGAAGAAGAGGAAGCCCAGCCTCGTTTGGCTCAAGCCCTACTTGGCTGGAGCCGAGTGCGCCTCCAGGACGGCAGAGCTCCACCTCTGCTCAGAGGCCCGTTCTGGCAGAGTTGCTGGCGCGAGGCTGCTCTGCCCTGGGCGAGCCTTGCCCAGACTTGCCTCGCTGCTAGGCTTCCCGCCCAGGAAGGAGCAGGCTGCGCGAGGCTGGGAGACGCCACTGGCGCCTTCCTGGCCTCAGCTCCGCTCCTGCCTTGCCTTTACACCTAGGCCCCAGGCGTCCTTGGGGAGGGCTTAGGGGCCGGTGGCTTGCACACTGCCACGGGCTCCAGCAGGAAGAGCTCTGTGCGAGGGAAGGGAAGGGCCAGTGCAGGGCTCCTCCAGCGGTTGCTTGGCCGCCCAGGCTCAGCGCCGCACGGAGTGCACCAGGCTCCCAGGGCCCCTGGCTGGGGTCTGCAGCCCCGCACACCCGGAGGCTGACTCCCTGGGCGCCCAGCAGCTGCCTCACACACGTAGCTTCCCTAGCGCTCTCCTCCCCAGCAGAGACGTGTGCACCTGGTTGGGGCCTGCCCCTGCGTGCCTGGGCTCCCGCCCACAGCCCCAGCTCAGG
The DNA here is from genome assembly GCF_042477335.2 of Ovis canadensis. NCBI lineage: Eukaryota > Metazoa > Chordata > Mammalia > Artiodactyla > Bovidae > Ovis > Ovis canadensis. The sequence continues at coordinate 115,816,949 of NC_091246.1, forward strand.
GCAAGCAGCCCCTGAGCCAAGACCTGCAGGAGGCGCAGAGCGCCCCCACCTGGAAGCCGAGTGAACAGCTGGCGGGGAGGCGAGCCTCCTCGAGGGAAGAAGAGGCAGCCCAGCCTCGTTTGGCTCAAGCCCTACTTGGCTGGAGCAGAGTGCGCCTCCAGGACGGCAGAGCTCCAGCTCTGCTCAGAGGCCCTTTCTTGCAGAGTTGCTGGCGCGAGGCTGCTCTGCCCTGGGCGAGCCTTGCCCAGACTTGCCTCGCTGCTAGGCTTCCTGCCCAGGAAGGAGCAGGCTGCGCGAGGCTCGGAGACGCCACTGGCGCCTTCCTGGCCTCAGCTCCGCTCCTGCCTTGCCTTTGCACCTAGGCCCCAGGCGTCCTTGGGGAGGGCTTAGGGGCCGGTGGCTTGCACACTGCCAAGGGCTGCAGCAGGAAGAGCTCTGTGCGAGGGAAGGGAAGGGCCAGTGCAGGGCTCCTCCAGAGGTTGCTTGGCCGCCCAGACTCAGCGCCGCACGGAGTGCACCAGGCTCCCAGGGCCACTGGCTGGGGTCTGCAGCCCCGCACACCCGGAGGCTGACTCCCTGGGCGCCCAGCAGCTGCCTCACACACGTAGCTTCCCTAGCGCTCTCCTCCCCAGCAGAGACGTGTGCAGCTGGTTGGGGCCTGCCCCTGCGTGCCTGGGCTCCCGCCCACAGCCCCAGCTCAGGGCAAGCAGCCCCTGAGCCAAGACCTGCAGGAGGCGCAGAGCGCCCCCACCTGGAAGCCGAGTGAACAGCTGGCGGGGAGGCGAGCCTCCTCGAGGGAAGAAGAGGCAGCCCAGCCTGGTTTGGCTCAAGCCCTACTTGGCTGGAGCCGAGTGCGCCTCCAGGACGGCAGAGCTCCAGCTCTGCTCAGAGGCCCGTTCTTGCAGAGTTGCTGGCGCGAGGCTGCTCTGCCCTGGGCGAGCCTTGCCCAGACTTGCCTCGCTGCTAGGCTTCCTGCCCATGAAGGAGCAGGCTGCGCGAGGCTGGGAGACGCCACTGGCGCCTTCCTGGCCTCAGCTCCGCTCCTACCTTGCCTTTACACCTAGGCCCCAGGCGTCCTTGGGGAGGGCTTAGGGGCCGGTGGCTTGCACACTGCCAAGGTCTCCAGCAGGAAGAGCTCTGTGCGAGGGAAGGGAAGGGCCAGTGCAGGGCTCCTCCAGCGGTTGCTTGGCCGCCCAGACTCAGCGCCGCACGGAGTGCACCAGGCTCCCAGGGCCCCTGGCTGGGGTCTGCAGTCCCGCACACCCGGAGGCTGACTCCCTGGGAGCCCAGCAGCTGCCTCACACACGTAGCTTCCCTAGCGTTCTCCTCCCCAGCAGAGACGTGTGCAGCTGGTTGGGGCCTGCCCCTGCGTGCCTGGGCTCCCGCCCACAGCCCCAGCTCAGGGCAAGCAGCCCCTGAGCCAAGACCTGCAGGAGGCGCAGAGCGCCCCCACCTGGAAGCCGAGTGAACAGCTGGCGGGGAGGCGAGCCTCCTCGAGGGAAGAAGAGGCAGCCCAGCCTCGTTTGGCTCAAGCCCTACTTGGCTGGAGCCGAGTGCGCCTCCAGGACGGCAGAGCTCCAGCTCTGCTCAGAGGCCCGTTCTGGCAGAGTTGCTGGCGCGAGGCTGCTCTGCCCTGGGCGAGCCTTGCCCAGACTTGCCTCGCTGCTAGGCTTCCCGCCCAGGAAGGAGCAGGCTGCGCGAGGCTGGGAGACGCCACTGGCGCCTTCCTGGCCTCAGCTCCGCTCCTGCCTTGCCTTTGCACCTAGGCCCCAGGCGTCCTTGGGGAGGGCTTAGGGGCCGGTGGCTTGCACACTGCCAAGGGCTGCAGCAGGAAGAGCTCTGTGCGAGGGAAGGGAAGGGCCAGTGCAGGGCTCCTCCAGAGGTTGCTTGGCCGCCCAGACTCAGCGCCGCACGGAGTGCACCAGGCTCCCAGGGCCCCTGGCTGGGGTCTGCAGCCCCGCACACCCGGAGGCTGACTCCCTGGGCGCCCAGCAGCTGCCTCACACACGTAGCTTCCCTAGCGCTCTCCTCCCCAGCAGAGACGTGTGCAGCTGGTTGGGGCCTGCCCCTGCGTGCCTGGGCTCCCGCCCACAGCCCCAGCTCAGGGCAAGCAGCCCCTGAGCCAAGACCTGCAGGAGGCGCAGAGCGCCCCCACCTGGAAGCCGAGTGAACAGCTGGCGGGGAGGCGAGCCTCCTCGAGGGAAGAAGAGGCAGCCCAGCCTCGTTTGGCTCAAGCCCTACTTGGCTGGAGCAGAGTGCGCCTCCAGGACGGCAGAGCTCCAGCTCTGCTCAGAGGCCCGTTCTTGCAGAGTTGCTGGCGCGAGGCTGCTCTGCCCTGGGCGAGCCTTGCCCAGACTTGCCTCGCTGCTAGGCTTCCTGCCCAGGAAGGAGCAGGCTGCGCGAGGCTCGGAGACGCCACTGGCGCCTTCCTGGCCTCAGCTCCGCTCCTGCCTTGCCTTTGCACCTAGGCCCCAGGCGTCCTTGGGGAGGGCTTAGGGGCCGGTGGCTTGCACACTGCCAAGGGCTGCAGCAGGAAGAGCTCTGTGCGAGGGAAGGGAAGGGCCAGTGCAGGGCTCCTCCAGAGGTTGCTTGGCCGCCCAGACTCAGCGCCGCACGGAGTGCACCAGGCTCCCAGGGCCACTGGCTGGGGTCTGCAGCCCCGCACACCCGGAGGCTGACTCCCTGGGCGCCCAGCAGCTGCCTCACACACGTAGCTTCCCTAGCGCTCTCCTCCCCAGCAGAGACGTGTGCAGCTGGTTGGGGCCTGCCCCTGCGTGCCTGGGCTCCCGCCCACAGCCCCAGCTCAGGGCAAGCAGCCCCTGAGCCAAGACCTGCAGGAGGCGCAGAGCGCCCCCACCTGGAAGCCGAGTGAACAGCTGGCGGGGAGGCGAGCCTCCTCGAGGGAAGAAGAGGCAGCCCAGCCTCGTTTGGCTCAAGCCCTACTTGGCTGGAGCCGAGTGCGCCTCCAGGACGGCAGAGCTCCAGCTCTGCTCAGAGGCCCGTTCTTGCAGAGTTGCTGGCGCGAGGCTGCTCTGCCCTGGGCGAGCCTTGCCCAGACTTGCCTCGCTGCTAGGCTTCCTGCCCATGAAGGAGCAGGCTGCGCGAGGCTGGGAGACGCCACTGGCGCCTTCCTGGCCTCAGCTCCGCTCCTGCCTTGCCTTTACACCTAGGCCCCAGGCGTCCTTGGGGAGGGCTTAGGGGCCGGTGGCTTGCACACTGCCAAGGTCTCCAGCAGGAAGAGCTCTGTGCGAGGGAAGGGAAGGGCCAGTGCAGGGCTCCTCCAGCGGTTGCTTGGCCGCCCAGACTCAGCGCCGCACGGAGTGCACCAGGCTCCCAGGGCCCCTGGCTGGGGTCTGCAGTCCCGCACACCCGGAGGCTGACTCCCTGGGAGCCCAGCAGCTGCCTCACACACGTAGCTTCCCTAGCGTTCTCCTCCCCAGCAGAGACGTGTGCAGCTGGTTGGGGCCTGCCCCTGCGTGCCTGGGCTCCCGCCCACAGCCCCAGCTCAGGGCAAGCAGCCCCTGAGCCAAGACCTGCAGGAGGCGCAGAGCGCCCCCACCTGGAAGCCGAGTGAACAGCTGGCGGGGAGGCGAGCCTCCTCGAGGGAAGAAGAGGCAGCCCAGCCTCGTTTGGCTCAAGCCCTACTTGGCTGGAGCTGAGTGCGCCTCCAGGACGGCAGAGCTCCAGCTCTGCTCAGAGGCCCGTTCTGGCAGAGTTGCTGGCGCGAGGCTGCTCTGCCCTGGGCGAGCCTTGCCCAGACTTGCCTCGCTGCTAGGCTTCCCGCCCAGGAAGGAGCAGGCTGCGCGAGGCTGGGAGACGCCACTGGCGCCTTCCTGGCCTCAGCTCCGCTCCTGCCTTGCCTTTGCACCTAGGCCCCAGGCGTCCTTGGGGAGGGCTTAGGGGCCGGTGGCTTGCACACTGCCTAGGGCTGCAGCAGGAAGAGCTCTGTGCGAGGGAAGGGAAGGGCCAGTGCAGGGCTCCTCCAGCGGTTGCTTGGCCGCCCAGACTCAGCGCCGCACGGAGTGCACCAGGCTCCCAGGGCCCCTGGCTGGGGTCTGCAGCCCCGCACACCCGGAAGCTGACTCCCTGGGCGCCCAGCAGCTGCCTCACACACGTAGCTTCCCTAGCGCTCTCCTCCCCAGCAGAGACGTGTGCAGCTGGTTGGGGCCTGCCCCTGCGTGCCTGGGCTCCCGCCCACAGCCCCAGCTCAGGGCAAGCAGCCCCTGAGCCAAGACCTGCAGGAGGCGCAGAGCGCCCCCACCTGGAAGCCGAGTGAACAGCTGGCGGGGAGGCGAGCCTCCTCGAGGGAAGAAGAGGCAGCCCAGCCTCGTTTGGCTCAAGCCCTACTTGGCTGGAGCCGAGTGCGCCTCCAGGACGGCAGAGCTCCAGCTCTGCTCAGAGGCCCGTTCTGGCAGAGTTGCTGGCGCGAGGCTGCTCTGCCCTGGGCGAGCCTTGCCCAGACTTGCCTCGCTGCTAGGCTTCCCGCCCAGGAAGGAGCAGGCTGCGCGAGGCTGGGAGACGCCACTGGCGCCTTCCTGGCCTCAGCTCCGCTCCTGCCTTGCCTTTGCACCTAGGCCCCAGGCGTCCTTGGGGAGGGCTTAGGGGCCGGTGGCTTGCACACTGCCAAGGGCTGCAGCAGGAAGAGCTCTGTGCGAGGGAAGGGAAGGGCCAGTGCAGGGCTCCTCCAGCGGTTGCTTGGCCGCCCAGACTCAGCGCCGCACGGAGTGCACCAGGCTCCCAGGGCCCCTGGCTGGGGTCTGCAGCCCCGCACACCCGGAAGCTGACTCCCTGGGCGCCCAGCAGCTGCCTCACACACATAGCTTCCCTAGCGCTCTCCTCCCCAGCAGAGACGTGTGCAGCTGGTTGGGGCCTGCCCCTGCGGGCCTGGGCTCCCGCCCACAGCCCCAGCTCAGGGCAAGCAGCCCCTGAGCCAAGACCTGCAGGAGGCGCAGAGCGCCCCCACCTGGAAGCCGAGTGAACAGCTGGCGGGGAGGCGAGCCTCCTCGAGGGAAGAAGAGGCAGCCCAGCCTCGTTTGGCTCAAGCCCTACTTGGCTGGAGCCGAGTGCGCCTCCAGGACGGCAGAGCTCCAGCTCTGCTCAGAGGCCCGTTCTTGCAGAGTTGCTGGCGCGAGGCTGCTCTGCCCTGGGCGAGCCTTGCCCAGACTTGCCTCGCTGCTAGGCTTCCTGCCCAGGAAGGAGCAGGCTGCGCGAGGCTGGGAGACGCCACTGGCGCCTTCCTGGCCTCAGCTCCGCTCCTGCCTTGCCTTTGCACCTAGGCCCCAGGCGTCCTTGGGGAGGGCTTAGGGGCCGGTGGCTTGCACACTGCCAAGGGCTCCAGCAGGAAGAGCTCTGTGCGAGGGAAGGGAAGGGCCAGTGCAGGGCTCCTCCAGAGGTTGCTTGGCCGCCCAGACTCAGCGCCGCACGGAGTGCACCAGGCTCCCAGGGCCCCTGGCTGGGGTCTGCAGCCCCGCACACACGGAGGCTGACTCCCTGGGCACCCAGCAGCTGCCTCACACACGTAGCTTCCCTAGCGCTCTCCTCCCCAGCAGAGACGTGTGCAGCTGGTTGGGGCCTGCCCCTGCGTGCCTGGGCTCCCGCCCACAGCCCCAGCTCAGGGCAAGCAGCCCCTGAGCCAAGACCTGCAGGAGGCGCAGAGCGCCCCCACCTGGAAGCCGAGTGAACAGCTGGCGGGGAGGCGAGCCTCCTCGAGGGAAGAAGAGGAAGCCCAGCCTCGTTTGGCTCAAGCCCTACTTGGCTGGAGCCGAGTGCGCCTCCAGGACGGCAGAGCTCCACCTCTGCTCAGAGGCCCGTTCTGGCAGAGTTGCTGGCGCGAGGCTGCTCTGCCCTGGGCGAGCCTTGCCCAGACTTGCCTCGCTGCTAGGCTTCCCGCCCAGGAAGGAGCAGGCTGCGCGAGGCTGGGAGACGCCACTGGCGCCTTCCTGGCCTCAGCTCCGCTCCTGCCTTGCCTTTACACCTAGGCCCCAGGCGTCCTTGGGGAGGGCTTAGGGGCCGGTGGCTTGCACACTGCCACGGGCTCCAGCAGGAAGAGCTCTGTGCGAGGGAAGGGAAGGGCCAGTGCAGGGCTCCTCCAGCGGTTGCTTGGCCGCCCAGGCTCAGCGCCGCACGGAGTGCACCAGGCTCCCAGGGCCCCTGGCTGGGGTCTGCAGCCCCGCACACCCGGAGGCTGACTCCCTGGGCGCCCAGCAGCTGCCTCACACACGTAGCTTCCCTAGCGCTCTCCTCCCCAGCAGAGACGTGTGCACCTGGTTGGGGCCTGCCCCTGCGTGCCTGGGCTCCCGCCCACAGCCCCAGCTCAGGGCAAGCAGCCCCTGAGCCAAGACCTGCAGGAGGCGCAGAGCGCCCCCACCTGGAAGCCGAGTGAACAGCTGGCGGGGAGGCGAGCCTCCTCGAGGGAAGAAGAGGCAGCCCAGCCTCGTTTGGCTCAAGCCCTACTTGGCTGGAGCAGAGTGCGCCTCCAGGACGGCAGAGCTCCAGCTCTGCTCAGAGGCCCTTTCTTGCAGAGTTGCTGGCGCGAGGCTGCTCTGCCCTGGGCGAGCCTTGCCCAGACTTGCCTCGCTGCTAGGCTTCCTGCCCAGGAAGGAGCAGGCTGCGCGAGGCTCGGAGACGCCACTGGCGCCTTCCTGGCCTCAGCTCCCCTCCTGCCTTGCCTTTGCACCTAGGCCCCAGGCGTCCTTGGGGAGGGCTTAGGGGCCGGTGGCTTGCACACTGCCAAGGGCTGCAGCAGGAAGAGCTCTGTGCGAGGGAAGGGAAGGGCCAGTGCAGGGCTCCTCCAGAGGTTGCTTGGCCGCCCAGACTCAGCGCCGCACGGAGTGCACCAGGCTCCCAGGGCCACTGGCTGGGGTCTGCAGCCCCGCACACCCGGAGGCTGACTCCCTGGGCGCCCAGCAGCTGCCTCACACACGTAGCTTCCCTAGCGCTCTCCTCCCCAGCAGAGACGTGTGCAGCTGGTTGGGGCCTGCCCCTGCGTGCCTGGGCTCCCGCCCACAGCCCCAGCTCAGGGCAAGCAGCCCCTGAGCCAAGACCTGCAGGAGGCGCAGAGCGCCCCCACCTGGAAGCCGAGTGAACAGCTGGCGGGGAGGCGAGCCTCCTCGAGGGAAGAAGAGGCAGCCCAGCCTCGTTTGGCTCAAGCCCTACTTGGCTGGAGCCGAGTGCGCCTCCAGGACGGCAGAGCTCCAGCTCTGCTCAGAGGCCCGTTCTTGCAGAGTTGCTGGCGCGAGGCTGCTCTGCCCTGGGCGAGCCTTGCCCAGACTTGCCTCGCTGCTAGGCTTCCTGCCCATGAAGGAGCAGGCTGCGCGAGGCTGGGAGACGCCACTGGCGCCTTCCTGGCCTCAGCTCCGCTCCTGCCTTGCCTTTACACCTAGGCCCCAGGCGTCCTTGGGGAGGGCTTAGGGGCCGGTGGCTTGCACACTGCCAAGGTCTCCAGCAGGAAGAGCTCTGTGCGAGGGAAGGGAAGGGCCAGTGCAGGGCTCCTCCAGCGGTTGCTTGGCCGCCCAGACTCAGCGCCGCACGGAGTGCACCAGGCTCCCAGGGCCCCTGGCTGGGGTCTGCAGTCCCGCACACCCGGAGGCTGACTCCCTGGGAGCCCAGCAGCTGCCTCACACACGTAGCTTCCCTAGCGCTCTCCTCCCCAGCAGAGACGTGTGCAGCTGGTTGGGGCCTGCCCCTGCGTGCCTGGGCTCCCGCCCACAGCCCCAGCTCAGGGCAAGCAGCCCCTGAGCCAAGACCTGCAGGAGGCGCAGAGCGCCCCCACCTGGAAGCCGAGTGAACAGCTGGCGGGGAGGCGAGCCTCCTCGAGGGAAGAAGAGGCAGCCCAGCCTCGTTTGGCTCAAGCCCTACTTGGCTGGAGCCGAGTGCGCCTCCAGGACGGCAGAGCTCCAGCTCTGCTCAGAGGCCCGTTCTGGCAGAGTTGCTGGCGCGAGGCTGCTCTGCCCTGGGCGAGCCTTGCCCAGACTTGCCTCGCTGCTAGGCTTCCCGCCCAGGAAGGAGCAGGCTGCGCGAGGCTGGGAGACGCCACTGGCGCCTTCCTGGCCTCAGCTCCGCTCCTGCCTTGCCTTTGCACCTAGGCCCCAGGCGTCCTTGGGGAGGGCTTAGGGGCCGGTGGCTTGCACACTGCCAAGGGCTCCAGCAGGAAGAGCTCTGTGCGAGGGAAGGGAAGGGCCAGTGCAGGGCTCCTCCAGCGGTTGCTTGGCCGCCCAGACTCAGCGCCGCACGGAGTGCACCAGGCTCCCAGGGCCCCTGGCTGGGGTCTGCAGCCCCGCACACCCGGAAGCTGACTCCCTGGGCGCCCAGCAGCTGCCTCACACACGTAGCTTCCCTAGCGCTCTCCTCCCCAGCAGAGACGTGTGCAGCTGGTTGGGGCCTGCCCCTGCGTGCCTGGGCTCCCGCCCACAGCCCCAGCTCAGGGCAAGCAGCCCCTGAGCCAAGACCTGCAGGAGGCGCAGAGCGCCCCCACCTGGAAGCCGAGTGAACAGCTGGCGGGGAGGCGAGCCTCCTCGAGGGAAGAAGAGGCAGCCCAGCCTCGTTTGGCTCAAGCCCTACTTGGCTGGAGCCGAGTGCGCCTCCAGGACGGCAGAGCTCCAGCTCTGCTCAGAGGCCCGTTCTGGCAGAGTTGCTGGCGCGAGGCTGCTCTGCCCTGGGCGAGCCTTGCCCAGACTTGCCTCGCTGCTAGGCTTCCCGCCCAGGAAGGAGCAGGCTGCGCGAGGCTGGGAGACGCCACTGGCGCCTTCCTGGCCTCAGCTCCGCTCCTGCCTTGCCTTTGCACCTAGGCCCCAGGCGTCCTTGGGGAGGGCTTAGGGGCCGGTGGCTTGCACACTGCCAAGGGCTGCAGCAGGAAGAGCTCTGTGCGAGGGAAGGGAAGGGCCAGTGCAGGGCTCCTCCAGCGGTTGCTTGGCCGCCCAGACTCAGCGCCGCACGGAGTGCACCAGGCTCCCAGGGCCCCTGGCTGGGGTCTGCAGCCCCGCACACCCGGAAGCTGACTCCCTGGGCGCCCAGCAGCTGCCTCACACACGTAGCTTCCCTAGCGCTCTCCTCCCCAGCAGAGACGTGTGCAGCTGGTTGGGGCCTGCCCCTGCGGGCCTGGGCTCCCGCCCACAGCCCCAGCTCAGGGCAAGCAGCCCCTGAGCCAAGACCTGCAGGAGGCGCAGAGCGCCCCCACCTGGAAGCCGAGTGAACAGCTGGCGGGGAGGCGAGCCTCCTCGAGGGAAGAAGAGGCAGCCCAGCCTCGTTTGGCTCAAGCCCTACTTGGCTGGAGCCGAGTGCGCCTCCAGGACGGCAGAGCTCCAGCTCTGCTCAGAGGCCCGTTCTTGCAGAGTTGCTGGCGCGAGGCTGCTCTGCCCTGGGCGAGCCTTGCCCAGACTTGCCTCGCTGCTAGGCTTCCTGCCCAGGAAGGAGCAGGCTGCGCGAGGCTGGGAGACGCCACTGGCGCCTTCCTGGCCTCAGCTCCGCTCCTGCCTTGCCTTTGCACCTAGGCCCCAGGCGTCCTTGGGGAGGGCTTAGGGGCCGGTGGCTTGCACACTGCCAAGGGCTCCAGCAGGAAGAGCTCTGTGCGAGGGAAGGGAAGGGCCAGTGCAGGGCTCCTCCAGAGGTTGCTTGGCCGCCCAGACTCAGCGCCGCACGGAGTGCACCAGGCTCCCAGGGCCCCTGGCTGGGGTCTGCAGCCCCGCACACACGGAGGCTGACTCCCTGGGCACCCAGCAGCTGCCTCACACACGTAGCTTCCCTAGCGCTCTCCTCCCCAGCAGAGACGTGTGCAGCTGGTTGGGGCCTGCCCCTGCGTGCCTGGGCTCCCGCCCACAGCCCCAGCTCAGGGCAAGCAGCCCCTGAGCCAAGACCTGCAGGAGGCGCAGAGCGCCCCCACCTGGAAGCCGAGTGAACAGCTGGCGGGGAGGCGAGCCTCCTCGAGGGAAGAAGAGGAAGCCCAGCCTCGTTTGGCTCAAGCCCTACTTGGCTGGAGCCGAGTGCGCCTCCAGGACGGCAGAGCTCCACCTCTGCTCAGAGGCCCGTTCTGGCAGAGTTGCTGGCGCGAGGCTGCTCTGCCCTGGGCGAGCCTTGCCCAGACTTGCCTCGCTGCTAGGCTTCCCGCCCAGGAAGGAGCAGGCTGCGCGAGGCTGGGAGACGCCACTGGCGCCTTCCTGGCCTCAGCTCCGCTCCTGCCTTGCCTTTACACCTAGGCCCCAGGCGTCCTTGGGGAGGGCTTAGGGGCCGGTGGCTTGCACACTGCCACGGGCTCCAGCAGGAAGAGCTCTGTGCGAGGGAAGGGAAGGGCCAGTGCAGGGCTCCTCCAGCGGTTGCTTGGCCGCCCAGGCTCAGCGCCGCACGGAGTGCACCAGGCTCCCAGGGCCCCTGGCTGGGGTCTGCAGCCCCGCACACCCGGAGGCTGACTCCCTGGGCGCCCAGCAGCTGCCTCACACACGTAGCTTCCCTAGCGCTCTCCTCCCCAGCAGAGACGTGTGCAGCTGGTTGGGGCCTGCCCCTGCGTGCCTGGGCTCCCGCCCACAGCCCCAGCTCAGGGCAAGCAGCCCCTGAGCCAAGACCTGCAGGAGGCGCAGAGCGCCCCCACCTGGAAGCCGAGTGAACAGCTGGCGGGGAGGCGAGCCTCCTCGAGGGAAGAAGAGGCAGCCCAGCCTCGTTTGGCTCAAGCCCTACTTGGCTGGAGCAGAGTGCGCCTCCAGGACGGCAGAGCTCCAGCTCTGCTCAGAGGCCCTTTCTTGCAGAGTTGCTGGCGCGAGGCTGCTCTGCCCTGGGCGAGCCTTGCCCAGACTTGCCTCGCTGCTAGGCTTCCTGCCCAGGAAGGAGCAGGCTGCGCGTGGCTCGGAGACGCCACTGGCGCCTTCCTGGCCTCAGCTCCGCTCCTGCCTTGCCTTTGCACCTAGGCCCCAGGCGTCCTTGGTGAGGGCTTAGGGGCTGGTGGCTTGCACACTGCCAAGGGCTGCAGCAGGAAGAGCTCTGTGCGAGGGAAGGGAAGGGCCAGTGCAGGGCTCCTCCAGAGGTTGCTTGGCCGCCCAGACTCAGCGCCGCACGGAGTGCACCAGGCTCCCAGGGCCACTGGCTGGGGTCTGCAGCCCCGCACACCCGGAGGCTGACTCCCTGGGCGCCCAGCAGCTGCCTCACACACGTAGCTTCCCTAGCGCTCTCCTCCCCAGCAGAGACGTGTGCAGCTGGTTGGGGCCTGCCCCTGCGTGCCTGGGCTCCCGCCCACAGCCCCAGCTCAGGGCAAGCAGCCCCTGAGCCAAGACCTGCAGGAGGCGCAGAGCGCCCCCACCTGGAAGCCGAGTGAACAGCTGGCGGGGAGGCGAGCCTCCTCGAGGGAAGAAGAGGCAGCCCAGCCTCGTTTGGCTCAAGCCCTACTTGGCTGGAGCCGAGTGCGCCTCCAGGACGGCAGAGCTCCAGCTCTGCTCAGAGGCCCGTTCTTGCAGAGTTGCTGGCGCGAGGCTGCTCTGCCCTGGGCGAGCCTTGCCCAGACTTGCCTCGCTGCTAGGCTTCCTGCCCATGAAGGAGCAGGCTGCGCGAGGCTGGGAGACGCCACTGGCGCCTTCCTGGCCTCAGCTCCGCTCCTGCCTTGCCTTTACACCTAGGCCCCAGGCGTCCTTGGGGAGGGCTTAGGGGCCGGTGGCTTGCACACTGCCAAGGTCTCCAGCAGGAAGAGCTCTGTGCGAGGGAAGGGAAGGGCCAGTGCAGGGCTCCTCCAGCGGTTGCTTGGCCGCCCAGACTCAGCGCCGCACGGAGTGCACCAGGCTCCCAGGGCCCCTGGTTGGGGTCTGCAGTCCCGCACACCCGGAGGCTGACTCCCTGGGAGCCCAGCAGCTGCCTCACACACGTAGCTTCCCTAGCGTTCTCCTCCCCAGCAGAGACGTGTGCAGCTGGTTGGGGCCTGCCCCTGCGTGCCTGGGCTCCCGCCCACAGCCCCAGCTCAGGGCAAGCAGCCCCTGAGCCAAGACCTGCAGGAGGCGCAGAGCGCCCCCACCTGGAAGCCGAGTGAACAGCTGGCGGGGAGGCGAGCCTCCTCGAGGGAAGAAGAGGCAGCCCAGCCTCGTTTGGCTCAAGCCCTACTTGGCTGGAGCCGAGTGCGCCTCCAGGACGGCAGAGCTCCAGCTCTGCTCAGAGGCCCGTTCTGGCAGAGTTGCTGGCGCGAGGCTGCTCTGCCCTGGGCGAGCCTTGCCCAGACTTGCCTCGCTGCTAGGCTTCCCGCCCAGGAAGGAGCAGGCTGCGCGAGGCTGGGAGACGCCACTGGCGCCTTCCTGGCCTCAGCTCCGCTCCTGCCTTGCCTTTGCACCTAGGCCCCAGGCGTCCTTGGGGAGGGCTTAGTGGCCGGTGGCTTGCACACTGCCAAGGGCTGCAGCAGGAAGAGCTCTGTGCGAGGGAAGGGAAGGGCCAGTGCAGGGCTCCTCCAGCGGTTGCTTGGCCGCCCAGACTCAGCGCCGCACGGAGTGCACCAGGCTCCCAGGGCCCCTGGCTGGGGTCTGCAGCCCCGCACACCCGGAAGCTGACTCCCTGGGCGCCCAGCAGCTGCCTCACACACGTAGCTTCCCTAGCGCTCTCCTCCCCAGCGGAGACGTGTGCAGCTGGGTGGGGCCTGCCCCTGCGTGCCTGGGCTCCCGCCCACAGCCCCAGCTCAGGGCAAGCAGCCCCTGAGCCAAGACCTGCAGGAGGCGCAGAGCGCCCCCACCTGGAAGCCGAGTGAACAGCTGGCGGGGAGGCGAGCCTCCTCGAGGGAAGAAGAGGCAGCCCAGCCTCGTTTGGCTCAAGCCCTACTTGGCTGGAGCCGAGTGCGCCTCCAGGACGGCAGAGCTCCAGCTCTGCTCAGAGGCCCGTTCTTGCAGAGTTGCTGGCGCGAGGCTGCTCTGCCCTGGGCGAGCCTTGCCCAGACTTGCCTCGCTGCTAGGCTTCCTGCCCAGGAAGGAGCAGGCTGCGCGAGGCTGGGAGACGCCACTGGCGCCTTCCTGGCCTCAGCTCCGCTCCTGCCTTGCCTTTGCACTTAGGCCCCAGGCGTCCTTGGGGAGGGCTTAGGGGCCGGTGGCTTGCACACTGCCAAGGGCTCCAGCAGGAAGAGCTCTGTGCGAGGGAAGGGAAGGGCCAGTGCAGGGCTCCTCCAGAGGTTGCTTGGCCGCCCAGACTCAGCGCCGCACGGAGTGCACCAGGCTCCCAGGGCCCCTGGCTGGGGTCTGCAGCCCCGCACACACGGAGGCTGACTCCCTGGGCACCCAGCAGCTGCCTCACACACGTAGCTTCCCTAGCGCTCTCCTCCCCAGCAGAGACGTGTGCAGCTGGTTGGGGCCTGCCCCTGCGTGCCTGGGCTCCCGCCCACAGCCCCAGCTCAGGGCAAGCAGCCCCTGAGCCAAGACCTGCAGGAGGCGAAGAGCGCCCCCACCTGGAAGCCGAGTGAACAGCTGGCGGGGAGGCGAGCCTCCTCGAGGGAAGAAGAGGCAGCCCAGCCTCGTTTGGCTCAAGCCCTACTTGGCTGGAGCAGAGTGCGCCTCCAGGACGGCAGAGCTCCAGCTCTGCTCAGAGGCCCGTTCTGGCAGAGTTGCTGGCGCGAGGCTGCTCTGCCCTGGGCGAGCCTTGCCCAGACTTGCCTCGCTGCTAGGCTTCCTGCCCAGGAAGGAGCAGGCTGCGCGAGGCTCGGAGACGCCACTGGCGCCTTCCTGGCCTCAGCTCCGCTCCTGCCTTGCCTTTGCACCTAGGCCCCAGGCGTCCTTGGGGAGGGCTTAGGGGCCGGTGGCTTGCACACTGCCAAGGGCTGCAGCAGGAAGAGCTCTGTGCGAGGGAAGGGAAGGGCCAGTGCAGGGCTCCTCCAGAGGTTGCTTGGCCGCCCAGACTCAGCGCCGCACGGAGTGCACCAGGCTCCCAGGGCCACTGGCTGGGGTCTGCAGCCCCGCACACCCGGAGGCTGACTCCCTGGGCGCCCAGCAGCTGCCTCACACACGTAGCTTCCCTAGCGCTCTCCTCCCCAGCAGAGACGTGTGCAGCTGGTTGGGGCCTGCCCCTGCGTGCCTGGGCTCCCGCCCACAGCCCCAGCTCAGGGCAAGCAGCCCCTGAGCCAAGACCTGCAGGAGGCGCAGAGCGCCCCCACCTGGAAGCCGAGTGAACAGCTGGCGGGGAGGCGAGCCTCCTCGAGGGAAGAAGAGGCAGCCCAGCCTCGTTTGGCTCAAGCCCTACTTGGCTGGAGCCGAGTGCGCCTCCAGGACGGCAGAGCTCCACCTCTGCTCAGAGGCCCGTTCTTGCAGAGTTGCTGGCGCGAGGCTGCTCTGCCTGGGCGAGCCTTGCCCAGACTTGCCTCGCTGCTAGGCTTCCTGCCCATGAAGGAGCAGGCTGCGCGAGGCTGGGAGACGCCACTGGCGCCTTCCTGGCCTCAGCTCCGCTCCTGCCTTGCCTTTACACCTAGGCCCCAGGCGTCCTTGGGGAGGGCTTAAGGGCCGGTGGTTTGCACACTGCCAAGGTCTCCAGCAGGAAGAGCTCTGTGCGAGGGAAGGGAAGGGCCAGTGCAGGGCTCCTCCAGCGGTTGCTTGGCCGCCCAGACTCAGCGCCGCACGGAGTGCACCAGGCTCCCAGGGCCCCTGGCTGGGGTCTGCAGCCCCGCACACCCGGAGGCTGACTCCCTGGGCGCCCAGCAGCTGCCTCACACACGTAGCTTCCCTAGCGTTCTCCTCCCCAGCAGAGACGTGTGCAGCTGGTTGGGGCCTGCCCCTGCGTGCCTGGGCTCCCGCCCACAGCCCCAGCTCAGGGCAAGCAGCCCCTGAGCCAAGACCTGCAGGAGGCGCAGAGCGCCCCCACCTGGAAGCCGAGTGAAGAGCTGGCGGGGAGGCGAGCCTCCTCGAGGGAAGAAGAGGCAGCCCAGCCTCGTTTGGCTCAAGCCCTACTTGGCTGGAGCCGAGTGCGCCTCCAGGACGGCAGAGCTCCAGCTCTGCTCAGAGGCCCGTTCTGGCAGAGTTGCTGGCGCGAGGCTGCTCTGCCCTGGGCGAGCCTTGCCCAGACTTGCCTCGCTGCTAGGCTTCCCGCCCAGGAAGGAGCAGGCTGCGCGAGGCTGGGAGACGCCACTGGCGCCTTCCTGGCCTCAGCTCCGCTCCTGCCTTGCCTTTGCACCTAGGCCCCAGGCGTCCTTGGGGAGGGCTTAGGGGCCGGTGGCTTGCACACTGCCAAGGGCTGCAGCAGGAAGAGCTCTGTGCGAGGGAAGGGAAGGGCCAGTGCAGGGCTCCTCCAGCGGTTGCTTGGCCGCCCAGACTCAGCGCCGCACGGAGTGCACCAGGCTCCCAGGGCCCCTGGCTGGGGTCTGCAGCCCCGCACACCCGGAAGCTGACTCCCTGGGCGCCCAGCAGCTGCCTCACACACGTAGCTTCCCTAGCGCTCTCCTCCCCAGCAGAGACGTTTGCAGCTGGTTGGGGCCTGCCCCTGCGTGCCTGGGCTCCCGCCCACAGCCCCAGCTCAGGGCAAGCAGCCCCTGAGCCAAGACCTGCAGGAGGCGCAGAGCGCCCCCACCTGGAAGCCGAGTGAACAGCTGGCGGGGAGGCGAGCCTCCTCGAGGGAAGAAGAGGCAGCCCAGCCTCGTTTGGCTCAAGCCCTACTTGGCTGGAGCCGAGTGCGCCTCCAGGACGGCAGAGCTCCAGCTCTGCTCAGAGGCCCGTTCTTGCAGAGTTGCTGGCGCGAGGCTGCTCTGCCCTGGGCGAGCCTTGCCCAGACTTGCCTCGCTGCTAGGCTTCCTGCCCAGGAAGGAGCAGGCTGCGCGAGGCTGGGAGACGCCACTGGCGCCTTCCTGGCCTCAGCTCCGCTCCTGCCTTGCCTTTGCACCTAGGCCCCAGGCGTCCTTGGGGAGGGCTTAGGGGCCGGTGGCTTGCACACTGCCAAGGGCTCCAGCAGGAAGAGCTCTGTGCGAGGGAAGGGAAGGGCCAGTGCAGGGCTCCTCCAGAGGTTGCTTGGCCGCCCAGACTCAGCGCCGCACGGAGTGCACCAGGCTCCCAGGGCCCCTGGCTGGGGTCTGCAGCCCCGCACACACGGAGGCTGACTCCCTGGGCGCCCAGCAGCTGCCTCACACACGTAGCTTCCCTAGCGCTCTCCTCCCCAGCAGAGACGTGTGCAGCTGGTTGGGGCCTGCCCCTGCGTGCCTGGGCTCCCGCCCACAGCCCCAGCTCAGGGCAAGCAGCCCCTGAGCCAAGACCTGCAGGAGGCGCAGAGCGCCCCCACCTGGAAGCCGAGTGAACAGCTGGCGGGGAGGCGAGCCTCCTCGAGGGAAGAAGAGGCAGCCCAGCCTCGTTTGGCTCAAGCCCTACTTGGCTGGAGCCGAGTGCGCCTCCAGGACGGCAGAGCTCCAGCTCTGCTCAGAGGCCCGTTCTTGCAGAGTTGCTGGCGCGAGGCTGCTCTGCCCTGGGCGAGCCTTGCCCAGACTTGCCTCGCTGCTAGGCTTCCTGCCCAGGAAGGAGCAGGCTGCGCGAGGCTGGGAGACGCCACTGGCGCCTTCCTGGCCTCAGCTCCGCTCCTGCCTTGCCTTTGCACCTAGGCCCCAGGCGTCCTTGGGGAGGGCTTAGGGGCCGGTGGCTTGCACACTGCCAAGGGCTCCAGCAGGAAGAGCTCTGTGCGAGGGAAGGGAAGGGCCAGTGCAGGGCTCCTCCAGAGGTTGCTTGGCCGCCCAGACTCAGCGCCGCACGGAGTGCACCAGGCTCCCAGGGCCCCTGGCTGGGGTCTGCAGCCCCGCACACACGGAGGCTGACTCCCTGGGCACCCAGCAGCTGCCTCACACACGTAGCTTCCCTAGCGCTCTCCTCCCCAGCAGAGACGTGTGCAGCTGGTTGGGGCCTGCCCCTGCGTGCCTGGGCTCCCGCCCACAGCCCCAGCTCAGGGCAAGCAGCCCCTGAGCCAAGACCTGCAGGAGGCGCAGAGCGCCCCCACCTGGAAGCCGAGTGAACAGCTGGCGGGGAGGCGAGCCTCCTCGAGGGAAGAAGAGGAAGCCCAGCCTCGTTTGGCTCAAGCCCTACTTGGCTGGAGCCGAGTGCGCCTCCAGGACGGCAGAGCTCCACCTCTGCTCAGAGGCCCGTTCTGGCAGAGTTGCTGGCGCGAGGCTGCTCTGCCCTGGGCGAGCCTTGCCCAGACTTGCCTCGCTGCTAGGCTTCCCGCCCAGGAAGGAGCAGGCTGCGCGAGGCTGGGAGACGCCACTGGCGCCTTCCTGGCCTCAGCTCCGCTCCTGCCTTGCCTTTACACCTAGGCCCCAGGCGTCCTTGGGAAGGGCTTAGGGGCCGGTGGCTTGCACACTGCCACGGGCTCCAGCAGGAAGAGCTCTGTGCGAGGGAAGGGAAGGGCCAGTGCAGGGCTCCTCCAGCGGTTGCTTGGCCGCCCAGGCTCAGCGCCGCACGGAGTGCACCAGGCTCCCAGGGCCCCTGGCTGGGGTCTGCAGCCCCGCACACCCGGAGGCTGACTCCCTGGGCGCCCAGCAGCTGCCTCACACACGTAGCTTCCCTAGCGCTCTCCTCCCCAGCAGAGACGTGTGCAGCTGGTTGGGGCCTGCCCCTGCGTGCCTGGGCTCCCGCCCACAGCCCCAGCTCAGGGCAAGCAGCCCCTGAGCCAAGACCTGCAGGAGGCGCAGAGCGCCCCCACCTGGAAGCCGAGTGAACAGCTGGCGGGGAGGCGAGCCTCCTCGAGGGAAGAAGAGGCAGCCCAGCCTCGTTTGGCTCAAGCCCTACTTGGCTGGAGCAGAGTGCGCCTCCAGGACGGCAGAGCTCCAGCTCTGCTCAGAGGCCCTTTCTTGCAGAGCTGCTGGCGCGAGGCTGCTCTGCCCTGGGCGAGCCTTGCCCAGACTTGCCTCGCTGCTAGGCTTCCTGCCCAGGAAGGAGCAGGCTGCGCGAGGCTCGGAGACGCCACTGGCGCCTTCCTGGCCTCAGCTCCGCTCCTGCCTTGCCTTTGCACCTAGGCCCCAGGCGTCCTTGGGGAGGGCTTAGGGGCCGGTGGCTTGCACACTGCCAAGGGCTGCAGCAGGAAGAGCTCTGTGCGAGGGAAGGGAAGGGCCAGTGCAGGGCTCCTCCAGCGGTTGCTTGGCCGCCCAGACTCAGCGCCGCACGGAGTGCACCAGGCTCCCAGGGCCCCTGGCTGGGGTCTGCAGCCCCGCACACCCGGAAGCTGACTCCCTGGGCGCCCAGCAGCTGCCTCACACACGTAGCTTCCCTAGCGCTCTCCTCCCCAGCAGAGACGTGTGCAGCTGGTTGGGGCCTGCCCCTGCGTGCCTGGGCTCCCGCCCACAGCCCCAGCTCAGGGCAAGCAGCCCCTGAGCCAAGACCTGCAGGAGGCGCAGAGCGCCCCCACCTGGAAGCCGAGTGAACAGCTGGCGGGGAGGCGAGCCTCCTCGAGGGAAGAAGAGGCAGCCCAGCCTCGTTTGGCTCAAGCCCTACTTGGCTGGAGCCGAGTGCGCCTCCAGGACGGCAGAGCTCCAGCTCTGCTCAGAGGCCCGTTCTGGCAGAGTTGCTGGCGCGAGGCTGCTCTGCCCTGGGCGAGCCTTGCCCAGACTTGCCTCGCTGCTAGGCTTCCCGCCCAGGAAGGAGCAGGCTGCGCGAGGCTGGGAGACGCCACTGGCGCCTTCCTGGCCTCAGCTCCGCTCCTGCCTTGCCTTTGCACCTAGGCCCCAGGCGTCCTTGGGGAGGGCTTAGGGGCCGGTGGCTTGCACACTGCCAAGGGCTGCAGCAGGAAGAGCTCTGTGCGAGGGAAGGGAAGGGCCAGTGCAGGGCTCCTCCAGCGGTTGCTTGGCCGCCCAGACTCAGCGCCGCACGGAGTGCACCAGGCTCCCAGGGCCCCTGGCTGGGGTCTGCAGCCCCGCACACCCGGAAGCTGACTCCCTGGGCGCCCAGCAGCTGCCTCACACACGTAGCTTCCCTAGCGCTCTCCTCCCCAGCAGAGACGTGTGCAGCTGGTTGGGGCCTGCCCCTGCGTGCCTGGGCTCCCGCCCACAGCCCCAGCTCAGGGCAAGCAGCCCCTGAGCCAAGACCTGCAGGAGGCGCAGAGCGCCCCCACCTGGAAGCCGAGTGAACAGCTGGCGGGGAGGCGAGCCTCCTCGAGGGAAGAAGAGGCAGCCCAGCCTCGTTTGGCTCAAGCCCTACTTGGCTGGAGCCGAGTGCGCCTCCAGGACGGCAGAGCTCCAGCTCTGCTCAGAGGCCCGTTCTTGCAGAGTTGCTGGCGCGAGGCTGCTCTGCCCTGGGCGAGCCTTGCCCAGACTTGCCTCGCTGCTAGGCTTCCTGCCCAGGAAGGAGCAGGCTGCACGACGCTGGGAGACGCCACTGGCGCCTTCCTGGCCTCAGCTCCGCTCCTGCCTTGCCTTTGCACCTAGGCCCCAGGCGTCCTTGGGGAGGGCTTAGGGGCCGGTGGCTTGCACACCGCCAAGGGCTCCAGCAGGAAGAGCTCTGTGCGAGGGAAGGGAAGGGCCAGTGCAGGGCTCCTCCAGCGGTTGCTTGGCCGCCCAGACTCAGCGCCGCACGGAGTGCACCAGGCTCCCAGGGCCCCTGGCTGGGGTCTGCAGCCCCGCACACCCGGAGGCTGACTCCCTGGGCGCCCAGCAGCTGCCTCACACACGTAGCTTCCCTAGCGCTCTCCTCCCCAGCAGAGACGTGTGCAGCTGGTTGGGGCCTGCCCCTGCGTGCCTGGGCTCCCGCCCACAGCCCCAGCTCAGGGCAAGCAGCCCCTGAGCCAAGACCTGCAGGAGGCGCAGAGCGCCCCCACCTGGAAGCCGAGTGAACAGCTGGCGGGGAGGCGAGCCTCCTCGAGGGAAGAAGAGGCAGCCCAGCCTCGTTTGGCTCAAGCCCTACTTGGCTGGAGCCGAGTGCGCCTCCAGGACGGCAGAGCTCCAGCTCTGCTCAGAGGCCCGAACTGGCAGAGTTGCTGGCGCGATGCTGCTCTGCCCTGGGCGAGCCTTGCCCAGACTTGCCTCGCTGCTAGGCTTCCTGCCCAGGAAGGAGCAGGCTGCGCGAGGCTGGGAGACGCCACTGGCGCCTTCCTGGCCTCAGCTCCGCTCCTGCCTTGCCTTTGCACCTAGGCCCCAGGCGTCCTTGGGGAGGGCTTAGAGGCCGGTGGCTTGCACACTGCCAAGGGCTGCAGCAGGAAGAGCTCGTGCGAGGGAAGGGAAGGGCCAGTGCAGGGCTCCTACAGAGGTTGCTTGGCCGCCCAGACTCAGCGCCGCACGGAGTGCACCAGGCTCCCAGGGCCCCTGGCTGAGGTCTGCAGCCCCGCACACCCGGAGGCTGACTCCCTGGGCACCCAGCAGCTGCCTCACACACGTAGCTTCCCTAGCGCTCTCCTCCCCAGCAGAGACGTGTGCAGCTGGTTGGGGCCTGCCCCTGCGTGCCTGGGCTCCCGCCCACAGCCCCAGCTCAGGGCAAGCAGCCCCTGAGCCAAGACCTGCAGGAGGCGCAGAGCGCCCCCACCTGGAAGCCGAGTGAACAGCTGGCGGGGAGGCGAGCCCACTCGAGGGAAGAAGAGGCAGCCCAGCCTCGTTTGGCTCAAGCCCTACTTGGCTGGAGCCGAGTGCGCCTCCAGGACGGCAGAGCTCCAGCTCTGCTCAGAGGCCCGTTCTGGCAGAGTTGCTGGCGCGAGGCTGCTCTGCCCTGGGCGAGCCTTGCCCAGACTTGCCTCGCTGCTAGGCTTCCTGCCCAGGAAGGAGCAGGCTGCGCGAGGCTGGGAGACGCCACTGGCGCCTTCCTGGCCTCAGCTCCGCTCCTGCCTTGCCTTTGCACCTAGGCCCCAGGCGTCCTTGGGGAGGGCTTAGGGGCCGGTGGCTTGCACACTGCCACGGGCTCCAGCAGGAAGAGCTCTGTGCGAGGGAAGGGAAGGGCCAGTGCAGGGCTCCTCCAGCGGTTGCTTGGCCGCCCAGGCTCAGCGCCGCACGGAGTGCACCAGGCTCCCAGGGCCCCTGGCTGGGGTCTGCAGCCCCGCACACCCGGAGGCTGACTCCCTGGGCGCCCAGCAGCTGCCTCACACACGTAGCTTCCCTAGCGCTCTCCTCCCCAGCAGAGACGTGTGCAGCTGGTTGGGGCCTGCCCCTGCGTGCCTGGGCTCCCGCCCACAGCCCCAGCTCAGGGCAAGCAGCCCCTGAGCCAAGACCTGCAGGAGGCGCAGAGCGCCCCCACCTGGAAGCCGAGTGAACAGCTGGCGGGGAGGCGAGCCTCCTCGAGGGAAGAAGAGGCAGCCCAGCCTCGTTTGGCTCAAGCCCTACTTGGCTGGAGCCGAGTGCGCCTCCAGGACGGCAGAGCTCCAGCTCTGCTCAGAGGCCCTTTCTGGCAGAGTTGCTGGCGCGAGGCTGCTCTGCCCTAGGCGAGCCTTGCCCAGACTTGCCTCGCTGCTAGGCTTCCCGCCCAGGAAGGAGCAGGCTGCGCGAGGCTGGGAGACGCCACTGGCGCCTTCCTGGCCTCAGCTCCGCTCCTGCCTTGCCTTTGCACCTAGGCCCCAGGCGTCCTTGGGGAGGGCTTAGGGGCCGGTGGCTTGCACACTGCCAAGGGCTGCAGCAGGAAGAGCTCTGTGCGAGGGAAGGGAAGGGCCAGTGCAGGGCTCCTCCAGCGGTTGCTTGGCCGCCCAGACTCAGCGCCGCACGGAGTGCACCAGGCTCCCAGGGCCCCTGGCTGGGGTCTGCAGCCCCGCACACCCGGAAGCTGACTCCCTGGGCGCCCAGCAGCTGCCTCACACACGTAGCTTCCCTAGCGCTCTCCTCCCCAGCAGAGACGTGTGCAGCTGGTTGGGGCCTGCCCCTGCGTGCCTGGGCTCCCGCCCACAGCCCCAGCTCAGGGCAAGCAGCCCCTGAGCCAAGACCTGCAGGAGGCGCAGAGCGCCCCCACCTGGAAGCCGAGTGAACAGCTGGCGGGGAGGCGAGCCTCCTCGAGGGAAGAAGAGGCAGCCCAGCCTCGTTTGGCTCAAGCCCTACTTGGCTGGAGCCGAGTGCGCCTCCAGGACGGCAGAGCTCCAGCTCTGCTCAGAGGCCCGTTCTGGCAGAGTTGCTGGCGCGAGGCTGCTCTGCCCTGGGCGAGCCTTGCCCAGACTTGCCTCGCTGCTAGGCTTCCCGCCCAGGAAGGAGCAGGCTGCGCGAGGCTGGGAGACGCCACTGGCGCCTTCCTGGCCTCAGCTCCGCTCCTGCCTTGCCTTTGCACCTAGGCCCCAGGCGTCCTTGGGGAGGGCTTAGGGGCCGGTGGCTTGCACACTGCCAAGGGCTGCAGCAGGAAGAGCTCTGTGCGAGGGAAGGGAAGGGCCAGTGCAGGGCTCCTCCAGCGGTTGCTTGGCCGCCCAGACTCAGCGCCGCACGGAGTGCACCAGGCTCCCAGGGCCCCTGGCTGGGGTCTGCAGCCCCGCACACCCGGAAGCTGACTCCCTGGGCGCCCAGCAGCTGCCTCACACACGTAGCTTCCCTAGCGCTCTCCTCCCCAGCAGAGACGTGTGCAGCTGGTTGGGGCCTGCCCCTGCGTGCCTGGGCTCCCGCCCACAGCCCCAGCTCAGGGCAAGCAGCCCCTGAGCCAAGACCTGCAGGAGGCGCAGAGCGCCCCCACCTGGAAGCCGAGTGAACAGCTGGCGGGGAGGCGAGCCTCCTCGAGGGAAGAAGAGGCAGCCCAGCCTCGTTTGGCTCAAGCCCTACTTGGCTGGAGCCGAGTGCGCCTCCAGGACGGCAGAGCTCCAGCTCTGCTCAGAGGCCCGTTCTTGCAGAGTTGCTGGCGCGAGGCTGCTCTGCCCTGGGCGAGCCTTGCCCAGACTTGCCTCGCTGATAGGCTTCCTGCCCAGGAAGGAGCAGGCTGCGCGAGGCTGGGAGAAGCCACTGGCGCCTTCCTGGCCTCAGCTCCGCTCCTGCCTTGCCTTTGCACCTAGGCCCCAGGCGTCCTTGGGGAGGGCTTAGGGGCCGGTGGCTTGCACACTGCCAAGGGCTCCAGCAGGAAGAGCTCTGTGCGATGGAAGGGAAGGGCCAGTGCAGGGCTCCTCCAGAGGTTGCTTGGCCGCCCAGACTCAGCGCCGCACGGAGTGCACCAGGCTCCCAGGGCCCCTGGCTGGGGTCTGCAGCCCCGCACACACGGAGGCTGACTCCCTGGGCACCCAGCAGCTGCCTCACACACGTAGCTTCCCTAGCGCTCTCCTCCCCAGCAGAGACGTGTGCAGCTGGTTGGGGCCTGCCCCTGCGTGCCTGGGCTCCTGCCCACAGCCCCAGCTCAGGGCAAGCAGCCCCTGAGCCAAGACCTGCAGGAGGCGCAGAGCGCCCCCACCTGGAAGCCGAGTGAACAGCTGGCGGGGAGGCGAGCCTCCTCGAGGGAAGAAGAGGCAGCCCAGCCTCGTTTGGCTCAAGCCCTACTTGGCTGGAGCCGAGTGCGCCTCCAGGACGGCAGAGCTCCAGCTCTGCTCAGAGGCCCGTTATTGCAGAGTTGCTGGCGCGAGGCTGCTCTGCCCTGGGCGAGCCTTGCCCAGACTTGCCTCGCTGCTAGGCTTCCTGCCCAGGAAGGAGCAGGCTGCGCGACGCTGGGAGACGCCACTGGCGCCTTCCTGGCCTCAGCTCCGCTCCTGCCTTGCCTTTGCACCTAGGCCCCAGGCGTCCTTGGGGAGGGCTTAGGGGCCGGTGGCTTGCACACCGCCAAGGGCTCCAGCAGGAAGAGCTCTGTGCGAGGGAAGGGAAGGGCCAGTGCAGGGCTCCTCCAGCGGTTGCTTGGCCGCCCAGACTCAGCGCCGCACGGAGTGCACCAGGCTCCCAGGGCCCCTGGCTGGGGTCTGCAGCCCCGCACACCCGGAGGCTGACTCCCTGGGCGCCCAGCAGCTGCCTCACACACGTAGCTTCCCTAGCGCTCTCCTCCCCAGCAGAGACGTGTGCAGCTGGTTGGGGCCTGCCCCTGCGTGCCTGGGCTCCCGCCCACAGCCCCAGCTCAGGGCAAGCAGCCCCTGAGCCAAGACCTGCAGGAGGCGCAGAGCGCCCCCACCTGGAAGCCGAGTGAACAGCTGGCGGGGAGGCGAGCCTCCTCGAGGGAAGAAGAGGCAGCCCAGCCTCGTTTGGCTCAAGCCCTACTTGGCTGGAGCCGAGTGCGCCTCCAGGACGGCAGAGCTCCAGCTCTGCTCAGAGGCCCGAACTGGCAGAGTTGCTGGCGCGATGCTGCTCTGCCCTGGGCGAGCCTTGCCCAGACTTGCCTCGCTGCTAGGCTTCCTGCCCAGGAAGGAGCAGGCTGCGCGAGGCTGGGAGACGCCACTGGCGCCTTCCTGGCCTCAGCTCCGCTCCTGCCTTGCCTTTGCACCTAGGCCCCAGGCGTCCTTGGGGAGGGCTTAGAGGCCGGTGGCTTGCACACTGCCAAGGGCTGCAGCAGGAAGAGCTCGTGCGAGGGAAGGGAAGGGCCAGTGCAGGGCTCCTACAGAGGTTGCTTGGCCGCCCAGACTCAGCGCCGCACGGAGTGCACCAGGCTCCCAGGGCCCCTGGCTGAGGTCTGCAGCCCCGCACACCCGGAGGCTGACTCCCTGGGCACCCAGCAGCTGCCTCACACACGTAGCTTCCCTAGCGCTCTCCTCCCCAGCAGAGACGTGTGCAGCTGGTTGGGGCCTGCCCCTGCGTGCCTGGGCTCCCGCCCACAGCCCCAGCTCAGGGCAAGCAGCCCCTGAGCCAAGACCTGCAGGAGGCGCAGAGCGCCCCCACCTGGAAGCCGAGTGAACAGCTGGCGGGGAGGCGAGCCCACTCGAGGGAAGAAGAGGCAGCCCAGCCTCGTTTGGCTCAAGCCCTACTTGGCTGGAGCCGAGTGCGCCTCCAGGACGGCAGAGCTCCAGCTCTGCTCAGAGGCCCGTTCTGGCAGAGTTGCTGGCGCGAGGCTGCTCTGCCCTGGGCGAGCCTTGCCCAGACTTGCCTCGCTGCTAGGCTTCCTGCCCAGGAAGGAGCAGGCTGCGCGAGGCTGGGAGACGCCACTGGCGCCTTCCTGGCCTCAGCTCCGCTCCTGCCTTGCCTTTGCACCTAGGCCCCAGGCGTCCTTGGGGAGGGCTTAGGGGCCGGTGGCTTGCACACTGCCACGGGCTCCAGCAGGAAGAGCTCTGTGCGAGGGAAGGGAAGGGCCAGTGCAGGGCTCCTCCAGCGGTTGCTTGGCCGCCCAGGCTCAGCGCCGCACGGAGTGCACCAGGCTCCCAGGGCCCCTGGCTGGGGTCTGCAGCCCCGCACACCCGGAGGCTGACTCCCTGGGCGCCCAGCAGCTGCCTCACACACGTAGCTTCCCTAGCGCTCTCCTCCCCAGCAGAGACGTGTGCAGCTGGTTGGGGCCTGCCCCTGCGTGCCTGGGCTCCCGCCCACAGCCCCAGCTCAGGGCAAGCAGCCCCTGAGCCAAGACCTGCAGGAGGCGCAGAGCGCCCCCACCTGGAAGCCGAGTGAACAGCTGGCGGGGAGGCGAGCCTCCTCGAGGGAAGAAGAGGCAGCCCAGCCTCGTTTGGCTCAAGCCCTACTTGGCTGGAGCCGAGTGCGCCTCCAGGACGGCAGAGCTCCAGCTCTGCTCAGAGGCCCTTTCTGGCAGAGTTGCTGGCGCGAGGCTGCTCTGCCCTAGGCGAGCCTTGCCCAGACTTGCCTCGCTGCTAGGCTTCCCGCCCAGGAAGGAGCAGGCTGCGCGAGGCTGGGAGACGCCACTGGCGCCTTCCTGGCCTCAGCTCCGCTCCTGCCTTGCCTTTGCACCTAGGCCCCAGGCGTCCTTGGGGAGGGCTTAGGGGCCGGTGGCTTGCACACTGCCAAGGGCTGCAGCAGGAAGAGCTCTGTGCGAGGGAAGGGAAGGGCCAGTGCAGGGCTCCTCCAGCGGTTGCTTGGCCGCCCAGACTCAGCGCCGCACGGAGTGCACCAGGCTCCCAGGGCCCCTGGCTGGGGTCTGCAGCCCCGCACACCCGGAAGCTGACTCCCTGGGCGCCCAGCAGCTGCCTCACACACGTAGCTTCCCTAGCGCTCTCCTCCCCAGCAGAGACGTGTGCAGCTGGTTGGGGCCTGCCCCTGCGTGCCTGGGCTCCCGCCCACAGCCCCAGCTCAGGGCAAGCAGCCCCTGAGCCAAGACCTGCAGGAGGCGCAGAGCGCCCCCACCTGGAAGCCGAGTGAACAGCTGGCGGGGAGGCGAGCCTCCTCGAGGGAAGAAGAGGCAGCCCAGCCTCGTTTGGCTCAAGCCCTACTTGGCTGGAGCC
The DNA here is from genome assembly GCF_042477335.2 of Ovis canadensis. Classification (NCBI taxonomy): domain Eukaryota; kingdom Metazoa; phylum Chordata; class Mammalia; order Artiodactyla; family Bovidae; genus Ovis; species Ovis canadensis. Next base: position 115,843,067 of record NC_091246.1, read on the forward strand.
GAGTGCGCCTCCAGGACGGCAGAGCTCCAGCTCTGCTCAGAGGCCCGTTCTGGCAGAGTTGCTGGCGCGAGGCTGCTCTGCCCTGGGCGAGCCTTGCCCAGACTTGCCTCGCTGCTAGGCTTCCCGCCCAGGAAGGAGCAGGCTGCGCGAGGCTGGGAGACGCCACTGGCGCCTTCCTGGCCTCAGCTCCGCTCCTGCCTTGCCTTTGCACCTAGGCCCCAGGCGTCCTTGGGGAGGGCTTAGGGGCCGGTGGCTTGCACACTGCCAAGGGCTGCAGCAGGAAGAGCTCTGTGCGAGGGAAGGGAAGGGCCAGTGCAGGGCTCCTCCAGCGGTTGCTTGGCCGCCCAGACTCAGCGCCGCACGGAGTGCACCAGGCTCCCAGGGCCCCTGGCTGGGGTCTGCAGCCCCGCACACCCGGAAGCTGACTCCCTGGGCGCCCAGCAGCTGCCTCACACACGTAGCTTCCCTAGCGCTCTCCTCCCCAGCAGAGACGTGTGCAGCTGGTTGGGGCCTGCCCCTGCGTGCCTGGGCTCCCGCCCACAGCCCCAGCTCAGGGCAAGCAGCCCCTGAGCCAAGACCTGCAGGAGGCGCAGAGCGCCCCCACCTGGAAGCCGAGTGAACAGCTGGCGGGGAGGCGAGCCTCCTCGAGGGAAGAAGAGGCAGCCCAGCCTCGTTTGGCTCAAGCCCTACTTGGCTGGAGCCGAGTGCGCCTCCAGGACGGCAGAGCTCCAGCTCTGCTCAGAGGCCCGTTCTTGCAGAGTTGCTGGCGCGAGGCTGCTCTGCCCTGGGCGAGCCTTGCCCAGACTTGCCTCGCTGATAGGCTTCCTGCCCAGGAAGGAGCAGGCTGCGCGAGGCTGGGAGAAGCCACTGGCGCCTTCCTGGCCTCAGCTCCGCTCCTGCCTTGCCTTTGCACCTAGGCCCCAGGCGTCCTTGGGGAGGGCTTAGGGGCCGGTGGCTTGCACACTGCCAAGGGCTCCAGCAGGAAGAGCTCTGTGCGATGGAAGGGAAGGGCCAGTGCAGGGCTCCTCCAGAGGTTGCTTGGCCGCCCAGACTCAGCGCCGCACGGAGTGCACCAGGCTCCCAGGGCCCCTGGCTGGGGTCTGCAGCCCCGCACACACGGAGGCTGACTCCCTGGGCACCCAGCAGCTGCCTCACACACGTAGCTTCCCTAGCGCTCTCCTCCCCAGCAGAGACGTGTGCAGCTGGTTGGGGCCTGCCCCTGCGTGCCTGGGCTCCTGCCCACAGCCCCAGCTCAGGGCAAGCAGCCCCTGAGCCAAGACCTGCAGGAGGCGCAGAGCGCCCCCACCTGGAAGCCGAGTGAACAGCTGGCGGGGAGGCGAGCCTCCTCGAGGGAAGAAGAGGCAGCCCAGCCTCGTTTGGCTCAAGCCCTACTTGGCTGGAGCCGAGTGCGCCTCCAGGACGGCAGAGCTCCAGCTCTGCTCAGAGGCCCGTTATTGCAGAGTTGCTGGCGCGAGGCTGCTCTGCCCTGGGCGAGCCTTGCCCAGACTTGCCTCGCTGCTAGGCTTCCTGCCCAGGAAGGAGCAGGCTGCGCGACGCTGGGAGACGCCACTGGCGCCTTCCTGGCCTCAGCTCCGCTCCTGCCTTGCCTTTGCACCTAGGCCCCAGGCGTCCTTGGGGAGGGCTTAGGGGCCGGTGGCTTGCACACCGCCAAGGGCTCCAGCAGGAAGAGCTCTGTGCGAGGGAAGGGAAGGGCCAGTGCAGGGCTCCTCCAGCGGTTGCTTGGCCGCCCAGACTCAGCGCCGCACGGAGTGCACCAGGCTCCCAGGGCCCCTGGCTGGGGTCTGCAGCCCCGCACACCCGGAGGCTGACTCCCTGGGCGCCCAGCAGCTGCCTCACACACGTAGCTTCCCTAGCGCTCTCCTCCCCAGCAGAGACGTGTGCAGCTGGTTGGGGCCTGCCCCTGCGTGCCTGGGCTCCCGCCCACAGCCCCAGCTCAGGGCAAGCAGCCCCTGAGCCAAGACCTGCAGGAGGCGCAGAGCGCCCCCACCTGGAAGCCGAGTGAACAGCTGGCGGGGAGGCGAGCCTCCTCGAGGGAAGAAGAGGCAGCCCAGCCTCGTTTGGCTCAAGCCCTACTTGGCTGGAGCCGAGTGCGCCTCCAGGACGGCAGAGCTCCAGCTCTGCTCAGAGGCCCGAACTGGCAGAGTTGCTGGCGCGATGCTGCTCTGCCCTGGGCGAGCCTTGCCCAGACTTGCCTCGCTGCTAGGCTTCCTGCCCAGGAAGGAGCAGGCTGCGCGAGGCTGGGAGACGCCACTGGCGCCTTCCTGGCCTCAGCTCCGCTCCTGCCTTGCCTTTGCACCTAGGCCCCAGGCGTCCTTGGGGAGGGCTTAGAGGCCGGTGGCTTGCACACTGCCAAGGGCTGCAGCAGGAAGAGCTCGTGCGAGGGAAGGGAAGGGCCAGTGCAGGGCTCCTGCAGAGGTTGCTTGGCCGCCCAGACTCAGCGCCGCACGGAGTGCACCAGGCTCCCAGGGCCCCTGGCTGAGGTCTGCAGCCCCGCACACCCGGAGGCTGACTCCCTGGGCACCCAGCAGCTGCCTCACACACGTAGCTTCCCTAGCGCTCTCCTCCCCAGCAGAGACGTGTGCAGCTGGTTGGGGCCTGCCCCTGCGTGCCTGGGCTCCCGCCCACAGCCCCAGCTCAGGGCAAGCAGCCCCTGAGCCAAGACCTGCAGGAGGCGCAGAGCGCCCCCACCTGGAAGCCGAGTGAACAGCTGGCGGGGAGGCGAGCCCACTCGAGGGAAGAAGAGGCAGCCCAGCCTCGTTTGGCTCAAGCCCTACTTGGCTGGAGCCGAGTGCGCCTCCAGGACGGCAGAGCTCCAGCTCTGCTCAGAGGCCCGTTCTGGCAGAGTTGCTGGCGCGAGGCTGCTCTGCCCTGGGCGAGCCTTGCCCAGACTTGCCTCGCTGCTAGGCTTCCTGCCCAGGAAGGAGCAGGCTGCGCGAGGCTGGGAGACGCCACTGGCGCCTTCCTGGCCTCAGCTCCGCTCCTGCCTTGCCTTTGCACCTAGGCCCCAGGCGTCCTTGGGGAGGGCTTAGGGGCCGGTGGCTTGCACACTGCCAAGGGCTGCAGCAGGAAGAGCTCTGTGCGAGGGAAGGGAAGGGCCAGTGCAGGGCTCCTCCAGAGGTTGCTTGGCCGCCCAGACTCAGCGCCGCACGGAGTGCACCAGGCTCCCAGGGCCCCTGGCTGGGGTCTGCAGCCCCGCACACACGGAGGCTGACTCCCTGGGCACCCAGCAGCTGCCTCACACACGTAGCTTCCCTAGCGCTCTCCTCCCCAGCAGAGACGTGTGCAGCTGGTTGGGGCCTGCCCCTGCGTGCCTGGGCTCCCGCCCACAGCCCCAGCTCAGGGCAAGCAGCCCCTGAGCCAAGACCTGCAGGAGGCGCAGAGCGCCCCCACCTGGAAGCCGAGTGAACAGCTGGCGGGGAGGCGAGCCCACTCGAGGGAAGAAGAGGCAGCCCAGCCTCGTTTGGCTCAAGCCCTACTTGGCTGGAGCCGAGTGCGCCTCCAGGACGGCAGAGCTCCAGCTCTGCCCAGAGGCCCGTTCTGGCAGAGTTGCTGGCGCGAGGCTGCTCTGCCCTGGGCGAGCCTTGCCCAGACTTGCCTCGCTGCTAGGCTTCCTGCCCAGGAAGGAGCAGGCTGCGCGAGGCTGGGAGACGCCACTGGCGCCTTCCTGGCCTCAGCTCCGCTCCTGCCTTGCCTTTGCACCTAGGCCCCAGGCGTCCTTGGGGAGGGCTTAGGGGCCGGTGGCTTGCACACTGCCACGGGCTCCAGCAGGAAGAGCTCTGTGCGAGGGAAGGGAAGGGCCAGTGCAGGGCTCCTCCAGCGGTTGCTTGGCCGCCCAGGCTCAGCGCCGCACGGAGTGCACCAGGCTCCCAGGGCCCCTGGCTGGGGTCTGCAGCCCCGCACACCCGGAGGCTGACTCCCTGGGCGCCCAGCAGCTGCCTCACACACGTAGCTTCCCTAGCGCTCTCCTCCCCAGCAGAGACGTGTGCAGCTGGTTGGGGCCTGCCCCTGCGTGCCTGGGCTCCCGCCCACAGCCCCAGCTCAGGGCAAGCAGCCCCTGAGCCAAGACCTGCAGGAGGCGCAGAGCGCCCCCACCTGGAAGCCGAGTGAACAGCTGGCGGGGAGGCGAGCCTCCTCGAGGGAAGAAGAGGCAGCCCAGCCTCGTTTGGCTCAAGCCCTACTTGGCTGGAGCCGAGTGCGCCTCCAGGACGGCAGAGCTCCAGCTCTGCTCAGAGGCCCTTTCTGGCAGAGTTGCTGGCGCGAGGCTGCTCTGCCCTAGGCGAGCCTTGCCCAGACTTGCCTCGCTGCTAGGCTTCCCGCCCAGGAAGGAGCAGGCTGCGCGAGGCTGGGAGACGCCACTGGCGCCTTCCTGGCCTCAGCTCCGCTCCTGCCTTGCCTTTGCACCTAGGCCCCAGGCGTCCTTGGGGAGGGCTTAGGGGCCGGTGGCTTGCACACTGCCAAGGGCTGCAGCAGGAAGAGCTCTGTGCGAGGGAAGGGAAGGGCCAGTGCAGGGCTCCTCCAGCGGTTGCTTGGCCGCCCAGACTCAGCGCCGCACGGAGTGCACCAGGCTCCCAGGGCCCCTGGCTGGGGTCTGCAGCCCCGCACACCCGGAAGCTGACTCCCTGGGCGCCCAGCAGCTGCCTCACACACGTAGCTTCCCTAGCGCTCTCCTCCCCAGCAGAGACGTGTGCAGCTGGTTGGGGCCTGCCCCTGCGTGCCTGGGCTCCCGCCCACAGCCCCAGCTCAGGGCAAGCAGCCCCTGAGCCAAGACCTGCAGGAGGCGCAGAGCGCCCCCACCTGGAAGCCGAGTGAACAGCTGGCGGGGAGGCGAGCCTCCTCGAGGGAAGAAGAGGCAGCCCAGCCTCGTTTGGCTCAAGCCCTACTTGGCTGGAGCCGAGTGCGCCTCCAGGACGGCAGAGCTCCAGCTCTGCTCAGAGGCCCGTTCTTGCAGAGTTGCTGGCGCGAGGCTGCTCTGCCCTGGGCGAGCCTTGCCCAGACTTGCCTCGCTGCTAGGCTTCCTGCCCAGGAAGGAGCAGGCTGCGCGAGGCTGGGAGACGCCACTGGCGCCTTCCTGGCCTCAGCTCCGCTCCTGCCTTGCCTTTGCACCTAGGCCCCAGGCGTCCTTGGGGAGGGCTTAGAGGCCGGTGGCTTGCACACTGCCAAGGGCTGCAGCAGGAAGAGCTCGTGCGAGGGAAGGGAAGGGCCAGTGCAGGGCTCCTACAGAGGTTGCTTGGCCGCCCAGACTCAGCGCCGCACGGAGTGCACCAGGCTCCCAGGGCCCCTGGCTGAGGTCTGCAGCCCCGCACACCCGGAGGCTGACTCCCTGGGCACCCAGCAGCTGCCTCACACACGTAGCTTCCCTAGCGCTCTCCTCCCCAGCCGAGACGTGTGCAGCTGGTTGGGGCCTGCCCCTGCGTGCCTGGGCTCCCGCCCACAGCCCCAGCTCAGGGCAAGCAGCCCCTGAGCCAAGACCTGCAGGAGGCGCAGAGCGCCCCCACCTGGAAGCCGAGTGAACAGCTGGCGGGGAGGCGAGCCCACTCGAGGGAAGAAGAGGCAGCCCAGCCTCGTTTGGCTCAAGCCCTACTTGGCTGGAGCCGAGTGCGCCTCCAGGACGGCAGAGCTCCAGCTCTGCCCAGAGGCCCGTTCTGGCAGAGTTGCTGGCGCGAGGCTGCTCTGCCCTGGGCGAGCCTTGCCCAGACTTGCCTCGCTGCTAGGCTTCCTGCCCAGGAAGGAGCAGGCTGCGCGAGGCTGGGAGACGCCACTGGCGCCTTCCTGGCCTCAGCTCCGCTCCTGCCTTGCCTTTGCACCTAGGCCCCAGGCGTCCTTGGGGAGGGCTTAGGGGCCGGTGGCTTGCACACTGCCACGGGCTCCAGCAGGAAGAGCTCTGTGCGAGGGAAGGGAAGGGCCAGTGCAGGGCTCCTCCAGCGGTTGCTTGGCCGCCCAGGCTCAGCGCCGCACGGAGTGCACCAGGCTCCCAGGGCCCCTGGCTGGGGTCTGCAGCCCCGCACACCCGGAGGCTGACTCCCTGGGCGCCCAGCAGCTGCCTCACACACGTAGCTTCCCTAGCGCTCTCCTCCCCAGCAGAGACGTGTGCAGCTGGTTGGGGCCTGCCCCTGCGTGCCTGGGCTCCCGCCCACAGCCCCAGCTCAGGGCAAGCAGCCCCTGAGCCAAGACCTGCAGGAGGCGCAGAGCGCCCCCACCTGGAAGCCGAGTGAACAGCTGGCGGGGAGGCGAGCCTCCTCGAGGGAAGAAGAGGCAGCCCAGCCTCGTTTGGCTCAAGCCCTACTTGGCTGGAGCCGAGTGCGCCTCCAGGACGGCAGAGCTCCAGCTCTGCTCAGAGGCCCTTTCTGGCAGAGTTGCTGGCGCGAGGCTGCTCTGCCCTAGGCGAGCCTTGCCCAGACTTGCCTCGCTGCTAGGCTTCCCGCCCAGGAAGGAGCAGGCTGCGCGAGGCTGGGAGACGCCACTGGCGCCTTCCTGGCCTCAGCTCCGCTCCTGCCTTGCCTTTGCACCTAGGCCCCAGGCGTCCTTGGGGAGGGCTTAGGGGCCGGTGGCTTGCACACTGCCAAGGGCTGCAGCAGGAAGAGCTCTGTGCGAGGGAAGGGAAGGGCCAGTGCAGGGCTCCTCCAGCGGTTGCTTGGCCGCCCAGACTCAGCGCCGCACGGAGTGCACCAGGCTCCCAGGGCCCCTGGCTGGGGTCTGCAGCCCCGCACACCCGGAAGCTGACTCCCTGGGCGCCCAGCAGCTGCCTCACACACGTAGCTTCCCTAGCGCTCTCCTCCCCAGCAGAGACGTGTGCAGCTGGTTGGGGCCTGCCCCTGCGTGCCTGGGCTCCCGCCCACAGCCCCAGCTCAGGGCAAGCAGCCCCTGAGCCAAGACCTGCAGGAGGCGCAGAGCGCCCCCACCTGGAAGCCGAGTGAACAGCTGGCGGGGAGGCGAGCCTCCTCGAGGGAAGAAGAGGCAGCCCAGCCTCGTTTGGCTCAAGCCCTACTTGGCTGGAGCCGAGTGCGCCTCCAGGACGGCAGAGCTCCAGCTCTGCTCAGAGGCCCGTTCTGGCAGAGTTGCTGGCGCGAGGCTGCTCTGCCCTGGGCGAGCCTTGCCCAGACTTGCCTCGCTGCTAGGCTTCCCGCCCAGGAAGGAGCAGGCTGCGCGAGGCTGGGAGACGCCACTGGCGCCTTCCTGGCCTCAGCTCCGCTCCTGCCTTGCCTTTGCACCTAGGCCCCAGGCGTCCTTGGGGAGGGCTTAGGGGCCGGTGGCTTGCACACTGCCAAGGGCTGCAGCAGGAAGAGCTCTGTGCGAGGGAAGGGAAGGGCCAGTGCAGGGCTCCTCCAGCGGTTGCTTGGCCGCCCAGACTCAGCGCCGCACGGAGTGCACCAGGCTCCCAGGGCCCCTGGCTGGGGTCTGCAGCCCCGCACACCCGGAAGCTGACTCCCTGGGCGCCCAGCAGCTGCCTCACACACGTAGCTTCCCTAGCGCTCTCCTCCCCAGCAGAGACGTGTGCAGCTGGTTGGGGCCTGCCCCTGCGTGCCTGGGCTCCCGCCCACAGCCCCAGCTCAGGGCAAGCAGCCCCTGAGCCAAGACCTGCAGGAGGCGCAGAGCGCCCCCACCTGGAAGCCGAGTGAACAGCTGGCGGGGAGGCGAGCCCACTCGAGGGAAGAAGAGGCAGCCCAGCCTCGTTTGGCTCAAGCCCTACTTGGCTGGAGCCGAGTGCGCCTCCAGGACGGCAGAGCTCCAGCTCTGCTCAGAGGCCCGTTCTGGCAGAGTTGCTGGCGCGAGGCTGCTCTGCCCTGGGCGAGCCTTGCCCAGACTTGCCTCGCTGCTAGGCTTCCTGCCCAGGAAGGAGCAGGCTGCGCGAGGCTGGGAGACGCCACTGGCGCCTTCCTGGCCTCAGCTCCGCTCCTGCCTTGCCTTTGCACCTAGGCCCCAGGCGTCCTTGGGGAGGGCTTAGGGGCCGGTGGCTTGCACACTGCCAAGGGCTGCAGCAGGAAGAGCTCTGTGCGAGGGAAGGGAAGGGCCAGTGCAGGGCTCCTCCAGAGGTTGCTTGGCCGCCCAGACTCAGCGCCGCACGGAGTGCACCAGGCTCCCAGGGCCCCTGGCTGGGGTCTGCAGCCCCGCACACACGGAGGCTGACTCCCTGGGCACCCAGCAGCTGCCTCACACACGTAGCTTCCCTAGCGCTCTCCTCCCCAGCAGAGACGTGTGCAGCTGGTTGGGGCCTGCCCCTGCGTGCCTGGGCTCCCGCCCACAGCCCCAGCTCAGGGCAAGCAGCCCCTGAGCCAAGACCTGCAGGAGGCGCAGAGCGCCCCCACCTGGAAGCCGAGTGAACAGCTGGCGGGGAGGCGAGCCTCCTTGAGGGAAGAAGAGGAAGCCCAGCCTCGTTTGGCTCAAGCCCTACTTGGCTGGAGCCGAGTGCGCCTCCAGGACGGCAGAGCTCCAGCTCTGCTCAGAGGCCCGTTCTGGCAGAGTTGCTGGCGCGAGGCTGCTCTGCCCTGGGCGAGCCTTGCCCAGACTTGCCTCGCTGCTAGGCTTCCCGCCCAGGAAGGAGCAGGCTGCGCGAAGCTGGGAGACACCACTGGCGCCTTCCTGGCCTCAGCTCCGCTCCTGTCTTGCCTTTGCACCTAGGCCCCAGGCGTCCTTGGGGAGGGCTTAGGGGCCGGTGGCTTGCACACTGCCAAGGGCTGCAGCAGGAAGAGCTCTGTGCGAGGGAAGGGAAGGGCCAGTGCAGGGCTCCTCCAGCGGTTGCTTGGCCGCCCAGACTCAGCGCCGCACGGAGTGCACCAGGCTCCCAGGGCCCCTGGCTGGGGTCTGCAGCCCCGCACACCCGGAAGCTGACTCCCTGGGCGCCCAGCAGCTGCCTCACACACGTAGCTTCCCTAGCGCTCTCCTCCCCAGCAGAGACGTGTGCAGCTGGTTGGGGCCTGCCCCTGCGTGCCTGGGCTCCCGCCCACAGCCCCAGCTCAGGGCAAGCAGCCCCTGAGCCAAGACCTGCAGGAGGCGCAGAGCGCCCCCACCTGGAAGCCGAGTGAACAGCTGGCGGGGAGGCGAGCCTCCTCGAGGGAAGAAGAGGCAGCCCAGCCTCGTTTGGCTCAAGCCCTACTTGGCTGGAGCCGAGTGCGCCTCCAGGACGGCAGAGCTCCAGCTCTGCTCAGAGGCCCGTTCTTGCAGAGTTGCTGGCGCGAGGCTGCTCTGCCCTGGGCGAGCCTTGCCCAGACTTGCCTCGCTGCTAGGCTTCCTGCCCAGGAAGGAGCAGGCTGCGCGAGGCTGGGAGACGCCACTGGCGCCTTCCTGGCCTCAGCTCCGCTCCTGCCTTGCCTTTGCACCTAGGCCCCAGGCGTCCTTGGGGAGGGCTTAGAGGCCGGTGGCTTGCACACTGCCAAGGGCTGCAGCAGGAAGAGCTCGTGCGAGGGAAGGGAAGGGCCAGTGCAGGGCTCCTACAGAGGTTGCTTGGCCGCCCAGACTCAGCGCCGCACGGAGTGCACCAGGCTCCCAGGGCCCCTGGCTGAGGTCTGCAGCCCCGCACACCCGGAGGCTGACTCCCTGGGCACCCAGCAGCTGCCTCACACACGTAGCTTCCCTAGCGCTCTCCTCCCCAGCAGAGACGTGTGCAGCTGGTTGGGGCCTGCCCCTGCGTGCCTGGGCTCCCGCCCACAGCCCCAGCTCAGGGCAAGCAGCCCCTGAGCCAAGACCTGCAGGAGGCGCAGAGCGCCCCCACCTGGAAGCCGAGTGAACAGCTGGCGGGGAGGCGAGCCCACTCGAGGGAAGAAGAGGCAGCCCAGCCTCGTTTGGCTCAAGCCCTACTTGGCTGGAGCCGAGTGCGCCTCCAGGACGGCAGAGCTCCAGCTCTGCTCAGAGGCCCGTTCTGGCAGAGTTGCTGGCGCGAGGCTGCTCTGCCCTGGGCGAGCCTTGCCCAGACTTGCCTCGCTGCTAGGCTTCCTGCCCAGGAAGGAGCAGGCTGCGCGAGGCTGGGAGACGCCACTGGCGCCTTCCTGGCCTCAGCTCCGCTCCTGCCTTGCCTTTGCACCTAGGCCCCAGGCGTCCTTGGGGAGGGCTTAGGGGCCGGTGGCTTGCACACTGCCACGGGCTCCAGCAGGAAGAGCTCTGTGCGAGGGAAGGGAAGGGCCAGTGCAGGGCTCCTCCAGCGGTTGCTTGGCCGCCCAGGCTCAGCGCCGCACGGAGTGCACCAGGCTCCCAGGGCCCCTGGCTGGGGTCTGCAGCCCCGCACACCCGGAGGCTGACTCCCTGGGCGCCCAGCAGCTGCCTCACACACGTAGCTTCCCTAGCGCTCTCCTCCCCAGCAGAGACGTGTGCAGCTGGTTGGGGCCTGCCCCTGCGTGCCTGGGCTCCCGCCCACAGCCCCAGCTCAGGGCAAGCAGCCCCTGAGCCAAGACCTGCAGGAGGCGCAGAGCGCCCCCACCTGGAAGCCGAGTGAACAGCTGGCGGGGAGGCGAGCCTCCTCGAGGGAAGAAGAGGCAGCCCAGCCTCGTTTGGCTCAAGCCCTACTTGGCTGGAGCCGAGTGCGCCTCCAGGACGGCAGAGCTCCAGCTCTGCTCAGAGGCCCTTTCTGGCAGAGTTGCTGGCGCGAGGCTGCTCTGCCCTAGGCGAGCCTTGCCCAGACTTGCCTCGCTGCTAGGCTTCCCGCCCAGGAAGGAGCAGGCTGCGCGAGGCTGGGAGACGCCACTGGCGCCTTCCTGGCCTCAGCTCCGCTCCTGCCTTGCCTTTGCACCTAGGCCCCAGGCGTCCTTGGGGAGGGCTTAGGGGCCGGTGGCTTGCACACTGCCAAGGGCTGCAGCAGGAAGAGCTCTGTGCGAGGGAAGGGAAGGGCCAGTGCAGGGCTCCTCCAGCGGTTGCTTGGCCGCCCAGACTCAGCGCCGCACGGAGTGCACCAGGCTCCCAGGGCCCCTGGCTGGGGTCTGCAGCCCCGCACACCCGGAAGCTGACTCCCTGGGCGCCCAGCAGCTGCCTCACACACGTAGCTTCCCTAGCGCTCTCCTCCCCAGCAGAGACGTGTGCAGCTGGTTGGGGCCTGCCCCTGCGTGCCTGGGCTCCCGCCCACAGCCCCAGCTCAGGGCAAGCAGCCCCTGAGCCAAGACCTGCAGGAGGCGCAGAGCGCCCCCACCTGGAAGCCGAGTGAACAGCTGGCGGGGAGGCGAGCCTCCTCGAGGGAAGAAGAGGCAGCCCAGCCTCGTTTGGCTCAAGCCCTACTTGGCTGGAGCCGAGTGCGCCTCCAGGACGGCAGAGCTCCAGCTCTGCTCAGAGGCCCGTTCTTGCAGAGTTGCTGGCGCGAGGCTGCTCTGCCCTGGGCGAGCCTTGCCCAGACTTGCCTCGCTGATAGGCTTCCTGCCCAGGAAGGAGCAGGCTGCGCGAGGCTGGGAGAAGCCACTGGCGCCTTCCTGGCCTCAGCTCCGCTCCTGCCTTGCCTTTGCACCTAGGCCCCAGGCGTCCTTGGGGAGGGCTTAGGGGCCGGTGGCTTGCACACTGCCAAGGGCTCCAGCAGGAAGAGCTCTGTGCGATGGAAGGGAAGGGCCAGTGCAGGGCTCCTCCAGAGGTTGCTTGGCCGCCCAGACTCAGCGCCGCACGGAGTGCACCAGGCTCCCAGGGCCCCTGGCTGGGGTCTGCAGCCCCGCACACACGGAGGCTGACTCCCTGGGCACCCAGCAGCTGCCTCACACACGTAGCTTCCCTAGCGCTCTCCTCCCCAGCAGAGACGTGTGCAGCTGGTTGGGGCCTGCCCCTGCGTGCCTGGGCTCCCGCCCACAGCCCCAGCTCAGGGCAAGCAGCCCCTGAGCCAAGACCTGCAGGAGGCGCAGAGCGCCCCCACCTGGAAGCCGAGTGAACAGCTGGCGGGGAGGCGAGCCTCCTCGAGGGAAGAAGAGGCAGCCCAGCCTCGTTTGGCTCAAGCCCTACTTGGCTGGAGCCGAGTGCGCCTCCAGGACGGCAGAGCTCCAGCTCTGCTCAGAGGCCCGTTATTGCAGAGTTGCTGGCGCGAGGCTGCTCTGCCCTGGGCGAGCCTTGCCCAGACTTGCCTCGCTGCTAGGCTTCCTGCCCAGGAAGGAGCAGGCTGCGCGACGCTGGGAGACGCCACTGGCGCCTTCCTGGCCTCAGCTCCGCTCCTGCCTTGCCTTTGCACCTAGGCCCCAGGCGTCCTTGGGGAGGGCTTAGGGGCCGGTGGCTTGCACACCGCCAAGGGCTCCAGCAGGAAGAGCTCTGTGCGAGGGAAGGGAAGGGCCAGTGCAGGGCTCCTCCAGCGGTTGCTTGGCCGCCCAGACTCAGCGCCGCACGGAGTGCACCAGGCTCCCAGGGCCCCTGGCTGGGGTCTGCAGCCCCGCACACCCGGAGGCTGACTCCCTGGGCGCCCAGCAGCTGCCTCACACACGTAGCTTCCCTAGCGCTCTCCTCCCCAGCAGAGACGTGTGCAGCTGGTTGGGGCCTGCCCCTGCGTGCCTGGGCTCCCGCCCACAGCCCCAGCTCAGGGCAAGCAGCCCCTGAGCCAAGACCTGCAGGAGGCGCAGAGCGCCCCCACCTGGAAGCCGAGTGAACAGCTGGCGGGGAGGCGAGCCTCCTCGAGGGAAGAAGAGGCAGCCCAGCCTCGTTTGGCTCAAGCCCTACTTGGCTGGAGCCGAGTGCGCCTCCAGGACGGCAGAGCTCCAGCTCTGCTCAGAGGCCCGAACTGGCAGAGTTGCTGGCGCGATGCTGCTCTGCCCTGGGCGAGCCTTGCCCAGACTTGCCTCGCTGCTAGGCTTCCTGCCCAGGAAGGAGCAGGCTGCGCGAGGCTGGGAGACGCCACTGGCGCCTTCCTGGCCTCAGCTCCGCTCCTGCCTTGCCTTTGCACCTAGGCCCCAGGCGTCCTTGGGGAGGGCTTAGAGGCCGGTGGCTTGCACACTGCCAAGGGCTGCAGCAGGAAGAGCTCGTGCGAGGGAAGGGAAGGGCCAGTGCAGGGCTCCTACAGAGGTTGCTTGGCCGCCCAGACTCAGCGCCGCACGGAGTGCACCAGGCTCCCAGGGCCCCTGGCTGAGGTCTGCAGCCCCGCACACCCGGAGGCTGACTCCCTGGGCACCCAGCAGCTGCCTCACACACGTAGCTTCCCTAGCGCTCTCCTCCCCAGCAGAGACGTGTGCAGCTGGTTGGGGCCTGCCCCTGCGTGCCTGGGCTCCCGCCCACAGCCCCAGCTCAGGGCAAGCAGCCCCTGAGCCAAGACCTGCAGGAGGCGCAGAGCGCCCCCACCTGGAAGCCGAGTGAACAGCTGGCGGGGAGGCGAGCCCACTCGAGGGAAGAAGAGGCAGCCCAGCCTCGTTTGGCTCAAGCCCTACTTGGCTGGAGCCGAGTGCGCCTCCAGGACGGCAGAGCTCCAGCTCTGCTCAGAGGCCCGTTCTGGCAGAGTTGCTGGCGCGAGGCTGCTCTGCCCTGGGCGAGCCTTGCCCAGACTTGCCTCGCTGCTAGGCTTCCTGCCCAGGAAGGAGCAGGCTGCGCGAGGCTGGGAGACGCCACTGGCGCCTTCCTGGCCTCAGCTCCGCTCCTGCCTTGCCTTTGCACCTAGGCCCCAGGCGTCCTTGGGGAGGGCTTAGGGGCCGGTGGCTTGCACACTGCCAAGGGCTGCAGCAGGAAGAGCTCTGTGCGAGGGAAGGGAAGGGCCAGTGCAGGGCTCCTCCAGAGGTTGCTTGGCCGCCCAGACTCAGCGCCGCACGGAGTGCACCAGGCTCCCAGGGCCCCTGGCTGGGGTCTGCAGCCCCGCACACACGGAGGCTGACTCCCTGGGCACCCAGCAGCTGCCTCACACACGTAGCTTCCCTAGCGCTCTCCTCCCCAGCAGAGACGTGTGCAGCTGGTTGGGGCCTGCCCCTGCGTGCCTGGGCTCCCGCCCACAGCCCCAGCTCAGGGCAAGCAGCCCCTGAGCCAAGACCTGCAGGAGGCGCAGAGCGCCCCCACCTGGAAGCCGAGTGAACAGCTGGCGGGGAGGCGAGCCTCCTTGAGGGAAGAAGAGGAAGCCCGGCCTCGTTTGGCTCAAGCCCTACTTGGCTGGAGCCGAGTGCGCCTCCAGGACGGCAGAGCTCCAGCTCTGCTCAGAGGCCCGTTCTGGCAGAGTTGCTGGCGCGAGGCTGCTCTGCCCTGGGCGAGCCTTGCCCAGACTTGCCTCGCTGCTAGGCTTCCCGCCCAGGAAGGAGCAGGCTGCGCGAGGCTGGGAGACGCCACTGGCGCCTTCCTGGCCTCAGCTCCGCTCCTGTCTTGCCTTTGCACCTAGGCCCCAGGCGTCCTTGGGGAGGGCTTAGGGGCCGGTGGCTTGCACACTGCCAAGGGCTGCAGCAGGAAGAGCTCTGTGCGAGGGAAGGGAAGGGCCAGTGCAGGGCTCCTCCAGCGGTTGCTTGGCCGCCCAGACTCAGCGCCGCACGGAGTGCACCAGGCTCCCAGGGCCCCTGGCTGGGGTCTGCAGCCCCGCACACCCGGAAGCTGACTCCCTGGGCGCCCAGCAGCTGCCTCACACACGTAGCTTCCCTAGCGCTCTCCTCCCCAGCAGAGACGTGTGCAGCTGGTTGGGGCCTGCCCCTGCGTGCCTGGGCTCCCGCCCACAGCCCCAGCTCAGGGCAAGCAGCCCCTGAGCCAAGACCTGCAGGAGGCGCAGAGCGCCCCCACCTGGAAGCCGAGTGAACAGCTGGCGGGGAGGCGAGCCTCCTCGAGGGAAGAAGAGGCAGCCCAGCCTCGTTTGGCTCAAGCCCTACTTGGCTGGAGCCGAGTGCGCCTCCAGGACGGCAGAGCTCCAGCTCTGCTCAGAGGCCCGTTCTTGCAGAGTTGCTGGCGCGAGGCTGCTCTGCCCTGGGCGAGCCTTGCCCAGACTTGCCTCGCTGCTAGGCTTCCTGCCCAGGAAGGAGCAGGCTGCGCGAGGCTGGGAGACGCCACTGGCGCCTTCCTGGCCTCAGCTCCGCTCCTGCCTTGCCTTTGCACCTAGGCCCCAGGCGTCCTTGGGGAGGGCTTAGAGGCCGGTGGCTTGCACACTGCCAAGGGCTGCAGCAGGAAGAGCTCGTGCGAGGGAAGGGAAGGGCCAGTGCAGGGCTCCTCCAGCGGTTGCTTGGCCGCCCAGACTCAGCGCCGCACGGAGTGCACCAGGCTCCCAGGGCCCCTGGCTGTGGTCTGCAGTCCCGCACACCCGGAGGCTGACTCCCTGGGCACCCAGCAGCTGCCTCACACACGTAGCTTCCCTAGCGCTCTCCTCCCCAGCAGAGACGTGTGCAGCTGGTTGGGGCCTGCCCCTGCGTGCCTGGGCTCCCGCCCACAGCCCCAGCTCAGGGCAAGCAGCCCCTGAGCCAAGACCTGCAGGAGGCGCAGAGCGCCCCCACCTGGAAGCCGAGTGAACAGCTGGCGGGGAGGCGAGCCCACTCGAGGGAAGAAGAGGCAGCCCAGCCTCGTTTGGCTCAAGCCCTACTTGGCTGGAGCCGAGTGCGCCTCCAGGACGGCAGAGCTCCAGCTCTGCTCAGAGGCCCGTTCTGGCAGAGTTGCTGGCGCGAGGCTGCTCTGCCCTGGGCGAGCCTTGCCCAGACTTGCCTCGCTGCTAGGCTTCCTGCCCAGGAAGGAGCAGGCTGCGCGAGGCTGGGAGACGCCACTGGCGCCTTCCTGGCCTCAGCTCCGCTCCTGCCTTGCCTTTGCACCTAGGCCCCAGGCGTCCTTGGGGAGGGCTTAGGGGCCGGTGGCTTGCACACTGCCACGGGCTCCAGCAGGAAGAGCTCTGTGCGAGGGAAGGGAAGGGCCAGTGCAGGGCTCCTCCAGCGGTTGCTTGGCCGCCCAGGCTCAGCGCCGCACGGAGTGCACCAGGCTCCCAGGGCCCCTGGCTGGGGTCTGCAGCCCCGCACACCCGGAGGCTGACTCCCTGGGCGCCCAGCAGCTGCCTCACACACGTAGCTTCCCTAGCGCTCTCCTCCCCAGCAGAGACGTGTGCAGCTGGTTGGGGCCTGCCCCTGCGTGCCTGGGCTCCCGCCCACAGCCCCAGCTCAGGGCAAGCAGCCCCTGAGCCAAGACCTGCAGGAGGCGCAGAGCGCCCCCACCTGGAAGCCGAGTGAACAGCTGGCGGGGAGGCGAGCCTCCTCGAGGGAAGAAGAGGCAGCCCAGCCTCGTTTGGCTCAAGCCCTACTTGGCTGGAGCAGAGTGCGCCTCCAGGACGGCAGAGCTCCAGCTCTGCTCAGAGGCCCTTTCTTGCAGAGTTGCTGGCGCGAGGCTGCTCTGCCCTGGGCGAGCCTTGCCCAGACTTGCCTCGCTGCTAGGCTTCCTGCCCAGGAAGGAGCAGGCTGCGCGAGGCTCGGAGACGCCACTGGCGCCTTCCTGGCCTCAGCTCCGCTCCTGCCTTGCCTTTGCACCTAGGCCCCAGGCGTCCTTGGGGAGGGCTTAGGGGCCGGTGGCTTGCACACTGCCAAGGGCTGCAGCAGGAAGAGCTCTGTGCGAGGGAAGGGAAGGGCCAGTGCAGGGCTCCTCCAGAGGTTGCTTGGCCGCCCAGACTCAGCGCCGCATCGAGTGCACCAGGCTCCCAGGGCCACTGGCTGGGGTCTGCAGCCCCGCACACCCGGAGGCTGACTCCCTGGGCGCCCAGCAGCTGCCTCACACACGTAGCTTCCCTAGCGCTCTCCTCCCCAGCAGAGACGTGTGCAGCTGGTTGGGGCCTGCCCCTGCGTGCCTGGGCTCCCGCCCACAGCCCCAGCTCAGGGCAAGCAGCCCCTGAGCCAAGACCTGCAGGAGGCGCAGAGCGCCCCCACCTGGAAGCCGAGTGAACAGCTGGCGGGGAGGCGAGCCTCCTCGAGGGAAGAAGAGGCAGCCCAGCCTCGTTTGGCTCAAGCCCTACTTGGCTGGAGCCGAGTGCGCCTCCAGGACGGCAGAGCTCCAGCTCTGCTCAGAGGCCCTTTCTGGCAGAGTTGCTGGCGCGAGGCTGCTCTGCCCTGGGCGAGCCTTGCCCAGACTTGCCTCGCTGCTAGGCTTCCCGCCCAGGAAGGAGCAGGCTGCGCGAGGCTGGGAGACGCCACTGGCGCCTTCCTGGCCTCAGCTCCGCTCCTGCCTTGCCTTTGCACCTAGGCCCCAGGCGTCCTTGGGGAGGGCTTAGGGGCCGGTGGCTTGCACACTGCCAAGGGCTGCAGCAGGAAGAGCTCTGTGCGAGGGAAGGGAAGGGCCAGTGCAGGGCTCCTCCAGCGGTTGCTTGGCCGCCCAGACTCAGCGCCGCACGGAGTGCACCAGGCTCCCAGGGCCCCTGGCTGGGGTCTGCAGCCCCGCACACCCGGAAGCTGACTCCCTGGGCGCCCAGCAGCTGCCTCACACACGTAGCTTCCCTAGCGCTCTCCTCCCCAGCAGAGACGTGTGCAGCTGGTTGGGGCCTGCCCCTGCGTGCCTGGGCTCCCGCCCACAGCCCCAGCTCAGGGCAAGCAGCCCCTGAGCCAAGACCTGCAGGAGGCGCAGAGCGCCCCCACCTGGAAGCCGAGTGAACAGCTGGCGGGGAGGCGAGCCTCCTCGAGGGAAGAAGAGGCAGCCCAGCCTCGTTTGGCTCAAGCCCTACTTGGCTGGAGCCGAGTGCGCCTCCAGGACGGCAGAGCTCCAGCTCTGCTCAGAGGCCCGTTCTGGCAGAGTTGCTGGCGCGAGGCTGCTCTGCCCTGGGCGAGCCTTGCCCAGACTTGCCTCGCTGCTAGGCTTCCCGCCCAGGAAGGAGCAGGCTGCGCGAGGCTGGGAGACGCCACTGGCGCCTTCCTGGCCTCAGCTCCGCTCCTGCCTTGCCTTTGCACCTAGGCCCCAGGCGTCCTTGGGGAGGGCTTAGGGGCCGGTGGCTTGCACACTGCCAAGGGCTGCAGCAGGAAGAGCTCTGTGCGAGGGAAGGGAAGGGCCAGTGCAGGGCTCCTCCAGCGGTTGCTTGGCCGCCCAGACTCAGCGCCGCACGGAGTGCACCAGGCTCCCAGGGCCCCTGGCTGGGGTCTGCAGCCCCGCACACCCGGAAGCTGACTCCCTGGGCGCCCAGCAGCTGCCTCACACACGTAGCTTCCCTAGCGCTCTCCTCCCCAGCAGAGACGTGTGCAGCTGGTTGGGGCCTGCCCCTGCGTGCCTGGGCTCCCGCCCACAGCCCCAGCTCAGGGCAAGCAGCCCCTGAGCCAAGACCTGCAGGAGGCGCAGAGCGCCCCCACCTGGAAGCCGAGTGAACAGCTGGCGGGGAGGCGAGCCTCCTCGAGGGAAGAAGAGGCAGCCCAGCCTCGTTTGGCTCAAGCCCTACTTGGCTGGAGCCGAGTGCGCCTCCAGGACGGCAGAGCTCCAGCTCTGCTCAGAGGCCCGTTCTTGCAGAGTTGCTGGCGCGAGGCTGCTCTGCCCTGGGCGAGCCTTGCCCAGACTTGCCTCGCTGCTAGGCTTCCTGCCCAGGAAGGAGCAGGCTGCGCGAGGCTGGGAGAAGCCACTGGCGCCTTCCTGGCCTCAGCTCCGCTCCTGCCTTGCCTTTGCACCTAGGCCCCAGGCGTCCTTGGGGAGGGCTTAGGGGCCGGTGGCTTGCACACTGCCAAGGGCTCCAGCAGGAAGAGCTCTGTGCGATGGAAGGGAAGGGCCAGTGCAGGGCTCCTCCAGAGGTTGCTTGGCCGCCCAGACTCAGCGCCGCACGGAGTGCACCAGGCTCCCAGGGCCCCTGGCTGGGGTCTGCAGCCCCGCACACACGGAGGCTGACTCCCTGGGCACCCAGCAGCTGCCTCACACACGTAGCTTCCCTAGCGCTCTCCTCCCCAGCAGAGACGTGTGCAGCTGGTTGGGGCCTGCCCCTGCGTGCCTGGGCTCCCGCCCACAGCCCCAGCTCAGGGCAAGCAGCCCCTGAGCCAAGACCTGCAGGAGGCGCAGAGCGCCCCCACCTGGAAGCCGAGTGAACAGCTGGCGGGGAGGCGAGCCTCCTCGAGGGAAGAAGAGGAAGCCCAGCCTCGTTTGGCTCAAGCCCTACTTGGCTGGAGCCGAGTGCGCCTCCAGGACGGCAGAGCTCCACCTCTGCTCAGAGGCCCGTTCTGGCAGAGTTGCTGGCGCGAGGCTGCTCTGCCCTGGGCGAGCCTTGCCCAGACTTGCCTCGCTGCTAGGCTTCCCGCCCAGGAAGGAGCAGGCTGCGCGAGGCTGGGAGACGCCACTGGCGCCTTCCTGGCCTCAGCTCCGCTCCTGCCTTGCCTTTACACCTAGGCCCCAGGCGTCCTTGGGGAGGGCTTAGGGGCCGGTGGCTTGCACACTGCCACGGGCTCCAGCAGGAAGAGCTCTGTGCGAGGGAAGGGAAGGGCCAGTGCAGGGCTCCTCCAGCGGTTGCTTGGCCGCCCAGGCTCAGCGCCGCACGGAGTGCACCAGGCTCCCAGGGCCCCTGGCTGGGGTCTGCAGCCCCGCACACACGGAGGCTGACTCCCTGGGCGCCCAGCAGCTGCCTCACACACGTAGCTTCCCTAGCGCTCTCCTCCCCAGCAGAGACGTGTGCAGCTGGTTTGGGCCTGCCCCTGCGTGCCTGGGCTCCCGCCAACAGCCCCAGCTCAGGGCAAGCAGCCCCTGAGCCAAGACCTGCAGGAGGCGCAGAGCGCCCCCACCTGGAAGCCGAGTGAACAGCTGGCGGGGAGGCGAGCCTCCTCGAGGGAAGAAGAGGCAGCCCAGCCTCGTTTGGCTCAAGCCCTACTTGGCTGGAGCCGAGTGCGCCTCCAGGACGGCAGAGCTCCAGCTCTGCTCAGAGGCCCTTTCTTGCAGAGTTGCTGGCGCGAGGCTGCTCTGCCCTGGGCGAGCCTTGCCCAGACTTGCCTCGCTGCTAGGCTTCCTGCCCAGGAAGGAGCAGGCTGCGCGAGGCTCGGAGACGCCACTGGCGCCTTCCTGGCCTCAGCTCCGCTCCTGCCTTGCCTTTGCACCTAGGCCCCAGGCGTCCTTGGGGAGGGCTTAGGGGCCGGTGGCTTGCACACTGCCAAGGGCTGCAGCAGGAAGAGCTCTGTGCGAGGGAAGGGAAGGGCCAGTGCAGGGCTCCTCCAGAGGTTGCTTGGCCGCCCAGACTCAGCGCCGCACGGAGTGCACCAGGCTCCCAGGGCCACTGGCTGGGGTCTGCAGCCCCGCACACCCGGAGGCTGACTCCCTGGGCGCCCAGCAGCTGCCTCACACACGTAGCTTCCCTAGCGCTCTCCTCCCCAGCAGAGACGTGTGCAGCTGGTTGGGGCCTGCCCCTGCGTGCCTGGGCTCCCGCCCACAGCCCCAGCTCAGGGCAAGCAGCCCCTGAGCCAAGACCTGCAGGAGGCGCAGAGCGCCCCCACCTGGAAGCCGAGTGAACAGCTGGCGGGGAGGCGAGCCTCCTCGAGGGAAGAAGAGGCAGCCCAGCCTCGTTTGGCTCAAGCCCTACTTGGCTGGAGCCGAGTGCGCCTCCAGGACGGCAGAGCTCCAGCTCTGCTCAGAGGCCCGTTCTTGCAGAGTTGCTGGCGCGAGGCTGCTCTGCCCTGGGCGAGCCTTGCCCAGACTTGCCTCGCTGCTAGGCTTCCTGCCCATGAAGGAGCAGGCTGCGCGAGGCTGGGAGACGCCACTGGCGCCTTCCTGGCCTCAGCTCCGCTCCTGCCTTGCCTTTACACCTAGGCCCCAGGCGTCCTTGGGGAGGGCTTAGGGGCCGGTGGCTTGCACACTGCCAAGGTCTCCAGCAGGAAGAGCTCTGTGCGAGGGAAGGGAAGGGCCAGTGCAGGGCTCCTCCAGCGGTTGCTTGGCCGCCCAGACTCAGCGCCGCACGGAGTGCACCAGGCTCCCAGGGCCCCTGGCTGGGGTCTGCAGTCCCGCACACCCGGAGGCTGACTCCCTGGGAGCCCAGCAGCTGCCTCACACACGTAGCTCCCCTAGCGTTCTCCTCCCCAGCAGAGACGTGTGCAGCTGGTTGTGGCCTGCCCCTGCGTGCCTGGGCTCCCGCCCACAGCCCCAGCTCAGGGCAAGCAGCCCCTGAGCCAAGACCTGCAGGAGGCGCAGAGCGCCCCCACCTGGAAGCCGAGTGAACAGCTGGCGGGGAGGCGAGCCTCCTCGAGGGAAGAAGAGGCAGCCCAGCCTCGTTTGGCTCAAGCCCTACTTGGCTGGAGCCGAGTGCGCCTCCAGGACGGCAGAGCTCCAGCTCTGCTCAGAGGCCCGTTCTTGCAGAGTTGCTGGCGCGAGGCTGCTCTGCCCTGGGCGAGCCTTGCCCAGACTTGCCTCGCTGCTAGGCTTCCTGCCCAGGAAGGAGCAGGCTGCGCGAGGCTGGGAGACGCCACTGGCGCCTTCCTGGCCTCAGCTCCGCTCCTGCCTTGCCTTTACACCTAGGCCCCAGGCGTCCTTGGGGAGGGCTTTGGGGCCGGTGGCTTGCACACTGCCAAGGTCTCCAGCAGGAAGAGCTCTGTGCGAGGGAAGGGAAGGGCCAGTGCAGGGCTCCTCCAGCGGTTGCTTGGCCGCCCAGACTCAGCGCCGCACGGAGTGCACCAGGCTCCCAGGGCCCCTGGCTGTGGTCTGCAGTCCCGCACACCCGGAGGCTGACTCCCTGGGCGCCCAGCAGCTGCCTCACACACGTAGCTTCCCTAGCGTTCTCCTCCCCAGCAGAGACGTGTGCAGCTGGTTGGGGCCTGCCCCTGCGTGCCTGGGCTCCCGCCCACAGCCCCAGCTCAGGGCAAGCAGCCCCTGAGCCAAGACCTGCAGGAGGCGCAGAGCGCCCCCACCTGGAAGCCGAGTGAACAGCTGGCGGGGAGGCGAGCCTCCTCGAGGGAAGAAGAGGCAGCCCAGCCTCGTTTGGCTCAAGCCCTACTTGGCTGGAGCAGAGTGCGCCTCCAGGACGGCAGAGCTCCAGCTCTGCTCAGAGGCCCGTTCTTGCAGAGTTGCTGGCGCGAGGCTGCTCTGCCCTGGGCGAGCCTTGCCCAGACTTGCCTCGCTGCTAGGCTTCCTGCCCAGGAAGGAGCAGGCTGCGCGAGGCTCGGAGACGCCACTGGCGCCTTCCTGGCCTCAGCTCCGCTCCTGCCTTGCCTTTGCACCTAGGCCCCAGGCGTCCTTGGGGAGGGCTTAGGGGCCGGTGGCTTGCACACTGCCAAGGGCTGCAGCAGGAAGAGCTCTGTGCGAGGGAAGGGAAGGGCCAGTGCAGGGCTCCTCCAGAGGTTGCTTGGCCGCCCAGACTCAGCGCCGCACGGAGTGCACCAGGCTCCCAGGGCCACTGGCTGGGGTCTGCAGCCCCGCACACCCGGAGGCTGACTCCCTGGGCGCCCAGCAGCTGCCTCACACACGTAGCTTCCCTAGCGCTCTCCTCCCCAGCAGAGACGTGTGCAGCTGGTTGGGGCCTGCCCCTGCGTGCCTGGGCTCCCGCCCACAGCCCCAGCTCAGGGCAAGCAGCCCCTGAGCCAAGACCTGCAGGAGGCGCAGAGCGCCCCCACCTGGAAGCCGAGTGAACAGCTGGCGGGGAGGCGAGCCTCCTCGAGGGAAGAAGAGGCAGCCCAGCCTCGTTTGGCTCAAGCCCTACTTGGCTGGAGCCGAGTGCGCCTCCAGGACGGCAGAGCTCCAGCTCTGCTCAGAGGCCCGTTCTTGCAGAGTTGCTGGCGCGAGGCTGCTCTGCCCTGGGCGAGCCTTGCCCAGACTTGCCTCGCTGCTAGGCTTCCTGCCCAGGAAGGAGCAGGCTGCGCGAGGCTCGGAGACGCCACTGGCGCCTTCCTGGCCTCAGCTCCGCTCCTGCCTTGCCTTTGCACCTAGGCCCCAGGCGTCCTTGGGGAGGGCTTAGGGGCCGGTGGCTTGCACACTGCCAAGGGCTGCAGCAGGAAGAGCTCTGTGCGAGGGAAGGGAAGGGCCAGTGCAGGGCTCCTCCAGAGGTTGCTTGGCCGCCCAGACTCAGCGCCGCACGGAGTGCACCAGGCTCCCAGGGCCACTGGCTGGGGTCTGCAGCCCCGCACACCCGGAGGCTGACTCCCTGGGCGCCCAGCAGCTGCCTCACACACGTAGCTTCCCTAGCGCTCTCCTCCCCAGCAGAGACGTGTGCAGCTGGTTGGGGCCTGCCCCTGCGTGCCTGGGCTCCCGCCCACAGCCCCAGCTCAGGGCAAGCAGCCCCTGAGCCAAGACCTGCAGGAGGCGCAGAGCGCCCCCACCTGGAAGCCGAGTGAACAGCTGGCGGGGAGGCGAG
Organism: Ovis canadensis; assembly: GCF_042477335.2. Classification (NCBI taxonomy): domain Eukaryota; kingdom Metazoa; phylum Chordata; class Mammalia; order Artiodactyla; family Bovidae; genus Ovis; species Ovis canadensis. Next base: position 115,866,165 of record NC_091246.1, read on the forward strand.
CCTCCTCGAGGGAAGAAGAGGCAGCCCAGCCTCGTTTGGCTCAAGCCCTACTTGGCTGGAGCCGAGTGCGCCTCCAGGACGGCAGAGCTCCAGCTCTGCTCAGAGGCCCGTTCTTGCAGAGTTGCTGGCGCGAGGCTGCTCTGCCCTGGGCGAGCCTTGCCCAGACTTGCCTCGCTGCTAGGCTTCCTGCCCAGGAAGGAGCAGGCTGCGCGAGGCTGGGAGACGCCACTGGCGCCTTCCTGGCCTCAGCTCCGCTCCTGCCTTGCCTTTACACCTAGGCCCCAGGCGTCCTTGGGGAGGGCTTAGGGGCCGGTGGCTTGCACACTGCCAAGGGCTCCAGCAGGAAGAGCTCTGTGCGAGGGAAGGGAAGGGCCAGTGCAGGGCTCCTCCAGCGGTTGCTTGGCCGCCCAGACTCAGCGCCGCACGGAGTGCACCAGGCTCCCAGGGCCCCTGGCTGTGGTCTGCAGTCCCGCACACCCGGAGGCTGACTCCCTGGGCGCCCAGCAGCTGCCTCACACACGTAGCTTCCCTAGCGTTCTCCTCCCCAGCAGAGACGTGTGCAGCTGGTTGGGGCCTGCCCCTGCGTGCCTGGGCTCCCGCCCACAGCCCCAGCTCAGGGCAAGCAGCCCCTGAGCCAAGACCTGCAGGAGGCGCAGAGCGCCCCCACCTGGAAGCCGAGTGAACAGCTGGCGGGGAGGCGAGCCTCCTCGAGGGAAGAAGAGGAAGCCCAGCCTCGTTTGGCTCAAGCCCTACTTGGCTGGAGCCGAGTGCGCCTCCAGGACGGCAGAGCTCCACCTCTGCTCAGAGGCCCGTTCTGGCAGAGTTGCTGGCGCGAGGCTGCTCTGCCCTGGGCGAACCTTGCCCAGACTTGCCTCGCTGCTAGGCTTCCCGCCCAGGAAGGAGCAGGCTGCGCGAGGCTGGGAGACGCCACTGGCGCCTTCCTGGCCTCAGCTCCGCTCCTGCCTTGCCTTTACACCTAGGCCCCAGGCGTCCTTGGGGAGGGCTTAGGGGCCGGTGGCTTGCACACTGCCACGGGCTCCAGCAGGAAGAGCTCTGTGCGAGGGAAGGGAAGGGCCAGTGCAGGGCTCCTCCAGCGGTTGCTTGGCCGCCCAGACTCAGCGCCGCACGGAGTGCACCAGGCTCCCAGGGCCCCTGGCTGGGGTCTGCAGCCCCGCACACCCGGAGGCTGACTCCCTGGGCGCCCAGCAGCTGCCTCACACACGTAGCTTCCCTAGCGTTCTCCTCCCCAGCAGAGACGTGTGCAGCTGGTTGGGGCCTGCCCCTGCGTGCCTGGGCTCCCGCCCACAGCCCCAGCTCAGGGCAAGCAGCCCCTGAGCCAAGACCTGCAGGAGGCGCAGAGCGCCCCCACCTGGAAGCCGAGTGAACAGCTGGCGGGGAGGCGAGCCTCCTCGAGGGAAGAAGAGGCAGCCCAGCCTCGTTTGGCTCAAGCCCTACTTGGCTGGAGCAGAGTGCGCCTCCAGGACGGCAGAGCTCCAGCTCTGCTCAGAGGCCCGTTCTTGCAGAGTTGCTGGCGCGAGGCTGCTCTGCCCTGGGCGAGCCTTGCCCAGACTTGCCTCGCTGCTAGGCTTCCTGCCCAGGAAGGAGCAGGCTGCGCGAGGCTCGGAGACGCCACTGGCGCCTTCCTGGCCTCAGCTCCGCTCCTGCCTTGCCTTTGCACCTAGGCCCCAGGCGTCCTTGGGGAGGGCTTAGGGGCCGGTGGCTTGCACACTGCCAAGGGCTGCAGCAGGAAGAGCTCTGTGCGAGGGAAGGGAAGGGCCAGTGCAGGGCTCCTCCAGAGGTTGCTTGGCCGCCCAGACTCAGCGCCGCACGGAGTGCACCAGGCTCCCAGGGCCACTGGCTGGGGTCTGCAGCCCCGCACACCCGGAGGCTGACTCCCTGGGCGCCCAGCAGCTGCCTCACACACGTAGCTTCCCTAGCGCTCTCCTCCCCAGCAGAGACGTGTGCAGCTGGTTGGGGCCTGCCCCTGCGTGCCTGGGCTCCCGCCCACAGCCCCAGCTCAGGGCAAGCAGCCCCTGAGCCAAGACCTGCAGGAGGCGCAGAGCGCCCCCACCTGGAAGCCGAGTGAACAGCTGGCGGGGAGGCGAGCCTCCTCGAGGGAAGAAGAGGCAGCCCAGCCTCGTTTGGCTCAAGCCCTACTTGGCTGGAGCCGAGTGCGCCTCCAGGACGGCAGAGCTCCAGCTCTGCTCAGAGGCCCGTTCTTGCAGAGTTGCTGGCGCGAGGCTGCTCTGCCCTGGGCGAGCCTTGCCCAGACTTGCCTCGCTGCTAGGCTTCCTGCCCAGGAAGGAGCAGGCTGCGCGAGGCTGGGAGACGCCACTGGCGCCTTCCTGGCCTCAGCTCCGCTCCTGCCTTGCCTTTACACCTAGGCCCCAGGCGTCCTTGGGGAGGGCTTAGGGGCCGGTGGCTTGCACACTGCCAAGGGCTCCAGCAGGAAGAGCTCTGTGCGAGGGAAGGGAAGGGCCAGTGCAGGGCTCCTCCAGCGGTTGCTTGGCCGCCCAGACTCAGCGCCGCACGGAGTGCACCAGGCTCCCAGGGCCCCTGGCTGTGGTCTGCAGTCCCGCACACCCGGAGGCTGACTCCCTGGGCGCCCAGCAGCTGCCTCACACACGTAGCTTCCCTAGCGTTCTCCTCCCCAGCAGAGACGTGTGCAGCTGGTTGCGCCTGCCCCTGCGTGCCTGGGCTCCCGCCCACAGCCCCAGCTCAGGGCAAGCAGCCCCTGAGCCAAGACCTGCAGGAGGCACAGAGCGCCCCCACCTGGAAGCCGAGTGAACAGCTGGCGGGGAGGCGAGCCTCCTCGAGGGAAGAAGAGGCAGCCCAGCCTCGTTTGGCTCAAGCCCTACTTGGCTGGAGCAGAGTGCGCCTCCAGGACGGCAGAGCTCCAGCTCTGCTCAGAGGCCCGTTCTTGCAGAGTTGCTGGCGCGAGGCTGCTCTGCCCTGGGCGAGCCTTGCCCAGACTTGCCTCGCTGCTAGGCTTCCTGCCCAGGAAGGAGCAGGCTGCGCGAGGCTCGGAGACGCCACTGGCGCCTTCCTGGCCTCAGCTCCGCTCCTGCCTTGCCTTTGCACCTAGGCCCCAGGCGTCCTTGGGGAGGGCTTAGGGGCCGGTGGCTTGCACACTGCCAAGGGCTGCAGCAGGAAGAGCTCTGTGCGAGGGAAGGGAAGGGCCAGTGCAGGGCTCCTCCAGAGGTTGCTTGGCCGCCCAGACTCAGCGCCGCACGGAGTGCACCAGGCTCCCAGGGCCACTGGCTGGGGTCTGCAGCCCCGCACACCCGGAGGCTGACTCCCTGGGCGCCCAGCAGCTGCCTCACACACGTAGCTTCCCTAGCGCTCTCCTCCCCAGCAGAGACGTGTGCAGCTGGTTGGGGCCTGCCCCTGCGTGCCTGGGCTCCCGCCCACAGCCCCAGCTCAGGGCAAGCAGCCCCTGAGCCAAGACCTGCAGGAGGCGCAGAGCGCCCCCACCTGGAAGCCGAGTGAACAGCTGGCGGGGAGGCGAGCCTCCTCGAGGGAAGAAGAGGCAGCCCAGCCTCGTTTGGCTCAAGCCCTACTTGGCTGGAGCCGAGTGCGCCTCCAGGACGGCAGAGCTCCAGCTCTGCTCAGAGGCCCGTTCTGGCAGAGTTGCTGGCGCGAGGCTGCTCTGCCCTGGGCGAGCCTTGCCCAGACTTGCCTCGCTGCTAGGCTTCCTGCCCAGGAAGGAGCAGGCTGCGCGAGGCTGGGAGACGCCACTGGCGCCTTCCTGGCCTCAGCTCCGCTCCTGCCTTGCCTTTACACCTAGGCCCCAGGCGTCCTTGGGGAGGGCTTAGGGGCCGGTGGCTTGCACACTGCCAAGGGCTCCAGCAGGAAGAGCTCTGTGCGAGGGAAGGGAAGGGCCAGTGCAGGGCTCCTCCAGCGGTTGCTTGGCCGCCCAGACTCAGCGCCGCACGGAGTGCACCAGGCTCCCAGGGCCCCTGGCTGTGGTCTGCAGTCCCGCACACCCGGAGGCTGACTCCCTGGGCGCCCAGCAGCTGCCTCACACACGTAGCTTCCCTAGCGTTCTCCTCCCCAGCAGAGACGTGTGCAGCTGGTTGGGGCCTGCCCCTGCGTGCCTGGGCTCCCGCCCACAGCCCCAGCTCAGGGCAAGCAGCCCCTGAGCCAAGACCTGCAGGAGGCGCAGAGCGCCCCCACCTGGAAGCCGAGTGAACAGCTGGCGGGGAGGCGAGCCTCCTCGAGGGAAGAAGAGGCAGCCCAGCCTCGTTTGGCTCAAGCCCTACTTGGCTGGAGCTGAGTGCGCCTCCAGGACGGCAGAGCTCCAGCTCTGCTCAGAGGCCCGTTCTGGCAGAGTTGCTGGCGCGAGGCTGCTCTGCCCTGGTCGAGCCTTGCCCAGACTTGCCTCGCTGCTAGGCTTCCCGCCCAGGAAGGAGCAGGCTGCGCGAGGCTGGGAGACGCCACTGGCGCCTTCCTGGCCTCAGCTCCGCTCCTGCCTTGCCTTTGCACCTAGGCCCCAGGCGTCCTTGGGGAGGGCTTAGGGGCCGGTGGCTTGCACACTGCCAAGGGCTGCAGCAGGAAGAGCTCTGTGCGAGGGAAGGGAAGGGCCAGTGCAGGGCTCCTCCAGCGGTTGCTTGGCCGCCCAGACTCAGCGCCGCACGGAGTGCACCAGGCTCCCAGGGCCCCTGGCTGGGGTCTGCAGCCCCGCACACCCGGAAGCTGTCTCCCTGGGCGCCCAGCAGCTGCCTCACACACGTAGCTTCCCTAGCGCTCTCCTCCCCAGCAGAGACGTGTGCAGCTGGTTGGGGCCTGCCCCTGCGTGCCTGGGCTCCCGCCCACAGCCCCAGCTCAGGGCAAGCAGCCCCTGAGCCAAGACCTGCAGGAGGCGCAGAGCGCCCCCACCTGGAAGCCGAGTGAACAGCTGGCGGGGAGGCGAGCCTCCTCGAGGGAAGAAGAGGCAGCCCAGCCTCGTTTGGCTCAAGCCCTACTTGGCTGGAGCCGAGTGCGCCTCCAGGACGGCAGAGCTCCAGCTCTGCTCAGAGGCCCGTTCTTGCAGGGTTGCTGGCGCGAGGCTGCTCTGCCCTGGGCGAGCCTTGCCCAGACTTGCCTCGCTGCTAGGCTTCCTGCCCAGGAAGGAGCAGGCTGCGCGAGGCTGGGAGACGCCACTGGCGCCTTCCTGGCCTCAGCTCCGCTCCTGCCTTGCCTTTGCACTTAGGCCCCAGGCGTCCTTGGGGAGGGCTTAGGGGCCGGTGGCTTGCACACTGCCAAGGGCTCCAGCAGGAAGAGCTCTGTGCGAGGGAAGGGAAGGGCCAGTGCAGGGCTCCTCCAGAGGTTGCTTGGCCGCCAGACTCAGCGCCGCACGGAGTGCACCAGGCTCCCAGGGCCCCTGGCTGTGGTCTGCAGTCCCGCACACCCGGAGGCTGACTCCCTGGGCGCCCAGCAGCTGCCTCACACACGTAGCTTCCCTAGCGTTCTCCTCCCCAGCAGAGACGTGTGCAGCTGGTTGGGGCCTGCCCCTGCGTGCCTGGGCTCCCGCCCACAGCCCCAGCTCAGGGCAAGCAGCCCCTGAGCCAAGACCTGCAGGAGGCGCAGAGCGCCCCCACCTGGAAGCCGAGTGAACAGCTGGCGGGGAGGCGAGCCTCCTCGAGGGAAGAAGAGGAAGCCCAGCCTCGTTTGGCTCAAGCCCTACTTGGCTGGAGCCGAGTGCGCCTCCAGGACGGCAGAGCTCCACCTCTGCTCAGAGGCCCGTTCTGGCAGAGTTGCTGGCGCGAGGCTGCTCTGCCCTGGGCGAACCTTGCCCAGACTTGCCTCGCTGCTAGGCTTCCCGCCCAGGAAGGAGCAGGCTGCGCGAGGCTGGGAGACGCCACTGGCGCCTTCCTGGCCTCAGCTCCGCTCCTGCCTTGCCTTTACACCTAGGCCCCAGGCGTCCTTGGGGAGGGCTTAGGGGCCGGTGGCTTGCACACTGCCACGGGCTCCAGCAGGAAGAGCTCTGTGCGAGGGAAGGGAAGGGCCAGTGCAGGGCTCCTCCAGCGGTTGCTTGGCCGCCCAGACTCAGCGCCGCACGGAGTGCACCAGGCTCCCAGGGCCCCTGGCTGGGGTCTGCAGCCCCGCACACCCGGAGGCTGACTCCCTGGGCGCCCAGCAGCTGCCTCACACACGTAGCTTCCCTAGCGTTCTCCTCCCCAGCAGAGACGTGTGCAGCTGGTTGGGGCCTGCCCCTGCGTGCCTGGGCTCCCGCCCACAGCCCCAGCTCAGGGCAAGCAGCCCCTGAGCCAAGACCTGCAGGAGGCGCAGAGCGCCCCCACCTGGAAGCCGAGTGAACAGCTGGCGGGGAGGCGAGCCTCCTCGAGGGAAGAAGAGGCAGCCCAGCCTCGTTTGGCTCAAGCCCTACTTGGCTGGAGCAGAGTGCGCCTCCAGGACGGCAGAGCTCCAGCTCTGCTCAGAGGCCCGTTCTTGCAGAGTTGCTGGCGCGAGGCTGCTCTGCCCTGGGCGAGCCTTGCCCAGACTTGCCTCGCTGCTAGGCTTCCTGCCCAGGAAGGAGCAGGCTGCGCGAGGCTCGGAGACGCCACTGGCGCCTTCCTGGCCTCAGCTCCGCTCCTGCCTTGCCTTTGCACCTAGGCCCCAGGCGTCCTTGGGGAGGGCTTAGGGGCCGGTGGCTTGCACACTGCCAAGGGCTGCAGCAGGAAGAGCTCTGTGCGAGGGAAGGGAAGGGCCAGTGCAGGGCTCCTCCAGAGGTTGCTTGGCCGCCCAGACTCAGCGCCGCACGGAGTGCACCAGGCTCCCAGGGCCACTGGCTGGGGTCTGCAGCCCCGCACACCCGGAGGCTGACTCCCTGGGCGCCCAGCAGCTGCCTCACACACGTAGCTTCCCTAGCGCTCTCCTCCCCAGCAGAGACGTGTGCAGCTGGTTGGGGCCTGCCCCTGCGTGCCTGGGCTCCCGCCCACAGCCCCAGCTCAGGGCAAGCAGCCCCTGAGCCAAGACCTGCAGGAGGCGCAGAGCGCCCCCACCTGGAAGCCGAGTGAACAGCTGGCGGGGAGGCGAGCCTCCTCGAGGGAAGAAGAGGCAGCCCAGCCTCGTTTGGCTCAAGCCCTACTTGGCTGGAGCCGAGTGCGCCTCCAGGACGGCAGAGCTCCAGCTCTGCTCAGAGGCCCGTTCTTGCAGAGTTGCTGGCGCGAGGCTGCTCTGCCCTGGGCGAGCCTTGCCCAGACTTGCCTCGCTGCTAGGCTTCCTGCCCAGGAAGGAGCAGGCTGCGCGAGGCTGGGAGACGCCACTGGCGCCTTCCTGGCCTCAGCTCCGCTCCTGCCTTGCCTTTACACCTAGGCCCCAGGCGTCCTTGGGGAGGGCTTAGGGGCCGGTGGCTTGCACACTGCCAAGGGCTCCAGCAGGAAGAGCTCTGTGCGAGGGAAGGGAAGGGCCAGTGCAGGGCTCCTCCAGCGGTTGCTTGGCCGCCCAGACTCAGCGCCGCACGGAGTGCACCAGGCTCCCAGGGCCCCTGGCTGTGGTCTGCAGTCCCGCACACCCGGAGGCTGACTCCCTGGGCGCCCAGCAGCTGCCTCACACACGTAGCTTCCCTAGCGTTCTCCTCCCCAGCAGAGACGTGTGCAGCTGGTTGCGCCTGCCCCTGCGTGCCTGGGCTCCCGCCCACAGCCCCAGCTCAGGGCAAGCAGCCCCTGAGCCAAGACCTGCAGGAGGCACAGAGCGCCCCCACCTGGAAGCCGAGTGAACAGCTGGCGGGGAGGCGAGCCTCCTCGAGGGAAGAAGAGGCAGCCCAGCCTCGTTTGGCTCAAGCCCTACTTGGCTGGAGCAGAGTGCGCCTCCAGGACGGCAGAGCTCCAGCTCTGCTCAGAGGCCCGTTCTTGCAGAGTTGCTGGCGCGAGGCTGCTCTGCCCTGGGCGAGCCTTGCCCAGACTTGCCTCGCTGCTAGGCTTCCTGCCCAGGAAGGAGCAGGCTGCGCGAGGCTCGGAGACGCCACTGGCGCCTTCCTGGCCTCAGCTCCGCTCCTGCCTTGCCTTTGCACCTAGGCCCCAGGCGTCCTTGGGGAGGGCTTAGGGGCCGGTGGCTTGCACACTGCCAAGGGCTGCAGCAGGAAGAGCTCTGTGCGAGGGAAGGGAAGGGCCAGTGCAGGGCTCCTCCAGAGGTTGCTTGGCCGCCCAGACTCAGCGCCGCACGGAGTGCACCAGGCTCCCAGGGCCACTGGCTGGGGTCTGCAGCCCCGCACACCCGGAGGCTGACTCCCTGGGCGCCCAGCAGCTGCCTCACACACGTAGCTTCCCTAGCGCTCTCCTCCCCAGCAGAGACGTGTGCAGCTGGTTGGGGCCTGCCCCTGCGTGCCTGGGCTCCCGCCCACAGCCCCAGCTCAGGGCAAGCAGCCCCTGAGCCAAGACCTGCAGGAGGCGCAGAGCGCCCCCACCTGGAAGCCGAGTGAACAGCTGGCGGGGAGGCGAGCCTCCTCGAGGGAAGAAGAGGCAGCCCAGCCTCGTTTGGCTCAAGCCCTACTTGGCTGGAGCCGAGTGCGCCTCCAGGACGGCAGAGCTCCAGCTCTGCTCAGAGGCCCGTTCTGGCAGAGTTGCTGGCGCGAGGCTGCTCTGCCCTGGGCGAGCCTTGCCCAGACTTGCCTCGCTGCTAGGCTTCCTGCCCAGGAAGGAGCAGGCTGCGCGAGGCTGGGAGACGCCACTGGCGCCTTCCTGGCCTCAGCTCCGCTCCTGCCTTGCCTTTACACCTAGGCCCCAGGCGTCCTTGGGGAGGGCTTAGGGGCCGGTGGCTTGCACACTGCCAAGGGCTCCAGCAGGAAGAGCTCTGTGCGAGGGAAGGGAAGGGCCAGTGCAGGGCTCCTCCAGCGGTTGCTTGGCCGCCCAGACTCAGCGCCGCACGGAGTGCACCAGGCTCCCAGGGCCCCTGGCTGTGGTCTGCAGTCCCGCACACCCGGAGGCTGACTCCCTGGGCGCCCAGCAGCTGCCTCACACACGTAGCTTCCCTAGCGTTCTCCTCCCCAGCAGAGACGTGTGCAGCTGGTTGGGGCCTGCCCCTGCGTGCCTGGGCTCCCGCCCACAGCCCCAGCTCAGGGCAAGCAGCCCCTGAGCCAAGACCTGCAGGAGGCGCAGAGCGCCCCCACCTGGAAGCCGAGTGAACAGCTGGCGGGGAGGCGAGCCTCCTCGAGGGAAGAAGAGGCAGCCCAGCCTCGTTTGGCTCAAGCCCTACTTGGCTGGAGCTGAGTGCGCCTCCAGGACGGCAGAGCTCCAGCTCTGCTCAGAGGCCCGTTCTGGCAGAGTTGCTGGCGCGAGGCTGCTCTGCCCTGGTCGAGCCTTGCCCAGACTTGCCTCGCTGCTAGGCTTCCCGCCCAGGAAGGAGCAGGCTGCGCGAGGCTGGGAGACGCCACTGGCGCCTTCCTGGCCTCAGCTCCGCTCCTGCCTTGCCTTTGCACCTAGGCCCCAGGCGTCCTTGGGGAGGGCTTAGGGGCCGGTGGCTTGCACACTGCCAAGGGCTGCAGCAGGAAGAGCTCTGTGCGAGGGAAGGGAAGGGCCAGTGCAGGGCTCCTCCAGCGGTTGCTTGGCCGCCCAGACTCAGCGCCGCACGGAGTGCACCAGGCTCCCAGGGCCCCTGGCTGGGGTCTGCAGCCCCGCACACCCGGAAGCTGTCTCCCTGGGCGCCCAGCAGCTGCCTCACACACGTAGCTTCCCTAGCGCTCTCCTCCCCAGCAGAGACGTGTGCAGCTGGTTGGGGCCTGCCCCTGCGTGCCTGGGCTCCCGCCCACAGCCCCAGCTCAGGGCAAGCAGCCCCTGAGCCAAGACCTGCAGGAGGCGCAGAGCGCCCCCACCTGGAAGCCGAGTGAACAGCTGGCGGGGAGGCGAGCCTCCTCGAGGGAAGAAGAGGCAGCCCAGCCTCGTTTGGCTCAAGCCCTACTTGGCTGGAGCCGAGTGCGCCTCCAGGACGGCAGAGCTCCAGCTCTGCTCAGAGGCCCGTTCTTGCAGGGTTGCTGGCGCGAGGCTGCTCTGCCCTGGGCGAGCCTTGCCCAGACTTGCCTCGCTGCTAGGCTTCCTGCCCAGGAAGGAGCAGGCTGCGCGAGGCTGGGAGACGCCACTGGCGCCTTCCTGGCCTCAGCTCCGCTCCTGCCTTGCCTTTGCACTTAGGCCCCAGGCGTCCTTGGGGAGGGCTTAGGGGCCGGTGGCTTGCACACTGCCAAGGGCTCCAGCAGGAAGAGCTCTGTGCGAGGGAAGGGAAGGGCCAGTGCAGGGCTCCTCCAGAGGTTGCTTGGCCGCCAGACTCAGCGCCGCACGGAGTGCACCAGGCTCCCAGGGCCCCTGGCTGGGGTCTGCAGCCCCGCACACACGGAGGCTGACTCCCTGGGCACCCAGCAGCTGCCTCACACACGTAGCTTCCCTAGCGCTCTCCTCCCCAGCAGAGACGTGTGCAGCTGCTTGGGGCCTGCCCCTGCGTGCCTGGGCTCCCGCCCACAGCCCCAGCTCAGGGCAAGCAGCCCCTGAGCCAAGACCTGCAGGAGGCGCAGAGCGCCCCCACCTGGAAGCCGAGTGAACAGCTGGCGGGGAGGCGAGCCTCCTCGAGGGAAGAAGAGGAAGCCCAGCCTCGTTTGGCTCAAGCCCTACTTGGCTGGAGCCGAGTGCGCCTCCAGGACGGCAGAGCTCCACCTCTGCTCAGAGGCCCGTTCTGGCAGAGTTGCTGGCGCGAGGCTGCTCTGCCCTGGGCTAGCCTTGCCCAGACTTGCCTCGCTGCTAGGCTTCCTGCCCAGGAAGGAGCAGGCTGCGCGAGGCTGGGAGACGCCACTGGCGCCTTCCTGGCCTCAGCTCCGCTCCTGCCTTGCCTATGCACCTAGGCCCCAGGCGTCCTTGGGGAGGGCTTAGAGGCCGCTGGCTTGCACACTGCCACGGGCTCCAGCAGGAAGAGCTCGTGCGAGGGAAGGGAAGGGCCAGTGCAGGGCTCCTACAGAGGTTGCTTGGCCGCCCAGACTCAGCGCCGCACGGAGTGCACCAGGCTCCCAGGGCCCCTGGCTGTGGTCTGCAGCCCCGCACACCCGGAAGCTGACTCCCTGGGCGCCCAGCAGCTGCCTCACACACGTAGCTTCCCTAGCGCTCTCCTCCCCAGCAGAGACGTGTGCAGCTGGGTGGGGCCTGCCCCTGCGTGCCTGGGCTCCCGCCCACAGCCCCAGCTCAGGGCAAGCAGCCCCTGAGCCAAGACCTGCAGGAGGCGCAGAGCGCCCCCACCTGGAAGCCGAGTGAACAGCTGGCGGGGAGGCGAGCCTCCTCGAGGGAAGAAGAGGCAGCCCAGCCTCGTTTGGCTCAAGCCCTACTTGGCTGGAGCCGAGTGCGCCTCCAGGACGGCAGAGCTCCAGCTCTGCTCAGAGGCCCGTTCTTGCAGAGTTGCTGGCGCGAGGCTGCTCTGCCCTGGGCGAGCCTTGCCCAGACTTGCCTCGCTGCTAGGCTTCCTGCCCAGGAAGGAGCAGGCTGCGCGAGGCTGGGAGACGCCACTGGCGCCTTCCTGGCCTCAGCTCCGCTCCTGCCTTGCCTTTGCACCTAGGCCCCAGGCGTCCTTGGGGAGGGCTTAGGGGCCGGTGGCTTGCACACTGCCAAGGGCTGCAGCAGGAAGAGCTCTGTGCGAGGGAAGGGAAGGGCCAGTGCAGGGCTCCTCCAGAGGTTGCTTGGCCGCCCAGTCTCAGCGCCGCACGGAGTGCACCAGGCTCCCAGGGCCCCTGGCTGGGGTCTGCAGCCCCGCACACACGGAGGCTGACTCCCTGGGCACCCAGCAGCTGCCTCACACACGTAGCTTCCCTAGCGCTCTCCTCCCCAGCAGAGACGTGTGCAGCTGGTTGGGGCCTGCCCCTGCGTGCCTGGGCTCCCGCCCACAGCCCCAGCTCAGGGCAAGCAGCCCCTGAGCCAAGACCTGCAGGAGGCGCAGAGCGCCCCCACCTGGAAGCCGAGTGAACAGCTGGCGGGGAGGCGAGCCTCCTCGAGGGAAGAAGAGGAAGCCCAGCCTCGTTTGGCTCAAGCCCTACTTGGCTGGAGCCGAGTGCGCCTCCAGGACGGCAGAGCTCCACCTCTGCTCAGAGGCCCGTTCTGGCAGAGTTGCTGGCGCGAGGCTGCTCTGCCCTGGGCGAACCTTGCCCAGACTTGCCTCGCTGCTAGGCTTCCCGCCCAGGAAGGAGCAGGCTGCGCGAGGCTGGGAGACGCCACTGGCGCCTTCCTGGCCTCAGCTCCGCTCCTGCCTTGCCTTTACACCTAGGCCCCAGGCGTCCTTGGGGAGGGCTTAGGGGCCGGTGGCTTGCACACTGCCAAGGGCTCCAGCAGGAAGAGCTCTGTGCGAGGGAAGGGAAGGGCCAGTGCAGGGCTCCTCCAGCGGTTGCTTGGCCGCCCAGACTCAGCGCCGCACGGAGTGCACCAGGCTCCCAGGGCCCCTGGCTGGGGTCTGCAGCCCCGCACACCCGGAGGCTGACTCCCTGGGCGCCCAGCAGCTGCCTCACACACGTAGCTTCCCTAGCGCTCTCCTCCCCAGCAGAGACGTGTGCAGCTGGTTGGGGCCTGCCCCTGCGTGCCTGGGCTCCCGCCCACAGCCCCAGCTCAGGGCAAGCAGCCCCTGAGCCAAGACCTGCAGGAGGCGCAGAGCGCCCCCACCTGGAAGCCGAGTGAACAGCTGGCGGGGAGGCGAGCCTCCTCGAGGGAAGAAGAGGCAGCCCAGCCTCGTTTGGCTCAAGCCCTACTTGGCTGGAGCAGAGTGCGCCTACAGGACGGCAGAGCTCCAGCTCTGCTCAGAGGCCCGTTCTTGCAGAGTTGCTGGCGCGAGGCTGCTCTGCCCTGGGCGTGCCTTGCCCAGTCTTGCCTCGCTGCTAGGCTTCCTGCCCAGGAAGGAGCAGGCTGCGCGAGGCTGGGAGACGCCACTGGCGCCTTCCTGGCCTCAGCTCCGCTCCTGCCTTGCCTTTGCACCTAGGCCCCAGGCGTCCTTGGGGAGGGCTTAGGGGCCGGTGGCTTGCACACTGCCAAGGGCTGCAGCAGGAAGAGCTCTGTGCGAGGGAAGGGAAGGGCCAGTGCAGGGCTCCTCCAGAGGTTGCTTGGCCGCCCAGACTCAGCGCCGCACGGAGTGCACCAGGCTCCCAGGGCCACTGGCTGGGGTCTGCAGCCCCGCACACCCGGAGGCTGACTCCCTGGGCGCCCAGCAGCTGCCTCACACACGTAGCTTCCCTAGCGCTCTCCTCCCCAGCAGAGACGTGTGCAGCTGGTTGGGGCCTGCCCCTGCGTGCCTGGGCTCCCGCCCACAGCCCCAGCTCAGGGCAAGCAGCCCCTGAGCCAAGACCTGCAGGAGGCGCAGAGCGCCCCCACCTGGAAGCCGAGTGAACAGCTGGCGGGGAGGCGAGCCTCCTCGAGGGAAGAAGAGGCAGCCCAGCCTCGTTTGGCTCAAGCCCTACTTGGCTGGAGCCGAGTGCGCCTCCAGGACGGCAGAGCTCCAGCTCTGCTCAGAGGCCCGTTCTTGCAGAGTTGCTGGCGCGAGGCTGCTCTGCCCTGGGCGAGCCTTGCCCAGACTTGCCTCGCTGCTAGGCTTCCTGCCCAGGAAGGAGCAGGCTGCGCGAGGCTGGGAGACGCCACTGGCGCCTTCCTGGCCTCAGCTCCGCTCCTGCCTTGCCTTTGCACCTAGGCCCCAGGCGTCCTTGGGGAGGGCTTAGGGGCCGGTGGCTTGCACACTGCCAAGGGCTCCAGCAGGAAGAGCTCTGTGCGAGGGAAGGGAAGGGCCAGTGCAGGGCTCCTCCAGAGGTTGCTTGGCCGCCCAGACTCAGCGCCGCACGGAGTGCACCAGGCTCCCAGGGCCCCTGGCTGGGGTCTGCAGCCCCGCACACACGGAGGCTGACTCCCTGGGCACCCAGCAGCTGCCTCACACACGTAGCTTCCCTAGCGCTCTCCTCCCCAGCAGAGACGTGTGCAGCTGGTTGGGGCCTGCCCCTGCGTGCCTGGGCTCCCGCCCACAGCCCCAGCTCAGGGCAAGCAGCCCCTGAGCCAAGACCTGCAGGAGGCGCAGAGCGCCCCCACCTGGAAGCCGAGTGAACAGCTGGCGGGGAGGCGAGCCTCCTCGAGGGAAGAAGAGGCAGCCCAGCCTCGTTTGGCTCAAGCCCTACTTGGCTGGAGCCGAGTGCGCCTCCAGGACGGCAGAGCTCCAGCTCTGCTCAGAGGCCCGTTCTTGCAGAGTTGCTGGCGCGAGGCTGCTCTGCCCTGGGCGAGCCTTGCCCAGACTTGCCTCGCTGCTAGGCTTCCTGCCCAGGAAGGAGCAGGCTGCGCGAGGCTGGGAGACGCCACTGGCGCCTTCCTGGCCTCAGCTCCGCTCCTGCCTTGCCTTTGCACCTAGGCCCCAGGCGTCCTTGGGGAGGGCTTAGGGGCCGGTGGCTTGCACACTGCCAAGGGCTCCAGCAGGAAGAGCTCTGTGCGAGGGAAGGGAAGGGCCAGTGCAGGGCTCCTCCAGAGGTTGCTTGGCCGCCCAGACTCAGCGCCGCACGGAGTGCACCAGGCTCCCAGGGCCCCTGGCTGGGGTCTGCAGCCCCGCACACACGGAGGCTGACTCCCTGGGCACCCAGCAGCTGCCTCACACACGTAGCTTCCCTAGCGCTCTCCTCCCCAGCAGAGACGTGTGCAGCTGGTTGGGGCCTGCCCCTGCGTGCCTGGGCTCCCGCCCACAGCCCCAGCTCAGGGCAAGCAGCCCCTGAGCCAAGACCTGGTGGAGGCGCAGAGCGCCCCCACCTGGAAGCCGAGTGAACAGCTGGCGGGGAGGCGAGCCTCCTCGAGGGAAGAAGAGGAAGCCCAGCCTCGTTTGGCTCAAGCCCTACTTGGCTGGAGCCGAGTGCGCCTCCAGGACGGCAGAGCTCCACCTCTGCTCAGAGGCCCGTTCTGGCAGAGTTGCTGGCGCGAGGCTGCTCTGCCCTGGGCGAACCTTGCCCAGACTTGCCTCGCTGCTAGGCTTCCCGCCCAGGAAGGAGCAGGCTGCGCGAGGCTGGGAGACGCCACTGGCGCCTTCCTGGCCTCAGCTCCGCTCCTGCCTTGCCTTTACACCTAGGCCCCAGGCGTCCTTGGGGAGGGCTTAGGGGCCGGTGGCTTGCACACCTCCACGGGCTCCAGCAGGAAGAGCTCTGTGCGAGGGAAGGGAAGGGCCAGTGCAGGGCTCCTCCAGCGGTTGCTTGGCCGCCCAGACTCAGCGCCGCACGGAGTGCACCAGGCTCCCAGGGCCCCTGGCTGGGGTCTGCAGCCCCGCACACCCGGAGGCTGACTCCCTGGGCGCCCAGCAGCTGCCTCACACACGTAGCTTCCCTAGCGCTCTCCTCCCCAGCAGAGACGTGTGCAGCTGGTTGGGGCCTGCCCCTGCGTGCCTGGGCTCCCGCCCACAGCCCCAGCTCAGGGCAAGCAGCCCCTGAGCCAAGACCTGCAGGAGGCGCAGAGCGCCCCCACCTGGAAGCCGAGTGAACAGCTGGCGGGGAGGCGAGCCTCCTCGAGGGAAGAAGAGGCAGCCCAGCCTCGTTTGGCTCAAGCCCTACTTGGCTGGAGCCGAGTGCGCCTCCAGGACGGCAGAGCTCCAGCTCTGCTCAGAGGCCCGTTCTTGCAGAGTTGCTGGCGCGAGGCTGCTATGCCCTGGGCGAGCCTTGCCCAGACTTGCCTCGCTGCTAGGCTTCCTGCCCAGGAAGGAGCAGGCTGCGCGAGGCTCGGAGACGCCACTGGCGCCTTCCTGGCCTCAGCTCCGCTCCTGCCTTGCCTTTGCACCTAGGCCCCAGGCGTCCTTGGGGAGGGCTTAGGGGCCGGTGGCTTGCACACTGCCAAGGGCTGCAGCAGGAAGAGCTCTGTGCGAGGGAAGGGAAGGGCCAGTGCAGGGCTCCTCCAGAGGTTGCTTGGCCGCCCAGACTCAGCGCCGCACGGAGTGCACCAGGCTCCCAGGGCCACTGGCTGGGGTCTGCAGCCCCGCACACCCGGAGGCTGACTCCCTGGGCGCCCAGCAGCTGCCTCACACACGTAGCTTCCCTAGCGCTCTCCTCCCCAGCAGAGACGTGTGCAGCTGGTTGGGGCCTGCCCCTGCCTGCCTGGGCTCCCGCCCACAGCCCCAGCTCAGGGCAAGCAGCCCCTGAGCCAAGACCTGCAGGAGGCGCAGAGCGCCCCCACCTGGAAGCCGAGTGAACAGCTGGCGGGGAGGCGAGCCTCCTCGAGGGAAGAAGAGGCAGCCCAGCCTCGTTTGGCTCAAGCCCTACTTGGCTGGAGCCGAGTGCGCCTCCAGGACGGCAGAGCTCCAGCTCTGCTCAGAGGCCCGTTCTTGCAGAGTTGCTGGCGCGAGGCTGCTCTGCCCTGGGCGAGCCTTGCCCAGACTTGCCTCGCTGCTAGGCTTCCTGCCCAGGAAGGAGCAGGCTGCGCGAGGCTCGGAGACGCCACTGGCGCCTTCCTGGCCTCAGCTCCGCTCCTGCCTTGCCTTTACACCTAGGCCCCAGGCGTCCTTGGGGAGGGCTTAGGGGCCGGTGGCTTGCACACTGCCAAGGTCTCCAGCAGGAAGAGCTCTGTGCGAGGGAAGGGAAGGGCCAGTGCAGGGCTCCTCCAGCGGTTGCTTGGCCGCCCAGACTCAGCGCCGCACGGAGTGCACCAGGCTCCCAGGGCCCCTGGCTGTGGTCTGCAGTCCCGCACACCCGGAGGCTGACTCCCTGGGCGCCCAGCAGCTGCCTCACACACGTAGCTTCAATAGCGTTCTCCTCCCCAGCAGAGACGTGTGCAGCTGGTTGGGGCCTGCCCCTGCGTGCCTGGGCTCCCGCCCACAGCCCCAGCTCAGGGCAAGCAGCCCCTGAGCCAAGACCTGCAGGAGGCGCAGAGCGCCCCCACCTGGAAGCCGAGTGAACAGCTGGCGGGGAGGCGAGCCTCCTCGAGGGAAGAAGAGGCAGCCCAGCCTCGTTTGGCTCAAGCCCTACTTGGCTGGAGCTGAGTGCGCCTCCAGGACGGCAGAGCTCCAGCTCTGCTCAGAGGCCCATTCTGGCAGAGTTGCTGGCGCGAGGCTGCTCTGCCCTGGTCGAGCCTTGCCCAGACTTGCCTCGCTGCTAGGCTTCCCGCCCAGGAAGGAGCAGGCTGCGCGAGGCTGGGAGACGCCACTGGCGCCTTCCTGGCCTCAGCTCCGCTCCTGCCTTGCCTTTGCACCTAGGCCCCAGGCGTCCTTGGGGAGGGCTTAGGGGCCGGTGGCTTGCACACTGCCAAGGGCTGCAGCAGGAAGAGCTCTGTGCGAGGGAAGGGAAGGGCCAGTGCAGGGCTCCTCCAGCGGTTGCTTGGCCGCCCAGACTCAGCGCCGCACGGAGTGCACCAGGCTCCCAGGGCCCCTGGCTGGGGTCTGCAGCCCCGCACACCCGGAAGCTGACTCCCTGGGCGCCCAGCAGCTGCCTCACACACGTAGCTTCCCTAGCGCTCTCCTCCCCAGCAGAGACGTGTGCAGCTGGTTGGGGCCTGCCCCTGCGTGCCTGGGCTCCCGCCCACAGCCCCAGCTCAGGGCAAGCAGCCCCTGAGCCAAGACCTGCAGGAGGCGCAGAGCGCCCCCACCTGGAAGCCGAGTGAACAGCTGGCGGGGAGGCGAGCCTCCTCGAGGGAAGAAGAGGCAGCCCAGCCTCGTTTGGCTCAAGCCCTACTTGGCTGGAGCCGAGTGCGCCTCCAGGACGGCAGAGCTCCAGCTCTGCTCAGAGGCCCGTTCTTGCAGAGTTGCTGGCGCGAGGCTGCTCTGCCCTGGGCGAGCCTTGCCCAGACTTGCCTCGCTGCTAGGCTTCCTGCCCAGGAAGGAGCAGGCTGCGCGAGGCTGGGAGACGCCACTGGCGCCTTCCTGGCCTCAGCTCCGCTCCTGCCTTGCCTTTGCACTTAGGCCCCAGGCGTCCTTGGGGAGGGCTTAGGGGCCGGTGGCTTGCACACTGCCAAGGGCTCCAGCAGGAAGAGCTCTGTGCGAGGGAAGGGAAGGGCCAGTGCAGGGCTCCTCCAGAGGTTGCTTGGCCGCCAGACTCAGCGCCGCACGGAGTGCACCAGGCTCCCAGGGCCCCTGGCTGGGGTCTGCAGCCCCGCACACACGGAGGCTGACTCCCTGGGCACCCAGCAGCTGCCTCACACACGTAGCTTCCCTAGCGCTCTCCTCCCCAGCAGAGACGTGTGCAGCTGGTTGGGGCCTGCCCCTGCGTGCCTGGGCTCCCGCCCACAGCCCCAGCTCAGGGCAAGCAGCCCCTGAGCCAAGACCTGCAGGAGGCGCAGAGCGCCCCCACCTGGAAGCCGAGTGAACAGCTGGCGGGGAGGCGAGCCTCCTCGAGGGAAGAAGAGGAAGCCCAGCCTCGTTTGGCTCAAGCCCTACTTGGCTGGAGCCGAGTGCGCCTCCAGGACGGCAGAGCTCCAGCTCTGCTCAGAGGCCCGTTCTGGCAGAGTTGCTGGCGCGAGGCTGCTCTGCCCTGGGCGAGCCTTGCCCAGACTTGCCTCGCTGCTAGGCTTCCCGCCCAGGAAGGAGCAGGCTGCGCGAGGCTGGGAGACGCCACTGGCGCCTTCCTGGCCTCAGCTCCGCTCCTGCCTTGCCTTTGCACCTAGGCCCCAGGCGTCCTTGGGGAGGGCTTAGGGGCCGGTGGCTTGCACACCGCCAAGGGCTCCAGCAGGAAGAGCTCTGTGCGAGGGAAGGGAAGGGCCAGTGCAGGGCTCCGCCAGCGGTTGCTTGGCCGCCCAGACTCAGCGCCGCACGGAGTGCACCAGGCTCCCAGGGCCCCTGGCTGGGGTCTGCAGCCCCGCACACCCGGAGGCTGACTCCCTGGGCGCCCAGCAGCTGCCTCACACACGTAGCTTCCCTAGCGCTCTCCTCCCCAGCAGAGACGTGTGCAGCTGGTTGGGGCCTGCCCCTGCGTGCCTGGGCTCCCGCCCACAGCCCCAGCTCAGGGCAAGCAGCCCCTGAGCCAAGACCTGCAGGAGGCGCAGAGCGCCCCCACCTGGAAGCCGAGTGAACAGCTGGCGGGGAGGCGAGCCTCCTCGAGGGAAGAAGAGGCAGCCCAGCCTCGTTTGGTTCAAGCCCTACTTGGCTGGAGCCGAGTGCGCCTCCAGGACGGCAGAGCTCCAGCTCTGCTCAGAGGCCCGAACTGGCAGAGTTGCTGGCGCGATGCTGCTCTGCCCTGGGCGAGCCTTGCCGAGACTTGCCACGCTGCTAGGCTTCCTGCCCAGGAAGGAGCAGGCTGCGCGAGGCTGGGAGACGCCACTGGCGCCTTCCTGGCCTCAGCTCCGCTCCTGCCTTGCCTTTGCACCTAGGCCCCAGGCGTCCTTGCGGAGGGCTTAGAGGCCGGTGGCTTGCACACTGCCAAGGGCTGCAGCAGGAAGAGCTCTGTGCGAGGGAAGGGAAGGGCCAGTGCAGGGCTCCTACAGAGGTTGCTTGGCCGCCCAGACTCAGCGCCGCACGGAGTGCACCAGGCTCCCAGGGCCCCTGGCTGGGGTCTGCAGCCCCGCACACCCGGAGGCTGACTCCCTGGGCACCCAGCAGCTGCCTCACACACGTAGCTTCCCTAGCGCTCTCCTCCCCAGCAGAGACGTGTGCAGCTGGTTGGGGCCTGCCCCTGCGTGCCTGGGCTCCCGCCCACAGCCCCAGCTCAGGGCAAGCAGCCCCTGAGCCAAGACCTGCAGGAAGCGCAGAGCGCCCCCACCTGGAAGCCGAGTGAACAGCTGGCGGGGAGGCGAGCCTCCTCGAGGGAAGAAGAGGAAGCCCAGCCTCGTTTGGCTCAAGCCCTACTTGGCTGGAGCTGAGTGCGCCTCCAGGACGGCAGAGCTCCAGCTCTGCTCAGAGGCCCGTTCTGGCAGAGTTGCTGGCGCGAGGCTGCTCTGCCCTGGTCGAGCCTTGCCCAGACTTGCCTCGCTGCTAGGCTTCCCGCCCAGGAAGGAGCAGGCTGCGCGAGGCTGGGAGACGCCACTGGCGCCTTCCTGGCCTCAGCTCCGCTCCTGCCTTGCCTTTGCACCTAGGCCCCAGGCGTCCTTGGGGAGGGCTTAGGGGCCGGTGGCTTGCACACTGCCAAGGGCTGCAGCAGGAAGAGCTCTGTGCGAGGGAAGGGAAGGGCCAGTGCAGGGCTCCTCCAGCGGTTGCTTGGCCGCCCAGACTCAGCGCCGCACGGAGTGCACCAGGCTCCCAGGGCCCCTGGCTGGGGTCTGCAGCCCCGCACACCCGGAAGCTGACTCCCTGGGCGCCCAGCAGCTGCCTCACACACGTAGCTTCCCTAGCGCTCTCCTCCCCAGCAGAGACGTGTGCAGCTGGTTGGGGCCTGCCCCTGCGTGCCTGGGCTCCCGCCCACAGCCCCAGCTCAGGGCAAGCAGCCCCTGAGCCAAGACCTGCAGGAGGCGCAGAGCGCCCCCACCTGGAAGCCGAGTGAACAGCTGGCGGGGAGGCGAGCCTCCTCGAGGGAAGAAGAGGCAGCCCAGCCTCGTTTGGCTCAAGCCCTACTTGGCTGGAGCCGAGTGCGCCTCCAGGACGGCAGAGCTCCAGCTCTGCTCAGAGGCCCGTTCTTGCAGAGTTGCTGGCGCGAGGCTGCTCTGCCCTGGGCGAGCCTTGCCCAGACTTGCCTCGCTGCTAGGCTTCCTGCCCAGGAAGGAGCAGGCTGCGCGAGGCTGGGAGACGCCACTGGCGCCTTCCTGGCCTCAGCTCCGCTCCTGCCTTGCCTTTGCACTTAGGCCCCAGGCGTCCTTGGGGAGGGCTTAGGGGCCGGTGGCTTGCACACTGCCAAGGGCTCCAGCAGGAAGAGCTCTGTGCGAGGGAAGGGAAGGGCCAGTGCAGGGCTCCTCCAGAGGTTGCTTGGCCGCCAGACTCAGCGCCGCACGGAGTGCACCAGGCTCCCAGGGCCCCTGGCTGGGGTCTGCAGCCCCGCACACACGGAGGCTGACTCCCTGGGCACCCAGCAGCTGCCTCACACACGTAGCTTCCCTAGCGCTCTCCTCCCCAGCAGAGACGTGTGCAGCTGGTTGGGGCCTGCCCCTGCGTGCCTGGGCTCCCGCCCACAGCCCCAGCTAAGGGCAAGCAGCCCCTGAGCCAAGACCTGCAGGAGGCGCAGAGCGCCCCCACCTGGAAGCCGAGTGAACAGCTGGCGGGGAGGCGAGCCTCCTCGAGGGAAGAAGAGGAAGCCCAGCCTCGTTTGGCTCAAGCCCTACTTGGCTGGAGCCGAGTGCGCCTCCAGGACGGCAGAGCTCCAGCTCTGCTCAGAGGCCCGTTCTGGCAGAGTTGCTGGCGCGAGGCTGCTCTGCCCTGGGCGAGCCTTGCCCAGACTTGCCTCGCTGCTAGGCTTCCCGCCCAGGAAGGAGCAGGCTGCGCGAGGCTGGGAGACGCCACTGGCGCCTTCCTGGCCTCAGCTCCGCTCCTGCCTTGCCTTTGCACCTAGGCCCCAGGCGTCCTTGGGGAGGGCTTAGGGGCCGGTGGCTTGCACACCGCCAAGGGCTCCAGCAGGAAGAGCTCTGTGCGAGGGAAGGGAAGGGCCAGTGCAGGGCTCCGCCAGCGGTTGCTTGGCCGCCCAGACTCAGCGCCGCACGGAGTGCACCAGGCTCCCAGGGCCCCTGGCTGGGGTCTGCAGCCCCGCACACCCGGAGGCTGACTCCCTGGGCGCCCAGCAGCTGCCTCACACACGTAGCTTCCCTAGCGCTCTCCTCCCCAGCAGAGACGTGTGCAGCTGGTTGGGGCCTGCCCCTGCGTGCCTGGGCTCCCGCCCACAGCCCCAGCTCAGGGCAAGCAGCCCCTGAGCCAAGACCTGCAGGAGGCGCAGAGCGCCCCCACCTGGAAGCCGAGTGAACAGCTGGCGGGGAGGCGAGCCTCCTCGAGGGAAGAAGAGGCAGCCCAGCCTCGTTTGGTTCAAGCCCTACTTGGCTGGAGCCGAGTGCGCCTCCAGGACGGCAGAGCTCCAGCTCTGCTCAGAGGCCCGAACTGGCAGAGTTGCTGGCGCGATGCTGCTCTGCCCTGGGCGAGCCTTGCCGAGACTTGCCACGCTGCTAGGCTTCCTGCCCAGGAAGGAGCAGGCTGCGCGAGGCTGGGAGACGCCACTGGCGCCTTCCTGGCCTCAGCTCCGCTCCTGCCTTGCCTTTGCACCTAGGCCCCAGGCGTCCTTGCGGAGGGCTTAGAGGCCGGTGGCTTGCACACTGCCAAGGGCTGCAGCAGGAAGAGCTCTGTGCGAGGGAAGGGAAGGGCCAGTGCAGGGCTCCTACAGAGGTTGCTTGGCCGCCCAGACTCAGCGCCGCACGGAGTGCACCAGGCTCCCAGGGCCCCTGGCTGGGGTCTGCAGCCCCGCACACCCGGAGGCTGACTCCCTGGGCACCCAGCAGCTGCCTCACACACGTAGCTTCCCTAGCGCTCTCCTCCCCAGCAGAGACGTGTGCAGCTGGTTGGGGCCTGCCCCTGCGTGCCTGGGCTCCCGCCCACAGCCCCAGCTCAGGGCAAGCAGCCCCTGAGCCAAGACCTGCAGGAAGCGCAGAGCGCCCCCACCTGGAAGCCGAGTGAACAGCTGGCGGGGAGGCGAGCCTCCTCGAGGGAAGAAGAGGAAGCCCAGCCTCGTTTGGCTCAAGCCCTACTTGGCTGGAGCCGAGTGTGCCTCCAGGACGGCAGAGCTCCAGCTCTGCTCAGAGGCCCGTTCTGGCAGAGTTGCTGGCGCGAGGCTGCTCTGCCCTGGGCGAGCCTTGCCCAGACTTGCCTCGCTGCTAGGCTTCCCGCCCAGGAAGGAGCAGGCTGCGCGAGGCTGGGAGACGCCACTGGCGCCTTCCTGGCCTCAGCTCCGCTCCTGCCTTGCCTTTGCACCTAGGCCCCAGGCGTCCTTGGGGAGGGCTTAGGGGCCGGTGGCTTGCACACCGCCAAGGGCTCCAGCAGGAAGAGCTCTGTGCGAGGGAAGGGAAGGGCCAGTGCAGGGCTCCTCCAGTGGTTGCTTGGCCGCCCAGACTCAGCGCCGCACGGAGTGCACCAGGCTCCCAGGGCCCCTGGCTGGGGTCTGCAGCCCCGCACACCCGGAGGCTGACTCCCTGGGCGCCCAGCAGCTGCCTCACACACGTAGCTTCCCTAGCGCTCTCCTCCCCAGCAGAGACGTGTGCAGCTGGTTGGGGCCTGCCCCTACGGGCCTGGGCTCCCGCCCACAGCCCCAGCTCAGGGCAAGCAGCCCCTGAGCCAAGACCTGCAGGAGGCGCAGAGCGCCCCCACCTGGAAGCCGAGTGAACAGCTGGCGGGGAGGCGAGCCTCCTCGAGGGAAGAAGAGGCAGCCCAGCCTCGTTTGGCTCAAGCCCTACTTGGCTGGAGCCGAGTGCGCCTCCAGGACGGCAGAGCTCCAGCTCTGCTCAGAGGCCCGTTCTTGCAGAGTTGCTGGCGCGAGGCTGCTCTGCCCTGGGCGAGCCTTGCCCAGACTTGCCTCGCTGCTAGGCTTCCTGCCCAGGAAGGAGCAGGCTGCGCGAGGCTGGGAGACGCCACTGGCGCCTTCCTGGCCTCAGCTCCGCTCCTGCCTTGCCTTTGCACCTAGGCCCCAGGCGTCCTTGGGGAGGGCTTAGGGGCCGGTGGCTTGCACACTGCCAAGGGCTCCAGCAGGAAGAGCTCTGTGCGAGGGAAGGGAAGGGCCAGTGCAGGGCTCCTCCAGAGGTTGCTTGGCCGCCCAGACTCAGCGCCGCACGGAGTGCACCAGGCTCCCAGGGCCCCTGGCTGGGGTCTGCAGCCCCGCACACACGGAGGCTGACTCCCTGGGCACCCAGCAGCTGCCTCACACACGTAGCTTCCCTAGCGCTCTCCTCCCCAGCAGAGACGTGTGCAGCTGGTTGGGGCCTGCCCCTGCGTGCCTGGGCTCCCGCCCACAGCCCCAGCTCAGGGCAAGCAGCCCCTGAGCCAAGACCTGCAGGAGGCGCAGAGCGCCCCCACCTGGAAGCCGAGTGAACAGCTGGCGGGGAGGCGAGCCTCCTCGAGGGAAGAAGAGGAAGCCCAGCCTCGTTTGGCTCAAGCCCTACTTGGCTGGAGCCGAGTGCGCCTCCAGGACGGCAGAGCTCCACCTCTGCTCAGAGGCCCGTTCTGGCAGAGTTGCTGGCGCGAGGCTGCTCTGCCCTGGGCGAACCTTGCCCAGACTTGCCTCGCTGCTAGGCTTCCCGCCCAGGAAGGAGCAGGCTGCGCGAGGCTGGGAGACGCCACTGGCGCCTTCCTGGCCTCAGCTCCGCTCCTGCCTTGCCTTTACACCTAGGCCCCAGGCGTCCTTGGGGAGGGCTTAGGGGCCGGTGGCTTGCACACTGCCACGGGCTCCAGCAGGAAGAGCTCTGTGCGAGGGAAGGGAAGGGCCAGTGCAGGGCTCCTCCAGCGGTTGCTTGGCCGCCCAGACTCAGCGCCGCACGGAGTGCACCAGGCTCCCAGGGCCCCTGGCTGGGGTCTGCAGCCCCGCACACCCGGAGGCTGACTCCCTGGGCGCCCAGCAGCTGCCTCACACACGTAGCTTCCCTAGCGCTCTCCTCCCCAGCAGAGACGTGTGCAGCTGGTTGGGGCCTGCCCCTGCGTGCCTGGGCTCCCGCCCACAGCCCCAGCTCAGGGCAAGCAGCCCCTGAGCCAAGACCTGCAGGAGGCGCAGAGCGCCCCCACCTGGAAGCCGAGTGAACAGCTGGCGGGGAGGCGAGCCTCCTCGAGGGAAGAAGAGGCAGCCCAGCCTCGTTTGGCTCAAGCCCTACTTGGCTGGAGCAGAGTGCGCCTCCAGGACGGCAGAGCTCCAGCTCTGCTCAGAGGCCCGTTCTTGCAGAGTTGCTGGCGCGAGGCTGCTCTGCCCTGGGCGAGCCTTGCCCAGACTTGCCTCGCTGCTAGGCTTCCTGCCCAGGAAGGAGCAGGCTGCGCGAGGCTCGGAGACGCCACTGGCGCCTTCCTGGCCTCAGCTCCGCTCCTGCCTTGCCTTTGCACCTAGGCCCCAGGCGTCCTTTGGGAGGGCTTAGGGGCCGGTGGCTTGCACACTGCCAAGGGCTGCAGCAGGAAGAGCTCTGTGCGAGGGAAGGGAAGGGCCAGTGCAGGGCTCCTCCAGAGGTTGCTTGGCCGCCCAGACTCAGCGCCGCACGGAGTGCACCAGGCTCCCAGGGCCACTGGCTGGGGTCTGCACCCCCGCACACCCGGAGGCTGACTCCCTGGGCGCCCAGCAGCTGCCTCACACACGTAGCTTCCCTAGCGCTCTCCTCCCCAGCAGAGACGTGTGCAGCTGGTTGGGGCCTGCCCCTGCGTGCCTGGGCTCCCGCCCACAGCCCCAGCTCAGGGCAAGCAGCCCCTGAGCCAAGACCTGCAGGAGGCGCAGAGCGCCCCCACCTGGAAGCCGAGTGAACAGCTGGCGGGGAGGCGAGCCTCCTCGAGGGAAGAAGAGGCAGCCCAGCCTCGTTTGGCTCAAGCCCTACTTGGCTGGAGCCGAGTGCGCCTCCAGGACGGCAGAGCTCCAGCTCTGCTCAGAGGCCCGTTCTTGCAGAGTTGCTGGCGCGAGGCTGCTCTGCCCTGGGCGAGCCTTGCCCAGACTTGCCTCGCTGCTAGGCTTCCCGCCCAGGAAGGAGCAGGCTGCGCGAGGCTGGGAGACGCCACTGGCGCCTTCCTGGCCTCAGCTCCGCTCCTGCCTTGCCTTTGCACCTAGGCCCCAGGCGTCCTTTGGGAGGGCTTAGGAGCCGGTGGCTTGCACACTGCCAAGGGCTGCAGCAGGAAGAGCTCTGTGCGAGGGAAGGGAAGGGCCAGTGCAGGGCTCCTCCAGCGGTTGCTTGGCCGCCCAGACTCAGCGCCGCACGGAGTGCACCAGGCTCCCAGGGCCCCTGGCTGGGGTCTGCAGCCCCGCACACCCGGAAGCTGACTCCCTGGGCGCCCAGCAGCTGCCTCACACACGTAGCTTCCCTAGCGCTCTCCTCCCCAGCAGAGACGTGTGCAGCTGGTTGGGGCCTGCCCCTGCGTGCCTGGGCTCCCGCCCACAGCCCCAGCTCAGGGCAAGCAGCCCCTGAGCCAAGACCTGCAGGAGGCGCAGAGCGCCCCCACCTGGAAGCCGAGTGAACAGCTGGCGGGGAGGCGAGCCTCCTCGAGGGAAGAAGAGGCAGCCCAGCCTCGTTTGGCTCAAGCCCTACTTGGCTGGAGCCGAGTGCGCCTCCAGGACGGCAGAGCTCCAGCTCTGCTCAGAGGCCCGTTCTTGCAGAGTTGCTGGCGCGAGGCTGCTCTGCCCTGGGCGAGCCTTGCCCATACTTGCCTCGCTGCTAGGCTTCCTGCCCAGGAAGGAGCAGGCTGCGCGAGGCTGGGAGACGCCACTGGCGCCTTCCTGGCCTCAGCTCCGCTCCTGCCTTGCCTTTGCACTTAGGACCCAGGCGTCCTTGGGGAGGGCTCAGGGGCCGGTGGCTTGCACACTGCCAAGGGCTCCAGCAGGAAGAGCTCTGTGCGAGGGAAGGGAAGGGCCAGTGCAGGGCTCCTCCAGAGGTTGCTTGGCCGCCAGACTCAGCGCCGCACGGAGTGCACCAGGCTCCCAGGGCCCCTGGCTGGGGTCTGCAGCCCCGCACACACGGAGGCTGACTCCCTGGGCACCCAGCAGCTGCCTCACACACGTAGCTTCCCTAGCGCTCTCCTCCCCAGCAGAGACGTGTGCAGCTGGTTGGGGCCTGCCCCTGCGTGCCTGGGCTCCCGCCCACAGCCCCAGCTCAGGGCAAGCAGCCCCTGAGCCAAGACCTGCAGGAGGCGCAGAGCGCCCCCACCTGGAAGCCGAGTGAACAGCTGGTGGGGAGGCGAGCCTCCTCGAGGGAAGAAGAGGAAGCCCAGCCTCGTTTGGCTCAAGCCCTACTTGGCTGGAGCCGAGTGCGCCTCCAGGATGGCAGAGCTCCACCTCTGCTCAGAGGCCCGTTCTGGCAGAGTTGCTGGCGCGAGGCTGCTCTGCCCTGGGCGAGCCTTGCCCAGACTTGCCTCGCTGCTAGGCTTCCTGCCCAGGAAGGAGCAGGCTGCGCGAGGCTGGGAGACGCCACTGGCGCCTTCCTGGCCTCAGCTCCGCTCCTGCCTTGCCTTTGCACCTAGGCCCCAGGCGTCCTTGGGGAGGGCTTAGAGGCCGGTGGCTTGCACACTGCCAATGGCTGCAGCAGGAAGAGCTCGTGCGAGGGAAGGGAAGGGCCAGTGCAGGGCTCCTACAGAGGTTGCTTTGCCGCCCAGACTCAGCGCCGCACGGAGTGCACCAGGCTCCCAGGGCCCCTGGCTGGGGTCTGCAGCCCCGCACACCCGGAAGCTGACTCCCTGGGCGCCCAGCAGCTGCCTCACACACGTAGCTTCCCTAGCGCTCTCCTCCCCAGCAGAGACGTGTGCAGCTGGGTGGGGCCTGCCCCTGCGTGCCTGGGCTCCCGCCCACAGCCCCAGCTCAGGGCAAGCAGCCCCTGAGCCAAGACCTGCAGGAGGCGCAGAGCGCCCCCACCTGGAAGCCGAGTGAACAGCTGGCGGGGAGGCGAGCCTCCTCGAGGGAAGAAGAGGCAGCCCAGCCTCGTTTGGCTCAAGCCCTACTTGGCTGGAGCCGAGTGCGCCTCCAGGACGGCAGAGCTCCAGCTCTGCTCAGAGGCCCGTTCTTGCAGAGTTGCTGGCGCGAGGCTGCTCTGCCCTGGGCGAGCGTGGCCAGACTTGCCTCGCTGCTAGGCTTCCTGCCCAGGAAGAAGCAGGCTGCGCGAGGCTGGGAGACGCCACTGGCGCCTTCCTGGCCTCAGCTCCGCTCCTGCCTTGCCTTTGCACCTAGACCCCAGGCGTCCTTGGGGAGGGCTTAGGGGCCGGTGGCTTGCACACTGCCAAGGGCTCCAGCAGGAAGAGCTCTGTGCGAGGGAAGGGAAGGGCCAGTGCAGGGCTCCTCCAGAGGTTGCTTGGCCGCCCAGACTCAGCGCCGCACGGAGTGCACCAGGCTCCCAGGGCCCCTGGCTGGGGTCTGCAGCCCCGCACACACGGAGGCTGACTCCCTGGGCACCCAGCAGCTGCCTCACACACGTAGCTTCCCTAGCGCTCTCCTCCCCAGCAGAGACGTGTGCAGCTGGTTGGGGCCTGCCCCTGCGTGCCTGGGCTCCCGCCCACAGCCCCAGCTCAGGGCAAGCAGCCCCTGAGCCAAGACCTGCAGGAGGCGCAGAGCGCCCCCACCTGGAAGCCGAGTGAACAGCTGGCGGGGAGGCGAGCCTCCTCGAGGGAAGAAGAGGAAGCCCAGCCTCGTTTGGCTCAAGCCCTACTTGGCTGGAGCCGAGTGCGCCTCCAGGACGGCAGAGCTCCACCTCTGCTCAGAGGCCCGTTCTGGCAGAGTTGCTGGCGCGAGGCTGCTCTGCCCTGGGCGAACCTTGCCCAGACTTGCCTCGCTGCTAGGCTTCCCGCCCAGGAAGGAGCAGGCTGCGCGAGGCTGGGAGACGCCACTGGCGCCTTCCTGGCCTCAGCTCCGCTCCTGCCTTGCCTTTACACCTAGGCCCCAGGCGTCCTTGGGGAGGGCTTAGGGGCCGGTGGCTTGCACACCTCCACGGGCTCCAGCAGGAAGAGCTCTGTGCGAGGGAAGGGAAGGGCCAGTGCAGGGCTCCTCCAGCGGTTGCTTGGCCGCCCAGACTCAGCGCCGCACGGAGTGCACCAGGCTCCCAGGGCCCCTGGCTGGGGTCTGCAGCCCCGCACACCCGGAGGCTGACTCCCTGGGCGCCCAGCAGCTGCCTCACACACGTAGCTTCCCTAGCGCTCTCCTCCCCAGCAGAGACGTGTGCAGCTGGTTGGGGCCTGCCCCTGCGTGCCTGGGCTCCCGCCCACAGCCCCAGCTCAGGGCAAGCAGCCCCTGAGCCAAGACCTGCAGGAGGCGCAGAGCGCCCCCACCTGGAAGCCGAGTGAACAGCTGGCGGGGAGGCGAGCCTCCTCGAGGGAAGAAGAGGCAGCCCAGCCTCGTTTGGCTCAAGCCCTACTTGGCTGGAGCAGAGTGCGCCTACAGGACGGCAGAGCTCCAGCTCTGCTCAGAGCCCCGTTCTTGCAGAGTTGCTGGCGCGAGGCTGCTCTGCCCTGGGCGAGCCTTGCCCAGACTTGCCTCGCTGCTAGGCTTCCTGCCCAGGAAGGAGCAGGCTGCGCGAGGCTCGGAGACGCCACTGGCGCCTTCCTGGCCTCAGCTCCGCTCCTGCCTTGCCTTTGCACCTAGGCCCCAGGCGTCCTTGGGGAGGGCTTAGGGGCCGGTGGCTTGCACACTGCCAAGGGCTGCAGCAGGAAGAGCTCTGTGCGAGGGAAGGGAAGGGCCAGTGCAGGGCTCCTCCAGAGGTTGCTTGGCCGCACAGACTCAGCGCCGCACGGAGTGCACCAGGCTCCCAGGGCCACTGGCTGGGGTCTGCAGCCCCGCACACCCGGAGGCTGACTCCCTGGGCGCCCAGCAGCTGCCTCACACACGTAGCTTCCCTAGCGCTCTCCTCCCCAGCAGAGACGTGTGCAGCTGGTTGGGGCCTGCCCCTGCGTGCCTGGGCTCCCGCCCACAGCCCCAGCTCAGGGCAAGCAGCCCCTGAGCCAAGACCTGCAGGAGGCGCAGAGCGCCCCCACCTGGAAGCCGAGTGAACAGCTGGCGGGGAGGCGAGCCTCCTCGAGGGAAGAAGAGGAAGCCCAGCCTCGTTTGGCTCAAGCCCTACTTGGCTGGAGCCGAGTGTGCCTCCAGGACGGCAGAGCTCCAGCTCTGCTCAGAGGCCCGTTCTGGCAGAGTTGCTGGCGCGAGGCTGCTCTGCCCTGGGCGAGCCTTGCCCAGACTTGCCTCGCTGCTAGGCTTCCCGCCCAGGAAGGAGCAGGCTGCGCGAGGCTGGGAGACGCCACTGGCGCCTTCCTGGCCTCAGCTCCGCTCCTGCCTTGCCTTTGCACCTAGGCCCCAGGCGTCCTTGGGGAGGGCTTAGGGGCCGGTGGCTTGCACACCGCCAAGGGCTCCAGCAGGAAGAGCTCTGTGCGAGGGAAGGGAAGGGCCAGTGCAGGGCTCCTCCAGTGGTTGCTTGGCCGCCCAGACTCAGCGCCGCACGGAGTGCACCAGGCTCCCAGGGCCCCTGGCTGGGGTCTGCAGCCCCGCACACCCGGAGGCTGACTCCCTGGGCGCCCAGCAGCTGCCTCACACACGTAGCTTCCCTAGCGCTCTCCTCCCCAGCAGAGACGTGTGCAGCTGGTTGGGGCCTGCCCCTACGGGCCTGGGCTCCCGCCCACAGCCCCAGCTCAGGGCAAGCAGCCCCTGAGCCAAGACCTGCAGGAGGCGCAGAGCGCCCCCACCTGGAAGCCGAGTGAACAGCTGGCGGGGAGGCGAGCCTCCTCGAGGGAAGAAGAGGCAGCCCAGCCTCGTTTGGCTCAAGCCCTACTTGGCTGGAGCCGAGTGCGCCTCCAGGACGGCAGAGCTCCAGCTCTGCTCAGAGGCCCGTTCTTGCAGAGTTGCTGGCGCGAGGCTGCTCTGCCCTGGGCGAGCCTTGCCCAGACTTGCCTCGCTGCTAGGCTTCCTGCCCAGGAAGGAGCAGGCTGCGCGAGGCTGGGAGACGCCACTGGCGCCTTCCTGGCCTCAGCTCCGCTCCTGCCTTGCCTTTGCACCTAGGCCCCAGGCGTCCTTGGGGAGGGCTTAGGGGCCGGTGGCTTGCACACTGCCAAGGGCTCCAGCAGGAAGAGCTCTGTGCGAGGGAAGGGAAGGGCCAGTGCAGGGCTCCTCCAGAGGTTGCTTGGCCGCCCAGACTCAGCGCCGCACGGAGTGCACCAGGCTCCCAGGGCCCCTGGCTGGGGTCTGCAGCCCCGCACACACGGAGGCTGACTCCCTGGGCACCCAGCAGCTGCCTCACACACGTAGCTTCCCTAGCGCTCTCCTCCCCAGCAGAGACGTGTGCAGCTGGTTGGGGCCTGCCCCTGCGTGCCTGGGCTCCCGCCCACAGCCCCAGCTCAGGGCAAGCAGCCCCTGAGCCAAGACCTGCAGGAGGCGCAGAGCGCCCCCACCTGGAAGCCGAGTGAACAGCTGGCGGGGAGGCGAGCCTCCTCGAGGGAAGAAGAGGAAGCCCAGCCTCGTTTGGCTCAAGCCCTACTTGGCTGGAGCCGAGTGCGCCTCCAGGACGGCAGAGCTCCACCTCTGCTCAGAGGCCCGTTCTGGCAGAGTTGCTGGCGCGAGGCTGCTCTGCCCTGGGCGAACCTTGCCCAGACTTGCCTCGCTGCTAGGCTTCCCGCCCAGGAAGGAGCAGGCTGCGCGAGGCTGGGAGACGCCACTGGCGCCTTCCTGGCCTCAGCTCCGCTCCTGCCTTGCCTTTACACCTAGGCCCCAGGCGTCCTTGGGGAGGGCTTAGGGGCCGGTGGCTTGCACACTGCCACGGGCTCCAGCAGGAAGAGCTCTGTGCGAGGGAAGGGAAGGGCCAGTGCAGGGCTCCTCCAGCGGTTGCTTGGCCGCCCAGACTCAGCGCCGCACGGAGTGCACCAGGCTCCCAGGGCCCCTGGCTGGGGTCTGCAGCCCCGCACACCCGGAGGCTGACTCCCTGGGCGCCCAGCAGCTGCCTCACACACGTAGCTTCCCTAGCGCTCTCCTCCCCAGCAGAGACGTGTGCAGCTGGTTGGGGCCTGCCCCTGCGTGCCTGGGCTCCCGCCCACAGCCCCAGCTCAGGGCAAGCAGCCCCTGAGCC
This sequence comes from Ovis canadensis, assembly GCF_042477335.2. NCBI lineage: Eukaryota > Metazoa > Chordata > Mammalia > Artiodactyla > Bovidae > Ovis > Ovis canadensis. The sequence continues at coordinate 115,897,679 of NC_091246.1, forward strand.
AAGACCTGCAGGAGGCGCAGAGCGCCCCCACCTGGAAGCCGAGTGAACAGCTGGCGGGGAGGCGAGCCTCCTCGAGGGAAGAAGAGGCAGCCCAGCCTCGTTTGGCTCAAGCCCTACTTGGCTGGAGCAGAGTGCGCCTACAGGACGGCAGAGCTCCAGCTCTGCTCAGAGCCCCGTTCTTGCAGAGTTGCTGGCGCGAGGCTGCTCTGCCCTGGGCGAGCCTTGCCCAGACTTGCCTCGCTGCTAGGCTTCCTGCCCAGGAAGGAGCAGGCTGCGCGAGGCTCGGAGACGCCACTGGCGCCTTCCTGGCCTCAGCTCCGCTCCTGCCTTGCCTTTGCACCTAGGCCCCAGGCGTCCTTGGGGAGGGCTTAGGGGCCGGTGGCTTGCACACTGCCAAGGGCTGCAGCAGGAAGAGCTCTGTGCGAGGGAAGGGAAGGGCCAGTGCAGGGCTCCTCCAGAGGTTGCTTGGCCGCACAGACTCAGCGCCGCACGGAGTGCACCAGGCTCCCAGGGCCACTGGCTGGGGTCTGCAGCCCCGCACACCCGGAGGCTGACTCCCTGGGCGCCCAGCAGCTGCCTCACACACGTAGCTTCCCTAGCGCTCTCCTCCCCAGCAGAGACGTGTGCAGCTGGTTGGGGCCTGCCCCTGCGTGCCTGGGCTCCCGCCCACAGCCCCAGCTCAGGGCAAGCAGCCCCTGAGCCAAGACCTGCAGGAGGCGCAGAGCGCCCCCACCTGGAAGCCGAGTGAACAGCTGGCGGGGAGGCGAGCCTCCTCGAGGGAAGAAGAGGAAGCCCAGCCTCGTTTGGCTCAAGCCCTACTTGGCTGGAGCCGAGTGTGCCTCCAGGACGGCAGAGCTCCAGCTCTGCTCAGAGGCCCGTTCTGGCAGAGTTGCTGGCGCGAGGCTGCTCTGCCCTGGGCGAGCCTTGCCCAGACTTGCCTCGCTGCTAGGCTTCCCGCCCAGGAAGGAGCAGGCTGCGCGAGGCTGGGAGACGCCACTGGCGCCTTCCTGGCCTCAGCTCCGCTCCTGCCTTGCCTTTGCACCTAGGCCCCAGGCGTCCTTGGGGAGGGCTTAGGGGCCGGTGGCTTGCACACCGCCAAGGGCTCCAGCAGGAAGAGCTCTGTGCGAGGGAAGGGAAGGGCCAGTGCAGGGCTCCTCCAGTGGTTGCTTGGCCGCCCAGACTCAGCGCCGCACGGAGTGCACCAGGCTCCCAGGGCCCCTGGCTGGGGTCTGCAGCCCCGCACACCCGGAGGCTGACTCCCTGGGCGCCCAGCAGCTGCCTCACACACGTAGCTTCCCTAGCGCTCTCCTCCCCAGCAGAGACGTGTGCAGCTGGTTGGGGCCTGCCCCTACGGGCCTGGGCTCCCGCCCACAGCCCCAGCTCAGGGCAAGCAGCCCCTGAGCCAAGACCTGCAGGAGGCGCAGAGCGCCCCCACCTGGAAGCCGAGTGAACAGCTGGCGGGGAGGCGAGCCTCCTCGAGGGAAGAAGAGGCAGCCCAGCCTCGTTTGGCTCAAGCCCTACTTGGCTGGAGCCGAGTGCGCCTCCAGGACGGCAGAGCTCCAGCTCTGCTCAGAGGCCCGTTCTTGCAGAGTTGCTGGCGCGAGGCTGCTCTGCCCTGGGCGAGCCTTGCCCAGACTTGCCTCGCTGCTAGGCTTCCTGCCCAGGAAGGAGCAGGCTGCGCGAGGCTGGGAGACGCCACTGGCGCCTTCCTGGCCTCAGCTCCGCTCCTGCCTTGCCTTTGCACCTAGGCCCCAGGCGTCCTTGGGGAGGGCTTAGGGGCCGGTGGCTTGCACACTGCCAAGGGCTCCAGCAGGAAGAGCTCTGTGCGAGGGAAGGGAAGGGCCAGTGCAGGGCTCCTCCAGAGGTTGCTTGGCCGCCCAGACTCAGCGCCGCACGGAGTGCACCAGGCTCCCAGGGCCCCTGGCTGGGGTCTGCAGCCCCGCACACACGGAGGCTGACTCCCTGGGCACCCAGCAGCTGCCTCACACACGTAGCTTCCCTAGCGCTCTCCTCCCCAGCAGAGACGTGTGCAGCTGGTTGGGGCCTGCCCCTGCGTGCCTGGGCTCCCGCCCACAGCCCCAGCTCAGGGCAAGCAGCCCCTGAGCCAAGACCTGCAGGAGGCGCAGAGCGCCCCCACCTGGAAGCCGAGTGAACAGCTGGCGGGGAGGCGAGCCTCCTCGAGGGAAGAAGAGGAAGCCCAGCCTCGTTTGGCTCAAGCCCTACTTGGCTGGAGCCGAGTGCGCCTCCAGGACGGCAGAGCTCCACCTCTGCTCAGAGGCCCGTTCTGGCAGAGTTGCTGGCGCGAGGCTGCTCTGCCCTGGGCGAACCTTGCCCAGACTTGCCTCGCTGCTAGGCTTCCCGCCCAGGAAGGAGCAGGCTGCGCGAGGCTGGGAGACGCCACTGGCGCCTTCCTGGCCTCAGCTCCGCTCCTGCCTTGCCTTTACACCTAGGCCCCAGGCGTCCTTGGGGAGGGCTTAGGGGCCGGTGGCTTGCACACTGCCACGGGCTCCAGCAGGAAGAGCTCTGTGCGAGGGAAGGGAAGGGCCAGTGCAGGGCTCCTCCAGCGGTTGCTTGGCCGCCCAGACTCAGCGCCGCACGGAGTGCACCAGGCTCCCAGGGCCCCTGGCTGGGGTCTGCAGCCCCGCACACCCGGAGGCTGACTCCCTGGGCGCCCAGCAGCTGCCTCACACACGTAGCTTCCCTAGCGCTCTCCTCCCCAGCAGAGACGTGTGCAGCTGGTTGGGGCCTGCCCCTGCGTGCCTGGGCTCCCGCCCACAGCCCCAGCTCAGGGCAAGCAGCCCCTGAGCCAAGACCTGCAGGAGGCGCAGAGCGCCCCCACCTGGAAGCCGAGTGAACAGCTGGCGGGGAGGCGAGCCTCCTCGAGGGAAGAAGAGGCAGCCCAGCCTCGTTTGGCTCAAGCCCTACTTGGCTGGAGCAGAGTGCGCCTCCAGGACGGCAGAGCTCCAGCTCTGCTCAGAGGCCCGTTCTTGCAGAGTTGCTGGCGCGAGGCTGCTCTGCCCTGGGCGAGCCTTGCCCAGACTTGCCTCGCTGCTAGGCTTCCTGCCCAGGAAGGAGCAGGCTGCGCGAGGCTCGGAGACGCCACTGGCGCCTTCCTGGCCTCAGCTCCGCTCCTGCCTTGCCTTTGCACCTAGGCCCCAGGCGTCCTTGGGGAGGGCTTAGGGGCCGGTGGCTTGCACACTGCCAAGGGCTGCAGCAGGAAGAGCTCTGTGCGAGGGAAGGGAAGGGCCAGTGCAGGGCTCCTCCAGAGGTTGCTTGGCCGCCCAGACTCAGCGCCGCACGGAGTGCACCAGGCTCCCAGGGCCACTGGCTGGGGTCTGCAGCCCCGCACACCCGGAGGCTGACTCCCTGGGCGCCCAGCAGCTGCCTCACACACGTAGCTTCCCTAGCGCTCTCCTCCCCAGCAGAGACGTGTGCAGCTGGTTGGGGCCTGCCCCTGCGTGCCTGGGCTCCCGCCCACAGCCCCAGCTCAGGGCAAGCAGCCCCTGAGCCAAGACCTGCAGGAGGCGCAGAGCGCCCCCACCTGGAAGCCGAGTGAACAGCTGGCGGGGAGGCGAGCCTCCTCGAGGGAAGAAGAGGCAGCCCAGCCTCGTTTGGCTCAAGCCCTACTTGGCTGGAGCCGAGTGCGCCTCCAGGACGGCAGAGCTCCAGCTCTGCTCAGAGGCCCGTTCTTGCAGAGTTGCTGGCGCGAGGCTGCTCTGCCCTGGGCGAGCCTTGCCCAGACTTGCCTCGCTGCTAGGCTTCCCGCCCAGGAAGGAGCAGGCTGCGCGAGGCTGGGAGACGCCACTGGCGCCTTCCTGGCCTCAGCTCCGCTCCTGCCTTGCCTTTGCACCTAGGCCCCAGGCGTCCTTTGGGAGGGCTTAGGGGCCGGTGGCTTGCACACTGCCAAGGGCTGCAGCAGGAAGAGCTCTGTGCGAGGGAAGGGAAGGGCCAGTGCAGGGCTCCTCCAGCGGTTGCTTGGCCGCCCAGACTCAGCGCCGCACGGAGTGCACCAGGCTCCCAGGGCCCCTGGCTGGGGTCTGCAGCCCCGCACACCCGGAAGCTGACTCCCTGGGCGCCCAGCAGCTGCCTCACACACGTAGCTTCCCTAGCGCTCTCCTCCCCAGCAGAGACGTGTGCAGCTGGTTGGGGCCTGCCCCTGCGTGCCTGGGCTCCCGCCCACAGCCCCAGCTCAGGGCAAGCAGCCCCTGAGCCAAGACCTGCAGGAGGCGCAGAGCGCCCCCACCTGGAAGCCGAGTGAACAGCTGGCGGGGAGGCGAGCCTCCTCGAGGGAAGAAGAGGCAGCCCAGCCTCGTTTGGCTCAAGCCCTACTTGGCTGGAGCCGAGTGCGCCTCCAGGACGGCAGAGCTCCAGCTCTGCTCAGAGGCCCGTTCTTGCAGAGTTGCTGGCGCGAGGCTGCTCTGCCCTGGGCGAGCCTTGCCCATACTTGCCTCGCTGCTAGGCTTCCTGCCCAGGAAGGAGCAGGCTGCGCGAGGCTGGGAGACGCCACTGGCGCCTTCCTGGCCTCAGCTCCGCTCCTGCCTTGCCTTTGCACTTAGGCCCCAGGCGTCCTTGGGGAGGGCTCAGGGGCCGGTGGCTTGCACACTGCCAAGGGCTCCAGCAGGAAGAGCTCTGTGCGAGGGAAGGGAAGGGCCAGTGCAGGGCTCCTCCAGAGGTTGCTTGGCCGCCAGACTCAGCGCCGCACGGAGTGCACCAGGCTCCCAGGGCCCCTGGCTGGGGTCTGCAGCCCCGCACACACGGAGGCTGACTCCCTGGGCACCCAGCAGCTGCCTCACACACGTAGCTTCCCTAGCGCTCTCCTCCCCAGCAGAGACGTGTGCAGCTGGTTGGGGCCTGCCCCTGCGTGCCTGGGCTCCCGCCCACAGCCCCAGCTCAGGGCAAGCAGCCCCTGAGCCAAGACCTGCAGGAGGCGCAGAGCGCCCCCACCTGGAAGCCGAGTGAACAGCTGGTGGGGAGGCGAGCCTCCTCGAGGGAAGAAGAGGAAGCCCAGCCTCGTTTGGCTCAAGCCCTACTTGGCTGGAGCCGAGTGCGCCTCCAGGATGGCAGAGCTCCACCTCTGCTCAGAGGCCCGTTCTGGCAGAGTTGCTGGCGCGAGGCTGCTCTGCCCTGGGCGAGCCTTGCCCAGACTTGCCTCGCTGCTAGGCTTCCTGCCCAGGAAGGAGCAGGCTGCGCGAGGCTGGGAGACGCCACTGGCGCCTTCCTGGCCTCAGCTCCGCTCCTGCCTTGCCTTTGCACCTAGGCCCCAGGCGTCCTTGGGGAGGGCTTAGAGGCCGGTGGCTTGCACACTGCCAATGGCTGCAGCAGGAAGAGCTCGTGCGAGGGAAGGGAAGGGCCAGTGCAGGGCTCCTACAGAGGTTGCTTTGCCGCCCAGACTCAGCGCCGCACGGAGTGCACCAGGCTCCCAGGGCCCCTGGCTGGGGTCTGCAGCCCCGCACACCCGGAAGCTGACTCCCTGGGCGCCCAGCAGCTGCCTCACACACGTAGCTTCCCTAGCGCTCTCCTCCCCAGCAGAGACGTGTGCAGCTGGGTGGGGCCTGCCCCTGCGTGCCTGGGCTCCCGCCCACAGCCCCAGCTCAGGGCAAGCAGCCCCTGAGCCAAGACCTGCAGGAGGCGCAGAGCGCCCCCACCTGGAAGCCGAGTGAACAGCTGGCGGGGAGGCGAGCCTCCTCGAGGGAAGAAGAGGCAGCCCAGCCTCGTTTGGCTCAAGCCCTACTTGGCTGGAGCCGAGTGCGCCTCCAGGACGGCAGAGCTCCAGCTCTGCTCAGAGGCCCGTTCTTGCAGAGTTGCTGGCGCGAGGCTGCTCTGCCCTGGGCGAGCGCGGCCAGACTTGCCTCGCTGCTAGGCTTCCTGCCCAGGAAGAAGCAGGCTGCGCGAGGCTGGGAGACGCCACTGGCGCCTTCCTGGCCTCAGCTCCGCTCCTGCCTTGCCTTTGCACCTAGGCCCCAGGCGTCCTTGGGGAGGGCTTAGGGGCCGGTGGCTTGCACACTGCCAAGGGCTCCAGCAGGAAGAGCTCTGTGCGAGGGAAGGGAAGGGCCAGTGCAGGGCTCCTCCAGAGGTTGCTTGGCCGCCCAGACTCAGCGCCGCACGGAGTGCACCAGGCTCCCAGGGCCCCTGGCTGGGGTCTGCAGCCCCGCACACACGGAGGCTGACTCCCTGGGCACCCAGCAGCTGCCTCACACACGTAGCTTCCCTAGCGCTCTCCTCCCCAGCAGAGACGTGTGCAGCTGGTTGGGGCCTGCCCCTGCGTGCCTGGGCTCCCGCCCACAGCCCCAGCTCAGGGCAAGCAGCCCCTGAGCCAAGACCTGCAGGAGGCGCAGAGCGCCCCCACCTGGAAGCCGAGTGAACAGCTGGCGGGGAGGCGAGCCTCCTCGAGGGAAGAAGAGGAAGCCCAGCCTCGTTTGGCTCAAGCCCTACTTGGCTGGAGCCGAGTGCGCCTCCAGGACGGCAGAGCTCCACCTCTGCTCAGAGGCCCGTTCTGGCAGAGTTGCTGGCGCGAGGCTGCTCTGCCCTGGGCGAACCTTGCCCAGACTTGCCTCGCTGCTAGGCTTCCCGCCCAGGAAGGAGCAGGCTGCGCGAGGCTGGGAGACGCCACTGGCGCCTTCCTGGCCTCAGCTCCGCTCCTGCCTTGCCTTTACACCTAGGCCCCAGGCGTCCTTGGGGAGGGCTTAGGGGCCGGTGGCTTGCACACCTCCACGGGCTCCAGCAGGAAGAGCTCTGTGCGAGGGAAGGGAAGGGCCAGTGCAGGGCTCCTCCAGCGGTTGCTTGGCCGCCCAGACTCAGCGCCGCACGGAGTGCACCAGGCTCCCAGGGCCCCTGGCTGGGGTCTGCAGCCCCGCACACCCGGAGGCTGACTCCCTGGGCGCCCAGCAGCTGCCTCACACACGTAGCTTCCCTAGCGCTCTCCTCCCCAGCAGAGACGTGTGCAGCTGGTTGGGGCTTGCCCCTGCGTGCCTGGGCTCCCGCCCACAGCCCCAGCTCAGGGCAAGCAGCCCCTGAGCCAAGACCTGCAGGAGGCGCAGAGCGCCCCCACCTGGAAGCCGAGTGAACAGCTGGCGGGGAGGCGAGCCTCCTCGAGGGAAGAAGAGGCAGCCCAGCCTCGTTTGGCTCAAGCCCTACTTGGCTGGAGCAGAGTGCGCCTACAGGACGGCAGAGCTCCAGCTCTGCTCAGAGCCCCGTTCTTGCAGAGTTGCTGGCGCGAGGCTGCTCTGCCCTGGGCGAGCCTTGCCCAGACTTGCCTCGCTGCTAGGCTTCCTGCCCAGGAAGGAGCAGGCTGCGCGAGGCTGGGAGACGCCACTGGCGCCTTCCTGGCCTCAGCTCCGCTCCTGCCTTGCCTTTGCACCTAGGCCCCAGGCGTCCTTGGGGAGGGCTTAGGGGCCGGTGGCTTGCACACTGCCAAGGGCTGCAGCAGGAAGAGCTCTGTGCGAGGGAAGGGAAGGGCCAGTGCAGGGCTCCTCCAGAGGTTGCTTGGCCGCACAGACTCAGCGCCGCACGGAGTGCACCAGGCTCCCAGGGCCACTGGCTGGGGTCTGCAGCCCCGCACACCCGGAGGCTGACTCCCTGGGCGCCCAGCAGCTGCCTCACACACGTAGCTTCCCTAGCGCTCTCCTCCCCAGCAGAGACGTGTGCAGCTGGTTGGGGCCTGCCCCTGCGTGCCTGGGCTCCCGCCCACAGCCCCAGCTCAGGGCAAGCAGCCCCTGAGCCAAGACCTGCAGGAGGCGCAGAGCGCCCCCACCTGGAAGCCGAGTGAACAGCTGGCGGGGAGGCGAGCCTCCTCGAGGGAAGAAGAGGCAGCCCAGCCTCGTTTGGCTCAAGCCCTACTTGGCTGGAGCCGAGTGCGCCTCCAGGACGGCAGAGCTCCAGCTCTGCTCAGAGGCCCGTTCTTGCAGAGTTGCTGGCGCGAGGCTGCTCTGCCCTGGGCGAGCCTTGCCCAGACTTGCCTCGCTGCTAGGCTTCCTGCCCAGGAAGGAGCAGGCTGCGCGAGGCTGGGAGACGCCACTGGCGCCTTCCTGGCCTCAGCTCCGCTCCTGCCTTGCCTTTACACCTAGGCCCCAGGCGTCCTTGGGGAGGGCTTAGGGGCCGGTGGCTTGCACACTGCCAAGGTCTCCAGCAGGAAGAGCTCTGTGCGAGGGAAGGGAAGGGCCAGTGCAGGGCTCCTCCAGCGGTTGCTTGGCCGCCCAGACTCAGCGCCGCACGGAGTGCACCAGGCTCCCAGGGCCCCTGGCTGTGGTCTGCAGTCCCGCACACCCGGAGGCTGACTCCCTGGGCGCACAGCAGCTGCCTCACACACGTAGCTTCCCTAGCGTTCTCCTCCCCAGCAGAGACGTGTGCAGCTGGTTGGGGCCTGCCCCTGCGTGCCTGGGCTCCCGCCCACAGCCCCAGCTCAGGGCAAGCAGCCCCTGAGCCAAGACCTGCAGGAGGCGCAGAGCGCCCCCACCTGGAAGCCGAGTGAACAGCTGGCGGGGAGGCGAGCCTCCTCGAGGGAAGAAGAGGCAGCCCAGCCTCGTTTGGCTCAAGCCCTACTTGGCTGGAGCTGAGTGCGCCTCCAGGACGGCAGAGCTCCAGCTCTGCTCAGAGGCCCGTTCTTGCAGAGTTGCTGGCGCGAGGCTGCTCTGCCCTGGTCGAGCCTTGCCCAGAATTGCCTCGCTGCTAGGCTTCCCGCCCAGGAAGGAGCAGGCTGCGCGAGGCTCGGAGACGCCACTGGCGCCTTCCTGGCCTCAGCTCCGCTCCTGCCTTGCCTTTGCACCTAGGCCCCAGGCGTCCTTGGGGAGGGCTTAGGGGCCGGTGGCTTGCACACTGCCAAGGGCTGCAGCAGGAAGAGCTCTGTGCGAGGGAAGGGAAGGGCCAGTGCAGGGCTCCTCCAGCGGTTGCTTGGCCGCCCAGACTCAGCGCCGCACGGAGTGCACCAGGCTCCCAGGGCCCCTGGCTGGGGTCTGCAGCCCCGCACACCCGGAAGCTGACTCCCTGGGCGCCCAGCAGCTGCCTCACACACGTAGCTTCCCTAGCGCTCTCCTCCCCAGCAGAGACGTGTGCAGCTGGTTGGGGCCTGCCCCTGCGTGCCTGGGCTCCCGCCCACAGCCCCAGCTCAGGGCAAGCAGCCCCTGAGCCAAGACCTGCAGGAGGCGTAGAGCGCCCCCACCTGGAAGCCGAGTGAACAGCTGGCGGGGAGGCGAGCCTCCTCGAGGGAAGAAGAGGCAGCCCAGCCTCGTTTGGCTCAAGCCCTACTTGGCTGGAGCCGAGTGCGCCTCCAGGACGGCAGAGCTCCAGGTCTGCTCAGAGGCCCGTTCTTGCAGAGTTGCTGGCGCGAGGCTGCTCTGCCCTGGGCGAGCCTTGCCCAGACTTGCCTCGCTGCTAGGCTTCCTGCCCAGGAAGGAGCAGGCTGCGCGAGGCTGGGAGACGCCACTGGCGCCTTCCTGGCCTCAGCTCCGCTCCTGCCTTGCCTTTGCACTTAGGCCCCAGGCGTCCTTGGGGAGGGCGTAGGGGCCGGTGGCTTGCACACTGCCAAGGGCTCCAGCAGGAAGAGCTCTGTGCGAGGTAAGGGAAGGGCCAGTGCAGGGCTCCTCCAGAGGTTGCTTGGCCGCCAGACTCAGCGCCGCACGGAGTGCACCAGGCTCCCAGGGCCCCTGGCTGGGGTCTGCAGCCCCGCACACACGGAGGCTGACTCCCTGGGCACCCAGCAGCTGCCTCACACACGTAGCTTCCCTAGCGCTCTCCTCCCCAGCAGAGACGTGTGCAGCTGGTTGGGGCCTGCCCCTGCGTGCCTGGGCTCCCGCCCACAGCCCCAGCTCAGGGCAAGCAGCCCCTGAGCCAAGACCTGCAGGAGGCGCAGAGCGCCCCCACCTGGAAGCCGAGTGAACAGCTGGCGGGGAGGCGAGCCTCCTCGAGGGAAGAAGAGGAAGCCCAGCCTCGTTTGGCTCAAGCCCTACTTGGCTGGAGCCGAGTGCGCTTCCAGGACGGCAGAGCTCCACCTCTGCTCAGAGGCCCGTTCTGGCAGAGTTGCTGGCGCGAGGCTGCTCTGCCCTGGGCGAGCCTTGCCCAGACTTGCCTCGCTGCTAGGCTTCCTGCCCAGGAAGGAGCAGGCTGCGCGAGGCTCGGAGACGCCACTGGCGCCTTCCTGGCCTCAGCTCCGCTCCTGCCTTGCCTTGGCACCTAGGCCCCAGGCGTCCTTGGGGAGGGCTTAGGGGCCGGTGGCTTGCACACTGCCAAGGGCTGCAGCAGGAAGAGCTCTGTGCGAGGGAAGGGAAGGGCCAGTGCAGGGCTCCTCCAGAGGTTGCTTGGCCGCCCAGACTCAGCGCCGCACGGAGTGCACCAGGCTCCCAGGGCCACTGGCTGGGGTCTGCAGCCCCGCACACCCGGAGGCTGACTCCCTGGGCGCCCAGCAGCTGCCTCACACACGTAGCTTCCCTAGCGCTCTCCTCCCCAGCAGAGACGTGTGCAGCTGGTTGGGGCCTGCCCCTGCGTGCCTGGGCTCCCGCCCACAGCCCCAGCTCAGGGCAAGCAGCCCCTGAGCCAAGACCTGCAGGAGGCGCAGAGCGCCCCCACCTGGAAGCCGAGTGAACAGCTGGCGGGGAGGCGAGCCTCCTCGAGGGAAGAAGAGGCAGCCCAGCCTCGATTGGCTCAAGCCCTACTTGGCTGGAGCCGAGTGCGCCTCCAGGACGGCAGAGCTCCAGCTCTGCTCAGAGGCCCGTTCTGGCAGAGTTGCTGGCGCGAGGCTGCTCTGCCCTGGTCGAGCCTTGCCCAGACTTGCCTCGCTGCTAGGCTTCCCGCCCAGGAAGGAGCAGGCTGCGCGAGGCTGGGAGACGCCACTGGCGCCTTCCTGGCCTCAGCTCCGCTCCTGCCTTGCCTTTGCACCTAGGCCCCAGGCGTCCTTGGGGAGGGCTTAGGGGCCGGTGGCTTGCACACTGCCAAGGGCTGCAGCAGGAAGAGCTCTGTGCGAGGGAAGGGAAGGGCCAGTGCAGGGCTCCTCCAGAGGTTGCTTGGCCGCCAGACTCAGCGCCGCACGGAGTGCACCAGGCTCCCAGGGCCCCTGGCTGGGGTCTGCAGCCCCGCACACACGGAGGCTGACTCCCTGGGCACCCAGCAGCTGCCTCACACACGTAGCTTCCCTAGCGCTCTCCTCCCCAGCAGAGACGTGTGCAGCTGGTTGGGGCCTGCCCCTGCGTGCCTGGGCTCCCGCCCACAGCCCCAGCTCAGGGCAAGCAGCCCCTGAGCCAAGACCTGCAGGAGGCGCAGAGCGCCCCCACCTGGAAGCCGAGTGAACAGCTGGCGGGGAGGCGAGCCTCCTCGAGGGAAGAAGAGGAAGCCCAGCCTCGTTTGGCTCAAGCCCTACTTGGCTGGAGCCGAGTGCGCCTCCAGGACGGCAGAGCTCCACCTCTGCTCAGAGGCCCGTTCTGGCAGAGTTGCTGGCGCGAGGCTGCTCTGCCCTGGGCGAGCCTTGCCCAGACTTGCCTCGCTGCTAGGCTTCCTGCCCAGGAAGGAGCAGGCTGCGCGAGGCTGGGAGACGCCACTGGCGCCTTCCTGGCCTCAGCTCCGCTCCTGCCTTGCCTTTGCACCTAGGCCCCAGGCGTCCTTGGGGAGGGCTTAGAGGCCGGTGGCTTGCACACTGCCAATGGCTGCAGCAGGAAGAGCTCGTGCGAGGGAAGGGAAGGGCCAGTGCAGGGCTCCTACAGAGGTTGCTTGGCCGCCCAGACTCAGCGCCGCACGGAGTGCACCAGGCTCCCAGGGCCCCTGGCTGGGGTCTGCAGCCCCGCACACCCGGAGGCTGACTCCCTGGGCACCCAGCAGCTGCCTCACACACGTAGTTTCCCTAGCGCTCTCCTCCCCAGCAGAGACGTGTGCAGCTGGTTGGGGCCTGCCCCTGCGTGCCTGGGCTCCCGCCCACAGCCCCAGCTCAGGGCAAGCAGCCCCTGAGCCAAGACCTGCAGGAGGCGCAGAGCGCCCCCACCTGGAAGCCGAGTGAACAGCTGGCGGGGAGGCGAGCCTCCTCGAGGGAAGAAGAGGCAGCCCAGCCTCGTTTGGCTCAAGCCCTACTTGGCTGGAGCCGAGTGCGCCTCCAGGACGGCAGAGCTCCAGCTCTGCTCAGAGGCCCGTTCTTGCAGAGTTGCTGGCGCGAGGCTGCTCTGCCCTGGGCGAGCCTTGCCCAGACTTGCCTCGCTGCTAGGCTTCCTGCCCAGGAAGGAGCAGGCTGCGCGAGGCTGGGAGACGCCACTGGCGCCTTCCTGGCCTCAGCTCCGCTCCTGCCTTGCCTTTGCACCTAGGCCCCAGGCGTCCTTGGGGAGGGCTTAGGGGCCGGTGGCTTGCACACTGCCAAGGGCTGCAGCAGGAAGAGCTCTGTGCGAGGGAAGGGAAGGGCCAGTGCAGGGCTCCTCCAGAGGTTGCTTGGCCGCCCAGACTCAGCGCCGCACGGAGTGCACCAGGCTCCCAGGGCCACTGGCTGGGGTCTGCAGCCCCGCACACCCGGAGGCTGACTCCCTGGGCGCCCAGCAGCTGCCTCACACACGTAGCTTCCCTAGCGCTCTCCTCCCCAGCAGAGACGTGTGCAGCTGGTTGGGGCCTGCCCCTGCGTGCCTGGGCTCCCGCCCACAGCCCCAGCTCAGGGCAAGCAGCCCCTGAGCCAAGACCTGCAGGAGGCGCAGAGCGCCCCCACCTGGAAGCCGAGTGAACAGCTGGCGGGGAGGCGAGCCTCCTCGAGGGAAGAAGAGGCAGCCCAGCCTCGTTTGGCTCAAGCCCTACTTGGCTGGAGCCGAGTGCGCCTCCAGGACGGCAGAGCTCCAGCTCTGCTCAGAGGCCCGTTCTTGCAGAGTTGCTGGCGCGAGGCTGCTCTGCCCTGGGCGAGCCTTGCCCAGACTTGCCTCGCTGCTAGGCTTCCTGCCCAGGAAGGAGCAGGCTGCGCGAGGCTGGGAGACGCCACTGGCGCCTTCCTGGCCTCAGCTCCGCTCCTGCCTTGCCTTTACACCTAGGCCCCAGGCGTCCTTGGGGAGGGCTTAGGGGCCGGTGGCTTGCACACTGCCAAGGTCTCCAGCAGGAAGAGCTCTGTGCGAGGGAAGGGAAGGGCCAGTGCAGGGCTCCTCCAGCGGTTGCTTGGCCGCCCAGACTCAGCGCCGCACGGAGTGCACCAGGCTCCCAGGGCCCCTGGCTGTGGTCTGCAGTCCCGCACACCCGGAGGCTGACTCCCTGGGCGCCCAGCAGCTGCCTCACACACGTAGCTTCCCTAGCGTTCTCCTCCCCAGCAGAGACGTGTGCAGCTGGTTGGGGCCTGCCCCTGCGTGCCTGGGCTCCCGCCCACAGCCCCAGCTCAGGGCAAGCAGCCCCTGAGCCAAGACCTGCAGGAGGCGCAGAGCGCCCCCACCTGGAAGCCGAGTGAACAGCTGGCGGGGAGGCGAGCCTCCTCGAGGGAAGAAGAGGCAGCCCAGCCTCGTTTGGCTCAAGCCCTACTTGGCTGGAGCTGAGTGCGCCTCCAGGACGGCAGAGCTCCAGCTCTGCTCAGAGGCCCGTTCTGGCAGAGTTGCTGGCGCGAGGCTGCTCTGCCCTGGTCGAGCCTTGCCCAGACTTGCCTCGCTGCTAGGCTTCCCGCCCAGGAAGGAGCAGGCTGCGCGAGGCTGGGAGACGCCACTGGCGCCTTCCTGGCCTCAGCTCCGCTCCTGCCTTGCCTTTGCACCTAGGCCCCAGGCGTCCTTGGGGAGGGCTTAGGGGCCGGTGGCTTGCACACTGCCAAGGGCTGCAGCAGGAAGAGCTCTGTGCGAGGGAAGGGAAGGGCCAGTGCAGGGCTCCTCCAGCGGTTGCTTGGCCGCCCAGACTCAGCGCCGCACGGAGTGCACCAGGCTCCCAGGGCCCCTGGCTGGGGTCTGCAGCCCCGCACACCCGGAAGCTGACTCCCTGGGCGCCCAGCAGCTGCCTCACACACGTAGCTTCCCTAGCGCTCTCCTCCCCAGCAGAGACGTGTGCAGCTGGTTGGGGCCTGCCCCTGCGTGCCTGGGCTCCCGCCCACAGCCCCAGCTCAGGGCAAGCAGCCCCTGAGCCAAGACCTGCAGGAGGCGCAGAGCGCCCCCACCTGGAAGCCGAGTGAACAGCTGGCGGGGAGGCGAGCCTCCTCGAGGGAAGAAGAGGCAGCCCAGCCTCGTTTGGCTCAAGCCCTACTTGGCTGGAGCCGAGTGCGCCTCCAGGACGGCAGAGCTCCAGCTCTGCTCAGAGGCCCGTTCTTGCAGAGTTGCTGGCGCGAGGCTGCTCTGCCCTGGGCGAGCCTTGCCCAGACTTGCCTCGCTGCTAGGCTTCCTGCCCAGGAAGGAGCAGGCTGCGCGAGGCTGGGAGACGCCACTGGCGCCTTCCTGGCCTCAGCTCCGCTCCTGCCTTGCCTTTGCACTTAGGCCCCAGGCGTCCTTGGGGAGGGCTTAGGGGCCGGTGGCTTGCACACTGCCAAGGGCTCCAGCAGGAAGAGCTCTGTGCGAGGGAAGGGAAGGGCCAGTGCAGGGCTCCTCCAGAGGTTGCTTGGCCGCCAGACTCAGCGCCGCACGGAGTGCACCAGGCTCCCAGGGCCCCTGGCTGGGGTCTGCAGCCCCGCACACACGGAGGCTGACTCCCTGGGCACCCAGCAGCTGCCTCACACACGTAGCTTCCCTAGCGCTCTCCTCCCCAGCAGAGACGTGTGCAGCTGGTTGGGGCCTGCCCCTGCGTGCCTGGGCTCCCGCCCACAGCCCCAGCTCAGGGCAAGCAGCCCCTGAGCCAAGACCTGCAGGAGGCGCAGAGCGCCCCCACCTGGAAGCCGAGTGAACAGCTGGCGGGGAGGCGAGCCTCCTCGAGGGAAGAAGAGGAAGCCCAGCCTCGTTTGGCTCAAGCCCTACTTGGCTGGAGCCGAGTGCGCCTCCAGGACGGCAGAGCTCCACCTCTGCTCAGAGGCCCGTTCTGGCAGAGTTGCTGGCGCGAGGCTGCTCTGCCCTGGGCGAGCCTTGCCCAGACTTGCCTCGCTGCTAGGCTTCCTGCCCAGGAAGGAGCAGGCTGCGCGAGGCTGGGAGACGCCACTGGCGCCTTCCTGGCCTCAGCTCCGCTCCTGCCTTGCCTTTGCACCTAGGCCCCAGGCGTCCTTGGGGAGGGCTTAGAGGCCGGTGTCTTGCCCACTGCCAATGGCTGCAGCAGGAAGAGCTCGTGCGAGGGAAGGGAAGGGCCAGTGCAGGGCTCCTACAGAGGTTGCTTGGCCGCCCAGACTCAGCGCCGCACGGAGTGCACCAGGCTCCCAGGGCCCCTGGCTGGGGTCTGCAGCCCCGCACACCCGGAGGCTGACTCCCTGGGCACCCAGCAGCTGCCTCACACACGTAGTTTCCCTAGCGCTCTCCTCCCCAGCAGAGACGTGTGCAGCTGGTTGGGGCCTGCCCCTGCGTGCCTGGGCTCCCGCCCACAGCCCCAGCTCAGGGCAAGCAGCCCCTGAGCCAAGACCTGCAGGAGGCGCAGAGCGCCCCCACCTGGAAGCCGAGTGAACAGCTGGCGGGGAGGCGAGCCTCCTCGAGGGAAGAAGAGGCAGCCCAGCCTCGTTTGGCTCAAGCCCTACTTGGCTGGAGCCGAGTGCGCCTCCAGGACGGCAGAGCTCCAGCTCTGCTCAGAGGCCCGTTCTTGCAGAGTTGCTGGCGCGAGGCTGCTCTGCCCTGGGCGAGCCTTGCCCAGACTTGCCTCGCTGCTAGGCTTCCTGCCCAGGAAGGAGCAGGCTGCGCGAGGCTGGGAGACGCCACTGGCGCCTTCCTGGCCTCAGCTCCGCTCCTGCCTTGCCTTTGCACCTAGGCCCCAGGCGTCCTTGGGGAGGGCTTAGGGGCCGGTGGCTTGCACACTGCCAAGGGCTCCAGCAGGAAGAGCTCTGTGCGAGGGAAGGGAAGGGCCAGTGCAGGGCTCCTCCAGAGGTTGCTTGGCCGCCCAGACTCAGCGCCGCACGGAGTGCACCAGGCTCCCAGGGCCCCTGGCTGGGGTCTGCAGCCCCGCACACACGGAGGCTGACTCCCTGGGCACCCAGCAGCTGCCTCACACACGTAGCTTCCCTAGCGCTCTCCTCCCCAGCAGAGACGTGTGCAGCTGGTTGGGGCCTGCCCCTGCGTGCCTGGGCTCCCGCCCACAGCCCCAGCTCAGGGCAAGCAGCCCCTGAGCCAAGACCTGCAGGAGGCGCAGAGCGCCCCCACCTGGAAGCCGAGTGAACAGCTGGAGGGGAGGCGAGCCTCCTTGAGGGAAGAAGAGGAAGCCCAGCCTCGTTTGGCTCAAGCCCTACTTGGCTGGAGCCGAGTGCGCCTCCAGGACGGCAGAGCTCCAGCTCTGCTCAGAGGCCCGTTCTGGCAGAGTTGCTGGCGCGAGGCTGCTCTGCCCTGGGCGAGCCTTGCCCAGACTTGCCTCGCTGCTAGGCTTCCCGCCCAGGAAGGAGCAGGCTGCGCGAGGCTGGGAGACGCCACTGGCGCCTTCCTGGCCTCAGCTCCGCTCCTGCCTTGCCTTTGCACCTAGGCCCCAGGCGTCCTTGGGGAGGGCTTAGGGGCCGGTGGCTTGCACACCGCCAAGGGCTCCAGCAGGAAGAGCTCTGTGCGAGGGAAGGGAAGGGCCAGTGCAGGGCTCCGCCAGCGGTTGCTTGGCCGCCCAGACTCAGCGCCGCACGGAGTGCACCAGGCTCCCAGGGCCCCTGGCTGGGGTCTGCAGCCCCGCACACCCGGAGGCTGACTCCCTGGGCGCCCAGCAGCTGCCTCACACACGTAGCTTCCCTAGCGCTCTCCTCCCCAGCAGAGACGTGTGCAGCTGGTTGGGGCCTGCCCCTGCGTGCCTGGGCTCCCGCCCACAGCCCCAGCTCAGGGCAAGCAGCCCCTGAGCCAAGACCTGCAGGAGGCGCAGAGCGCCCCCACCTGGAAGCCGAGTGAACAGCTGGCGGGGAGGCGAGCCTCCTCGAGGGAAGAAGAGGCAGCCCAGCCTCGTTTGGTTCAAGCCCTACTTGGCTGGAGCCGAGTGCGCCTCCAGGACGGCAGAGCTCCAGCTCTGCTCAGAGGCCCGAACTGGCAGAGTTGCTGGCGCGATGCTGCTCTGCCCTGGGCGAGCCTTGCCGAGACTTGCCACGCTGCTAGGCTTCCTGCCCAGGAAGGAGCAGGCTGCGCGAGGCTGGGAGACGCCACTGGCGCCTTCCTGGCCTCAGCTCCGCTCCTGCCTTGCCTTTGCACCTAGGCCCCAGGCGTCCTTGCTGAGGGCTTAGAGGCCGGTGGCTTGCACACTGCCAAGGGCTGCAGCAGGAAGAGCTCTGTGCGAGGGAAGGGAAGGGCCAGTGCAGGGCTCCTACAGAGGTTGCTTGGCCGCCCAGACTCAGCGCCGCACGGAGTGCACCAGGCTCCCAGGGCCCCTGGCTGGGGTCTGCAGCCCCGCACACCCGGAGGCTGACTCCCTGGGCACCCAGCAGCTGCCTCACACACGTAGCTTCCCTAGCGCTCTCCTCCCCAGCAGAGACGTGTGCAGCTGGTTGGGGCCTGCCCCTGCGTGCCTGGGCTCCCGCCCACAGCCCCAGCTCAGGGCAAGCAGCCCCTGAGCCAAGACCTGCAGGAAGCGCAGAGTGCCCCCACCTGGAAGCCGAGTGAACAGCTGGCGGGGAGGCGAGCCTCCTCGAGGGAAGAAGAGGAAGCCCAGCCTCGTTTGGCTCAAGCCCTACTTGGCTGGAGCCGAGTGTGCCTCCAGGACGGCAGAGCTCCAGCTCTGCTCAGAGGCCCGTTCTGGCAGAGTTGCTGGCGCGAGGCTGCTCTGCCCTGGGCGAGCCTTGCCCAGACTTGCCTCGCTGCTAGGCTTCCCGCCCAGGAAGGAGCAGGCTGCGCGAGGCTGGGAGATGCCACTGGCGCCTTCCTGGCCTCAGCTCCGCTCCTGCCTTGCCTTTGCACCTAGGCCCCAGGCGTCCTTGGGGAGGGCTTAGGGGCCGGTGGCTTGCACACCGCCAAGGGCTCCAGCAGGAAGAGCTCTGTGCGAGGGAAGGGAAGGGCCAGTGCAGGGCTCCTCCAGTGGTTGCTTGGCCGCCCAGACTCAGCGCCGCACGGAGTGCACCAGGCTCCCAGGGCCCCTGGCTGGGGTCTGCAGCCCCGCACACCCGGAGGCTGACTCCCTGGGCGCCCAGCAGCTGCCTCACACACGTAGCTTCCCTAGCGCTCTCCTCCCCAGCAGAGACGTGTGCAGCTGGTTGGGGCCTGCCCCTGCGGGCCTGGGCTCCCGCCCACAGCCCCAGCTCAGGGCAAGCAGCCCCTGAGCCAAGACCTGCAGGAGGCGCAGAGCGCCCCCACCTGGAAGCCGAGTGAACAGCTGGCGGGGAGGCGAGCCTCCTCGAGGGAAGAAGAGGCAGCCCAGCCTCGTTTGGCTCAAGCCCTACTTGGCTGGAGCCGAGTGCGCCTCCAGGACAGCAGAGCTCCAGCTCTGCTCAGAGGCCCGTTCTGGCAGAGTTGCTGGCGCGAGGCTGCTCTGCCCTGGGCGAGCCTTGCCCAGACTTGCCTCGCTGCTAGGCTTCCTGCCCAGGAAGGAGCAGGCTGCGCGAGGCTGGGAGACGCCACTGGCGCCTTCCTGGCCTCAGCTCCGCTCCTGCCTTGCCTTTGCACCTAGGCCCCAGGCGTCCTTGGGGAGGGCTTAGGGGCCGGTGGCTTGCACACTGCCACGGGCTCCAGCAGGAAGAGCTCTGTGCGAGGGAAGGGAAGGGCCAGTGCAGGGCTCCTCCAGCGGTTGCTTGGCCGCCCAGACTCAGCGCCGCACGGAGTGCACCAGGCTCCCAGGGCCCCTGGCTGGGGTCTGCAGCCCCGCACACCCGGAAGCTGACTCCCTGGGCGCCCAGCAGCTGCCTCACACACGTAGCTTCCCTAGCGCTCTCCTCCCCAGCAGAGACGTGTGCAGCTGGTTGGGGCCTGCCCCTGCGTGCCTGGGCTCCCGCCCACAGCCCCAGCTCAGGGCAAGCAGCCCCTGAGCCAAGACCTGCAGGAGGCGCAGAGCGCCCCCACCTGGAAGCCGAGTGAACAGCTGGCGGGGAGGCGAGCCTCCTCGAGGGAAGAAGAGGCAGCCCAGCCTCGTTTGGCTCAAGCCCTACTTGGCTGGAGCAGAGTGCGCCTCCAGGACGGCAGAGCTCCAGCTCTGCTCAGAGGCCCGTTCTGGCAGAGTTGCTGGCGCGAGGCTGCTCTGCCCTGGGCGAGCCTTGCCCAGACTTGCCTCGCTGCTAGGCTTCCTGCCCAGGAAGGAGCAGGCTGCGCGAGGCTCGGAGACGCCACTGGCGCCTTCCTGGCCTCAGCTCCGCTCCTGCCTTGCCTTTGCACCTAGGCCCCAGGCGTCCTTGGGGAGGGCTTAGGGGCCGGTGGCTTGCACACTGCCAAGGGCTGCAGCAGGAAGAGCTCTGTGCGAGGGAAGGGAAGGGCCCGTGCAGGGCTCCTCCAGAGGTTGCTTGGCCGCCCAGACTCAGCGCCGCACGGAGTGCACCAGGCTCCCAGGGCCACTGGCTGGGGTCTGCAGCCCCGCACACCCGGAGGCTGACTCCCTGGGCGCCCAGCAGCTGCCTCACACACGTAGCTTCCCTAGCGCTCTCCTCCCCAGCAGAGACGTGTGCAGCTGGTTGGGGCCTGCCCCTGCGTGCCTGGGCTCCCGCCCACAGCCCCAGCTCAGGGCAAGCAGCCCCTGAGCCAAGACCTGCAGGAGGCGCAGAGCGCCCCCACCTGGAAGCCGAGTGAACAGCTGGCTGGGAGGCGAGCCTCCTCGAGGGAAGAAGAGGCAGCCCAGCCTCGTTTGGCTCAAGCCCTACTTGGCTGGAGCCGAGTGCGCCTCCAGGACGGCAGAGCTCCAGCTCTGCTCAGAGGCCCGTTCTTGCAGAGTTGCTGGCGCGAGGCTGCTCTGCCCTGGGCGAGCCTTGCCCAGACTTGCCTCGCTGCTAGGCTTCCTGCCCATGAAGGAGCAGGGTGCGCGAGGCTGGGAGACGCCACTGGCGCCTTCCTGGCCTCAGCTCCGCTCCTGCCTTGCCTTTACACCTAGGCCCCAGGCGTCCTTGGGGAGGGCTTAGGGGCCGGTGGCTTGCACACTGCCAAGGTCTCCAGCAGGAAGAGCTCTGTGCGAGGGAAGGGAAGGGCCAGTGCAGGGCTCCTCCAGCGGTTGCTTGGCCGCCCAGACTCAGCGCCGCACGGAGTGCACCAGGCTCCCAGGGCCCCTGGCTGGGGTCTGCAGCCCCGCACACCCGGAGGCTGACTCCCTGGGCGCCCAGCAGCTGCCTCACACACGTAGCTTCCCTAGCGTTCTCCTCCCCAGCAGAGACGTGTGCAGCTGGTTGGGGCCTGCCCCTGCGTGCCTGGGCTCCCGCCCACAGCCCCAGCTCAGGGCAAGCAGCCCCTGAGCCAAGACCTGCAGGAGGCGCAGAGCGCCCCCACCTGGAAGCCGAGTGAACAGCTGGCGGGGAGGCGAGCCTCCTCGAGGGAAGAAGAGGCAGCCCAGCCTCGATTGGCTCAAGCCCTACTTGGCTGGAGCCGAGTGCGCCTCCAGGACGGCAGAGCTCCAGCTCTGCTCAGAGGCCCGTTCTGGCAGAGTTGCTGGCGCGAGGCTGCTCTGCCCTGGGCGAGCCTTGCCCAGACTTGCCTCGCTGCTAGGCTTCCCGCCCAGGAAGGAGCAGGCTGCGCGAGGCTGGAAGACGCCACTGGCGCCTTCCTGGCCTCAGCTCCGCTCCTGCCTTGCCTTTGCACCTAGGCCCCAGGCGTCCTTGGGGAGGGCTTAGGGGCCGGTGGCTTGCACACTGCCAAGGGCTGCAGCAGGAAGAGCTCTGTGCGAGGGAAGGGAAGGGCCAGTGCAGGGCTCCTCCAGCGGTTGCTTGGCCGCCCAGACTCAGCGCCGCACGGAGTGCACCAGGCTCCCAGGGCCCCTGGCTGGGGTCTGCAGCCCCGCACACCCGGAAGCTGACTCCCAGGGCACCCAGCAGCTGCCTCACACACGTAGCTTCCCTAGCGCTCTCCTCCCCAGCAGAGACGTGTGCAGCTGGTTGGGGCCTGCCCCTGCGTGCCTGGGCTCCCGCCCACAGCCCCAGCTCAGGGCAAGCAGCCCCTGAGCCAAGACCTGCAGGAGGCGCAGAGCGCCCCCACCTGGAAGCCGAGTGAACAGCTGGCGGGGAGGCGAGCCTCCTCGAGGGAAGAAGAGGCAGCCCAGCCTCGTTTGGCTCAAGCCCTACTTGGCTGGAGCCGAGTGCGCCTCCAGGACGGCAGAGCTCCAGCTCTGCTCAGAGGCCCGTTCTTGCAGAGTTGCTGGCGCGAGGCTGCTCTGCCCTGGGCGAGCCTTGCCCAGACTTGCCTCGCTGCTAGGCTTCCTGCCCAGGAAGGAGCAGGCTGCGCGAGGCTGGGAGACGCCACTGGCGCCTTCCTGGCCTCAGCTCCGCTCCTGCCTTGCCTTTGCACCTAGGCCCCAGGCGTCCTTGGGGAGGGCTTAGGGGCCGGTGGCTTGCACACCGCCAAGGGCTCCAGCAGGAAGAGCTCTGTGCGAGGGAAGGGAAGGGCCAGTGCAGGGCTCCTCCAGTGGTTGCTTGGCCGCCCAGACTCAGCGCCGCACGGAGTGCACCAGGCTCCCAGGGCCCCTGGCTGGGGTCTGCAGCCCCGCACACCCGGAGGCTGACTCCCTGGGCGCCCAGCAGCTGCCTCACACACGTAGCTTCCCTAGCGCTCTCCTCCCCAGCAGAGACGTGTGCAGCTGGTTGGGGCCTGCCCCTGCGGGCCTGGGCTCCCGCCCACAGCCCCAGCTCAGGGCAAGCAGCCCCTGAGCCAAGACCTGCAGGAGGCGCAGAGCGCCCCCACCTGGAAGCCGAGTGAACAGCTGGCGGGGAGGCGAGCCTCCTCGAGGGAAGAAGAGGCAGCCCAGCCTCGTTTGGCTCAAGCCCTACTTGGCTGGAGCCGAGTGCGCCTCCAGGACAGCAGAGCTCCAGCTCTGCTCAGAGGCCCGTTCTGGCAGAGTTGCTGGCGCGAGGCTGCTCTGCCCTGGGCGAGCCTTGCCCAGACTTGCCTCGCTGCTAGGCTTCCTGCCCAGGAAGGAGCAGGCTGCGCGAGGCTGGGAGACGCCACTGGCGCCTTCCTGGCCTCAGCTCCGCTCCTGCCTTGCCTTTGCACCTAGGCCCCAGGCGTCCTTGGGGAGGGCTTAGGGGCCGGTGGCTTGCACACTGCCACGGGCTCCAGCAGGAAGAGCTCTGTGCGAGGGAAGGGAAGGGCCAGTGCAGGGCTCCTCCAGCGGTTGCTTGGCCGCCCAGACTCAGCGCCGCACGGAGTGCACCAGGCTCCCAGGGCCCCTGGCTGGGGTCTGCAGCCCCGCACACCCGGAGGCTGACTCCCTGGGCGCCCAGCAGCTGCCTCACACACGTAGCTTCCCTAGCGCTCTCCTCCCCAGCAGAGACGTGTGCAGCTGGTTGGGGCCTGCCCCTGCGTGCCTGGGCTCCCGCCCACAGCCCCAGCTCAGGGCAAGCAGCCCCTGAGCCAAGACCTGCAGGAGGCGCAGAGCGCCCCCACCTGGAAGCCGAGTGAACAGCTGGCGGGGAGGCGAGCCTCCTCGAGGGAAGAAGAGGCAGCCCAGCCTCGTTTGGCTCAAGCCCTACTTGGCTGGAGCAGAGTGCGCCTCCAGGACGGCAGAGCTCCAGCTCTGCTCAGAGGCCCGTTCTGGCAGAGTTGCTGGCGCGAGGCTGCTCTGCCCTGGGCGAGCCTTGCCCAGACTTGCCTCGCTGCTAGGCTTCCTGCCCAGGAAGGAGCAGGCTGCGCGAGGCTGGGAGACGCCACTGGCGCCTTCCTGGCCTCAGCTCCGCTCCTGCCTTGCCTTTGCACCTAGGCCCCAGGCGTCCTTGGGGAGGGCTTAGGGGCCGGTGGCTTGCACACTGCCAAGGGCTGCAGCAGGAAGAGCTCTGTGCGAGGGAAGGGAAGGGCCAGTGCAGGGCTCCTCCAGAGGTTGCTTGGCCGCCCAGACTCAGCGCCGCACGGAGTGCACCAGGCTCCCAGGGCCACTGGCTGGGGTCTGCAGCCCCGCACACCCGGAGGCTGACTCCCTGGGCGCCCAGCAGCTGCCTCACACACGTAGCTTCCCTAGCGCTCTCCTCCCCAGCAGAGACGTGTGCAGCTGGTTGGGGCCTGCCCCTGCGTGCCTGGGCTCCCGCCCACAGCCCCAGCTCAGGGCAAGCAGCCCCTGAGCCAAGACCTGCAGGAGGCGCAGAGCGCCCCCACCTGGAAGCCGAGTGAACAGCTGGCGGGGAGGCGAGCCTCCTCGAGGGAAGAAGAGGCAGCCCAGCCTCGTTTGGCTCAAGCCCTACTTGGCTGGAGCCGAGTGCGCCTCCAGGACGGCAGAGCTCCAGCTCTGCTCAGAGGCCCGTTCTTGCAGAGTTGCTGGCGCGAGGCTGCTCTGCCCTGGGCGAGCCTTGCCCAGACTTGCCTCGCTGCTAGGCTTCCTGCCCATGAAGGAGCAGGCTGCGCGAGGCTGGGAGACGCCACTGGCGCCTTCCTGGCCTCAGCTCCGCTCCTGCCTTGCCTTTGCACCTAGGCCCCAGGCGTCCTTGGGGAGGGCTTAGGGGCCGGTGGCTTGCACACTGCCAAGGGCTGCAGCAGGAAGAGCTCTGTGCGAGGGAAGGGAAGGGCCAGTGCAGGGCTCCTCCAGCGGTTGCTTGGCCGCCCAGACTCAGCGCCGCACGGAGTGCACCAGGCTCCCAGGGCCCCTGGCTGGGGTCTGCAGCCCCGCACACCCGGAGGCTGACTCCCTGGGCGCCCAGCAGCTGCCTCACACACGTAGCTTCCCTAGCGCTCTCCTCCCCAGCAGAGACGTGTGCAGCTGGTTGGGGCCTGCCCCTGCGTGCCTGGGCTCCCGCCCACAGCCCCAGCTCAGGGCAAGCAGCCCCTGAGCCAAGACCTGCAGGAGGCGCAGAGCGCCCTCACCTGGAAGCCGAGTGAACAGCTGGCGGGGAGGCGAGCCTCCTCGAGGGAAGAAGAGGCAGCCCAGCCTCGTTTGGCTCAAGCCCTACTTGGCTGGAGCCGAGTGCGCCTCCAGGACGGCAGAGCTCCAGCTCTGCTCAGAGGCCCGTTCTGGCAGAGTTGCTGGCGCGAGGCTGCTCTGCCCTGGGCGAGCCTTGCCCAGACTTGCCTCGCTGCTAGGCTTCCCGCCCAGGAAGGAGCAGGCTGCGCGAGGCTGGGAGACGCCACTGGCGCCTTCCTGGCCTCAGCTCCGCTCCTGCCTTGCCTTTGCACCTAGGCCCCAGGCGTCCCTGGGGAGGGCTTAGGGGCCGGTGGCTTGCACACTGCCAAGGGCTGCAGCAGGAAGAGCTCTGTGCGAGGGAAGGGAAGGGCCAGTGCAGGGCTCCTCCAGCGGTTGCTTGGCCGCCCAGACTCAGCGCCGCACGGAGTGCACCAGGCTCCCAGGGCCCCTGGCTGGGGTCTGCAGCCCCGCACACCCGGAAGCTGACTCCCTGTGCGCCCAGCAGCTGCCTCACACACGTAGCTTCCCTAGCGCTCTCCTCCCCAGCAGAGACGTGTGCAGCTGGTTGGGGCCTGCCCCTGCGTGCCTGGGCTCCCGCCCACAGCCCCAGCTCAGGGCAAGCAGCCCCTGAGCCAAGACCTGCAGGAGGCGCAGAGCGCCACCACCTGGAAGCCGAGTGAACAGCTGGCGGGGAGGCGAGCCTCCTCGAGGGAAGAAGAGGCAGCCCAGCCTCGTTTGGCTCAAGCCCTACTTGGCTGGAGCCGAGTGCGCCTCCAGGACGGCAGAGCTCCACCTCTGCTCAGAGGCCCGTTCTGGCAGAGTTGCTGGCGCGAGGCTGCTCTGCCCTGGGCGAGCCTTGCCCAGACTTGCCTCGCTGCTAGGCTTCCCGCCCAGGAAGGAGCAGGCTGCGCGAGGCTGGGAGACGCCACTGGCGCCTTCCTGGCCTCAGCTCCGCTCCTGCCTTGCCTTTGCACCTAGGCCCCAGGCGTCCTTGGGGAGGGCTTAGGGGCCGGTGGCTTGCACACCGCCAAGGGCTCCAGCAGGAAGAGCTCTGTGCGAGGGAAGGGAAGGGCCAGTGCAGGGCTCCTCCAGCGGTTGCTTGGCCGCCCAGACTCAGCGCCGCACGGAGTGCACCAGGCTCCCAGGGCCCCTGGCTGGGGTCTGCAGCCCCGCACACCCGGAGGCTGACTCCCTGGGCGCCCAGCAGCTGCCTCACACACGTAGCTTCCCTAGCGCTCTCCTCCCCAGCAGAGACGTGTGCAGCTGGTTGGGGCCTGCCCCTGCGTGCCTGGGCTCCCGCCCACAGCCCCAGCTCAGGGCAAGCAGCCCCTGAGCCAAGACCTGCAGGAGGCGCAGAGCGCCCCCACCTGGAAGCCGAGTGAACAGCTGGCGGGGAGGCGAGCCTCCTCGAGGGAAGAAGAGGCAGCCCAGCCTCGTTTGGCTCAAGCCCTACTTGGCTGGAGCCGAGTGCGCCTCCAGGACGGCAGAGCTCCAGCTCTGCTCAGAGGCCCGAACTGGCAGAGTTGCTGGCGCGATGCTGCTCTGCCCTGGGCGAGCCTTGCCCAGACTTGCCTCGCTGCTAGGCTTCCTGCCCAGGAAGGAGCAGGCTGCGCGAGGCTGGGAGACGCCACTGGCGCCTTCCTGGCCTCAGCTCCGCTCCTGCCTTGCCTTTGCACCTAGGCCCCAGGCGTCCTTGGGGAGGGCTTAGAGGCCGGTGGCTTGCACACTGCCAAGGGCTGCAGCAGGAAGAGCTCGTGAGAGGGAAGGGAAGGGCCAGTGCAGGGCTCCTCCAGCGGTTGCTTGGCCGCCCAGACTCAGCGCCGCACGGAGTGCACCAGGCTCCCAGGGCCCCTGGCTGGGGTTTGCAGCCCCGCACACCCGGAGGCTGACTCCCTGGGCACCCAGCAGCTGCCTCACACACGTAGCTTCCCTAGCGCTCTCCTCCCCAGCAGAGACGTGTGCAGCTGGTTGGGGCCTGCCCCTGCGTGCCTGGGCTCCCGCCCACAGCCCCAGCTCAGGGCAAGCAGCCCCTGAGCCAAGACCTGCAGGAGGCGCAGAGCGCCCCCACCTGGAAGCCGAGTGAACAACTGGCGGGGAGGCGAGCCTCCTCGAGGGAAGAAGAGGCAGCCCAGCCTCGTTTGGCTCAAGCACTACTTGGCTGGAGCCGAGTGCGCCTCCAGGACGGCAGAGCTCCAGCTCTGCTCAGAGGCCCGTTCTTGCAGAGTTGCTGGCGCGAGGCTGCTCTGCCCTGGGCGAGCCTTGCCCAGACTTGCCTCGCTGCTAGGCTTCCTGCCCAGGAAGGAGCAGGCTGCGCGAGGCTGGGAGACGCCACTGGCGCCTTCCTGGCCTCAGCTCCGCTCCTGCCTTGCCTTTGCACCTAGGCCCCAGGCGTCCTTGGGGAGGGCTTAGGGGCCGGTGGCTTGCACACTGCCAAGGGCTCCAGCAGGAAGAGCTCTGTGCGAGGGAAGGGAAGGGCCAGTGCAGGGCTCCTCCAGAGGTTGCTTGGCCGCCCAGACTCAGCGCCGCACGGAGTGCACCAGGCTCCCAGGGCCCCTGGCTGGGGTCTGCAGCCCCGCACACACGGAGGCTGACTCCCTGGGCACCCAGCAGCTGCCTCACACACGTAGCTTCCCTAGCGCTCTCCTCCCCAGCAGAGACGTGTGCAGCTGGTTGGGGCCTGCCCCTGCGTGCCTGGGCTCCCGCCCACAGCCCCAGCTCAGGGCAAGCAGCCCCTGAGCCAAGACCTGCAGGAGGCGCAGAGCGCCCCCACCTGGAAGCCGAGTGAACAGCTGGCGGGGAGGCGAGCCTCCTTGAGGGAAGAAGAGGAAGCCCAGCCTCGTTTGGCTCAAGCCCTACTTGGCTGGAGCCGAGTGCGCCTCCAGGACGGCAGAGCTCCAGCTCTGCTCAGAGGCCCGTTCTGGCAGAGTTGCTGGCGCGAGGCTGCTCTGCCCTGGGCGAGCCTTGCCCAGACTTGCCTCGCTGCTAGGCTTCCCGCCCAGGAAGGAGCAGGCTGCGCGAGGCTGGGAGACGCCACTGGCGCCTTCCTGGCCTCAGCTCCGCTCCTGCCTTGCCTTTGCACCTAGGCCCCAGGCGTCCTTGGGGAGGGCTTAGGGGCCGGTGGCTTGCACACCGCCAAGGGCTCCAGCAGGAAGAGCTCTGTGCGAGGGAAGGGAAGGGCCAGTGCAGGGCTCCTCCAGCGGTTGCTTGGCCGCCCAGACTCAGCGCCGCACGGAGTGCACCAGGCTCCCAGGGCCCCTGGCTGGGGTCTGCAGCCCCGCACACCCGGAGGCTGACTCCCTGGGCGCCCAGCAGCTGCCTCACACACGTAGTTTCCCTAGCGCTCTCCTCCCCAGCAGAGACGTGTGCAGCTGGTTGGGGCCTGCCCCTGCGTGCCTGGGCTCCCGCCCACAGCCCCAGCTCAGGGCAAGCAGCCCCTGAGCCAAGACCTGCGGGAGGCGCACAGCGCCCCCACCTGGAAGCCGAGTGAACAGCTGGCGGGGAGGCGAGCCTCCTCGAGGGAAGAAGAGGCAGCCCAGCCTCGTTTGGCTCAAGCCCTACTTGGCTGGAGCCGAGTGCGCCTCCAGGACGGCAGAGCTCCAGCTCTGCTCAGAGGCCCGTTCTGGCAGAGTTGCTGGCGCGAGGCTGCTCTGCCCTGGGCGAGCCTTGCCCAGACTTGCCTCGCTGCTAGGCTTCCCGCCCAGGAAGGAGCAGGCTGCGCGAGGCTGGGAGACGCCACTGGCGCCTTCCTGGCCTCAGCTCCGCTCCTGCCTTGCCTTTGCACCTAGGCCCCAGGCGTCCCTGGGGAGGGCTTAGGGGCCGGTGGCTTGCACACTGCCAAGGGCTGCAGCAGGAAGAGCTCTGTGCGAGGGAAGGGAAGGGCCAGTGCAGGGCTCCTCCAGCGGTTGCTTGGCCGCCCAGACTCAGCGCCGCACGGAGTGCACCAGGCTCCCAGGGCCCCTGGCTGGGGTCTGCAGCCCCGCACACCCGGAAGCTGACTCCCTGTGCGCCCAGCAGCTGCCTCACACACGTAGCTTCCCTAGCGCTCTCCTCCCCAGCAGAGACGTGTGCAGCTGGTTGGGGCCTGCCCCTGCGTGCCTGGGCTCCCGCCCACAGCCCCAGCTCAGGGCAAGCAGCCCCTGAGCCAAGACCTGCAGGAGGCGCAGAGCGCCCCCACCTGGAAGCCGAGTGAACAGCTGGCGGGGAGGCGAGCCTCCTCGAGGGAAGAAGAGGCAGCCCAGCCTCGTTTGGCTCAAGCCCTACTTGGCTGGAGCCGAGTGCGCCTCCAGGACGGCAGAGCTCCACCTCTGCTCAGAGGCCCGTTCTGGCAGAGTTGCTGGCGCGAGGCTGCTCTGCCCTGGGCGAGCCTTGCCCAGACTTGCCTCGCTGCTAGGCTTCCCGCCCAGGAAGGAGCAGGCTGCGCGAGGCTGGGAGACGCCACTGGCGCCTTCCTGGCCTCAGCTCCGCTCCTGCCTTGCCTTTGCACCTAGGCCCCAGGCGTCCTTGGGGAGGGCTTAGGGGCCGGTGGCTTGCACACCGCCAAGGGCTCCAGCAGGAAGAGCTCTGTGCGAGGGAAGGGAAGGGCCAGTGCAGGGCTCCTCCAGCGGTTGCTTGGCCGCCCAGACTCAGCGCCGCACGGAGTGCACCAGGCTCCCAGGGCCCCTGGCTGGGGTCTGCAGCCCCGCACACCCGGAGGCTGACTCCCTGGGCGCCCAGCAGCTGCCTCACACACGTAGCTTCCCTAGCGCTCTCCTCCCCAGCAGAGACGTGTGCAGCTGGTTGGGGCCTGCCCCTGCGTGCCTGGGCTCCCGCCCACAGCCCCAGCTCAGGGCAAGCAGCCCCTGAGCCAAGACCTGCAGGAGGCGCAGAGCGCCCCCACCTGGAAGCCGAGTGAACAGCTGGCGGGGAGGCGAGCCTCCTCGAGGGAAGAAGAGGCAGCCCAGCCTCGTTTGGTTCAAGCCCTACTTGGCTGGAGCCGAGTGCGCCTCCAGGACGGCAGAGCTCCAGCTCTGCTCAGAGGCCCGAACTGGCAGAGTTGCTGGCGCGATGCTGCTCTGCCCTGGGCGAGCATTGCCCAGACTTGCCTCGCTGCTAGGCTTCCTGCCCAGGAAGGAGCAGGCTGCGCGAGGCTGGGAGACGCCACTGGCACCTTCCTGGCCTCAGCTCCGCTCCTGCCTTGCCTTTGCACCTAGGCCCCAGGCGTCCTTGGGGAGGGCTTAGAGGCCGGTGGCTTGCACACTGCCAAGGGCTGCAGCAGGAAGAGCTCGTGAGAGGGAAGGGAAGGGCCAGTGCAGGGCTCCTCCAGCGGTTGCTTGGCCGCCCAGACTCAGCGCCGCACGGAGTGCACCAGGCTCCCAGGGCCCCTGGCTGGGGTCTGCAGCCCCGCACACCCGGAGGCTGACTCCCTGGGCACCCAGCAGCTGCCTCACACACGTAGCTTCCCTAGCGCTCTCCTCCCCAGCAGAGACGTGTGCAGCTGGTTGGGGCCTGCCCCTGCGTGCCTGGGCTCCCGCCCACAGCCCCAGCTCAGGGCAAGCAGCCCCTGAGCCAAGACCTGCAGGAGGCGCAGAGCGCCCCCACCTGGAAGCCGAGTGAACAACTGGCGGGGAGGCGAGCCTCCTCGAGGGAAGAAGAGGCAGCCCAGCCTCGTTTGGCTCAAGCCCTACTTGGCTGGAGCCGAGTGCGCCTCCAGGACGGCAGAGCTCCAGCTCTGCTCAGAGGCCCGTTCTTGCAGAGTTGCTGGCGCGAGGCTGCTCTGCCCTGGGCGAGCCTTGCCCAGACTTGCCTCGCTGCTAGGCTTCCTGCCCAGGAAGGAGCAGGCTGCGCGAGGCTGGGAGACGCCACTGGCGCCTTCCTGGCCTCAGCTCCGCTCCTGCCTTGCCTTTGCACCTAGGCCCCAGGCGTCCTTGGGGAGGGCTTAGGGGCCGGTGGCTTGCACACTGCCAAGGGCTCCAGCAGGAAGAGCTCTGTGCGAGGGAAGGGAAGGGCCAGTGCAGGGCTCCTCCAGAGGTTGCTTGGCCGCCCAGACTCAGCGCCGCACGGAGTGCACCAGGCTCCCAGGGCCCCTGGCTGGGGTCTGCAGCCCCGCACACACGGAGGCTGACTCCCTGGGCACCCAGCAGCTGCCTCACACACGTAGCTTCCCTAGCGCTCTCCTCCCCAGCAGAGACGTGTGCAGCTGGTTGGGGCCTGCCCCTGCGTGCCTGGGCTCCCGCCCACAGCCCCAGCTCAGGGCAAGCAGCCCCTGAGCCAAGACCTGCAGGAGGCGCAGAGCGCCCCCACCTGGAAGCCGAGTGAACAGCTGGCGGGGAGGCGAGCCTCCTTGAGGGAAGAAGAGGAAGCCCAGCCTCGTTTGGCTCAAGCCCTACTTGGCTGGAGCCGAGTGCGCCTCCAGGACGGCAGAGCTCCAGCTCTGCTCAGAGGCCCGTTCTGGCAGAGTTGCTGGCGCGAGGCTGCTCTGCCCTGGGCGAGCCTTGCCCAGACTTGCCTCGCTGCTAGGCTTCCCGCCCAGGAAGGAGCAGGCTGCGCGAGGCTGGGAGACGCCACTGGCGCCTTCCTGGCCTCAGCTCCGCTCCTGCCTTGCCTTTGCACCTAGGCCCCAGGCGTCCTTGGGGAGGGCTTAGGGGCCGGTGGCTTGCACACCGCCAAGGTCTCCAGCAGGAAGAGCTCTGTGCGAGGGAAGGGAAGGGCCAGTGCAGGGCTCCTCCAGCGGTTGCTTGGCCGCCCAGACTCAGCGCCGCACGGAGTGCACCAGGCTCCCAGGGCCCCTGGCTGGGGTCTGCAGCCCCGCACACCCGGAGGCTGACTCCCTGGGCGCCCAGCAGCTGCCTCACACACGTAGTTTCCCTAGCGCTCTCCTCCCCAGCAGAGACGTGTGCAGCTGGTTGGGGCCTGCCCCTGCGTGCCTGGGCTCCCGCCCACAGCCCCAGCTCAGGGCAAGCAGCCCCTGAGCCAAGACCTGCGGGAGGCGCACAGCGCCCCCACCTGGAAGCCGAGTGAACAGCTGGCGGGGAGGCGAGCCTCCTCGAGGGAAGAAGAGGCAGCCCAGCCTCGTTTGGCTCAAGCCCTACTTGGCTGGAGCCGAGTGCGCCTCCAGGACGGCAGAGCTCCAGCTCTGCTCAGAGGCCCGAACTGGCAGAGTTGCTGGCGCGATGCTGCTCTGCCCTGGGCGAGCCTTGCCCAGACTTGCCTCGCTGCTAGGCTTCCTGCCCAGGAAGGAGCAGGCTGCGCGAGGCTGGGAGACGCCACTGGCGCCTTCCTGGCCTCAGCTCCGCTCCTGCCTTGCCTTTGCACCTAGGCCCCAGGCGTCCTTGGGGAGGGCTTAGAGGCCGGTGGCTTGCACACTGCCAAGGGCTGCAGCAGGAAGAGCTCGTGAGAGGGAAGGGAAGGGCCAGTGCAGGGCTCCTACAGAGGTTGCTTGGCCGCCCAGACTCAGCGCCGCACGGAGTGCACCAGGCTCCCAGGGCCCCTGGCTGGGGTCTGCAGCCCCGCACACCCGGAGGCTGACTCCCTGGGCACCCAGCAGCTGCCTCACACACGTAGCTTCCCTAGCGCTCTCCTCCCCAGCAGAGACGTGTGCAGCTGGTTGGGGCCTGCCCCTGCGTGCCTGGGCTCCCGCCCACAGCCCCAGCTCAGGGCAAGCAGCCCCTGAGCCAAGACCTGCGGGAGGCGCACAGCGCCCCCACCTGGAAGCCGAGTGAACAGCTGGCGGGGAGGCGAGCCTCCTCGAGGGAAGAAGAGGCAGCCCAGCCTCGTTTGGCTCAAGCCCTACTTGGCTGGAGCAGAGTGCGCCTCCAGGACGGCAGAGCTCCAGCTCTGCTCAGAGGCCCGTTCTGGCAGAGTTGCTGGCGCGAGGCTGCTCTGCCCTGGGCGAGCCTTGCCCAGACTTGCCTCGCTGCTAGGCTTCCCGCCCAGGAAGGAGCAGGCTGCGCGAGGCTGGGAGACGCCACTGGCGCCTTCTTGGCCTCAGCTCCGCTCCTGCCTTGCCTTTACACCTAGGCCCCAGGCGTCCTTGGGGAGGGCTTAGGGGCCGGTGGCTTGCACACTGCCACGGGCTCCAGCAGGAAGAACTCTGTGCGAGGGAAGGGAAGGGCCAGTGCAGGGCTCCTCCAGAGGTTGCTTGGCCGCCCAGACTCAGCGCCGCACGGAGTGCACCAGGCTCCCAGGGCCCCTGGCTGGGGTCTGCAGCCCCGCACACCCGGAGGCTGACTCCCTGGGCGCCCAGCAGCTGCCTCACACACGTAGCTTCCCTAGCGCTCTCCTCCCCAGCAGAGACGTGTGCAGCTGGTTGGGGCCTGCCCCTGCGTGCCTGGGCTCCCGCCCACAGCCCCAGCTCAGGGCAAGCAGCCCCTGAGCCAAGACCTGCAGGAGGCGCAGAGCGCCCCCACCTGGAAGCCGAGTGAACAGCTGGCGGGGAGGCGAGCCTCCTTGAGGGAAGAAGAGGAAGCCCAGCCTCGTTTGGCTCAAGCCCTACTTGGCTGGAGCCGAGTGCGCCTCCAGGACGGCAGAGCTCCAGCTCTGCTCAGAGGCCCGTTCTGGCAGAGTTGCTGGCGCGAGGCTGCTCTGCCCTGGGCGAGCCTTGCCCAGACTTGCCTCGCTGCTAGGCTTCCTGCCCAGGAAGGAGCAGGCTGCGCGAGGCTGGGAGACGCCACTGGCGCCTTCCTGGCCTCAGCTCCGCTCCTGCCTTGCCTTTGCACCTAGGCCCCAGGCGTCCTTGGGGAGGGCTTAGGGGCCGGTGGCTTGCACACCGCCAAGGGCTCCAGCAGGAAGAGCTCTGTGCGAGGGAAGGGAAGGGCCAGTGCAGGGCTCCTCCAGCGGTTGCTTGGCCGCCCAGACTCAGCGCCGCACGGAGTGCACCAGGCTCCCAGGGCCCCTGGCTGGGGTCTGCAGCCCCGCACACCCGGAGGCTGACTCCCTGGGCGCCCAGCAGCTGCCTCACACACGTAGCTTCCCTAGCGCTCTCCTCCCCAGCAGAGACGTGTGCAGCTGGTTGGGGCCTGCCCCTGCGTGCCTGGGCTCCCGCCTACAGCCCCAGCTCAGGGCAAGCAGCCCCTGAGCCAAGACCTGCAGGAGGCGCAGAGCGCCCCCACCTGGAAGTCGAGTGAACAGCTGGCGGGGAGGCGAGCCTCCTCGAGGGAAGAAGAGGCAGCCCAGCCTCGTTTGGTTCAAGCCCTACTTGGCTGGAGCCGAGTGCGCCTCCAGGACGGCAGAGCTCCAGCTCTGCTCAGAGGCCCGAACTGGCAGAGTTGCTGGCGCGATGCTGCTCTGCCCTGGGCGTGCCTTGCCGAGACTTGCCACGCTGCTAGGCTTCCTGCCCAGGAAGGAGCAGGCTGCGCGAGGCTGGGAGACGCCACTGGCGCCTTCCTGGCCTCAGCTCCGCTCCTGCCTTGCCTTTGCACCTAGGCCCCAGGCGTCCTTGGGGAGGGCTTAGGGGCCGGTGGCTTGCACACTGCCAAGGGCTGCAGCAGGAAGAGCTCTGTGCGAGGGAAGGGAAGGGCCAGTGCAGGGCTCCTACAGAGGTTGCTTGGCCGCCCAGACTCAGCGCCGCACGGAGTGCACCAGGCTCCCAGGGCCCCTGGCTGGGGTCTGCAGCCCCGCACACCCGGAGGCTGACTCCCTGGGCGCCCAGCAGCTGCCTCACACACGTAGCTTCCCTAGCGCTCTCCTCCCCAGCAGAGACGTGTGCAGCTGGTTGGGGCCTGCCCCTGCGTGCCTGGGCTCCCGCCCACAGCCCCAGCTCAGGGCAAGCAGCCCCTGAGCCAAGACCTGCAGGAGGCGCAGAGCGCCCCCACCTGGAAGCCGAGTGAACAGCTGGCGGGGAGGCGAGCCTCCTCGAGGGAAGAAGAGGCAGCCCAGCCTCGTTTGGCTCAAGCCCTACTTGGCTGGAGCCGAGTGCGCCTCCAGGACGGCAGAGCTCCAGCTCTGCTCAGAGGCCCGTTCTTGCAGAGTTGCTGGCGCGAGGCTGCTCTGCCCTGGGCGAGCCTTGCCCAGACTTGCCTCGCTGCTAGGCTTCCTGCCCATGAAGGAGCAGGGTGCGCGAGGCTGGGAGACGCCACTGGCGCCTTCCTGGCCTCAGCTCCGCACCTGCCTTGCCTTTACACCTAGGCCCCAGGCGTCCTTGGGGAGGGCTTAGGGGCCGGTGGCTTGCACACTGCCAAGGTCTCCAGCAGGAAGAGCTCTGTGCGAGGGAAGGGAAGGGCCAGTGCAGGGCTCCTCCAGCGGTTGCTTGGCCGCCCAGACTCAGCGCCGCACGGAGTGCACCAGGCTCCCAGGGCCCCTGGCTGGGGTCTGCAGCCCCGCACACCCGGAGGCTGACTCCCTGGGCGCCCAGCAGCTGCCTCACACACGTAGCTTCCCTAGCGTTCTC